>NC_134688.1:304297774-304662774 GCF_050947455.1 Rhinoderma darwinii
CGCCACGTTTTTGCGCAAAAGGCACACGCTTGTGTGAATCCAGCCTTAGTGTTTTTCTTTCTTGTAGGCATGAGAAGTTGTTTTCTATCTACTGTGGACCTCCGAAGTAACCAACAACCACCCAACTTTGCCATCCATGTGCTAGTCATTCAACAAGACAGGCATGGAAGCCAACATAAGATGGTATGTGTATAACTTTTTCATTTATTTTCCCACTTTAAATTGTACCCAACACAAGAGGCAGAAAATGGCAATCCTTCGCTGGTCTCAATAAATCCCTCCTCTCTGTTAAAACGAAAAAAATATTGATTCATAATCCCCCCGTTATGAATCCAAGCTTTAGTGTTAGTGGGGGAAGGGGTTGTTGGCATTTGTGATTTTGTTTGTATTCTTAATCTTTGGGTTTTATTAACCGCTTCCCGACCGCCCCCTGTATATTCACGTCGGCACTTGCTAGGCTCTGTGCAGTGCCGACGTGAATTCACGGTGGGTGTTAAAAGCGCGATCCGGTGTCTCAGAGTAGCGCTGACACCCGGATCGCGCTGTTATCACCTGCCTCTGGTCCCGGAGATATGATCGGGACCTGAAAGTGTGTTGTAGCAACGAACTGGAAAGTTTGTTGCTATGACAAACTGGAAAGTTTGTTGCTACGACAAACTTTCCCGGGGACCGATTGCTGGTGCTGCAGTCGGCTATAAGGCATAACCGGGGGCCATATAACAGCCCCCGGGTCTGCCAAGCACAGCAGCCTATGAGAACCAGCCGGATGCTGGTTCTCATAAGCTTCCTGTCGGTGTGACTCTCAGCATCACACTGACAGTTTATAATACGTTACACTACCTAGGTAGTGTAATGTATTATAGCAGCGATCAGTAAGCTTCAAGTAAAACAAGTAAAAAGTAAAAAATATAGTAATAAAAAGTGTTATAAACGTGTAAAAACAAGTTATAAAATGTTACAAAAAAAAAGAATGCTATTTTTCCAATGAGTCTTTTATTATAGGAAAAAAATGAAAATGTTAAAAAAAAGTACACATTTGGTATCACCGCGTTCGTAACGACCCAACTATAACACTATAATATTTATTTTCCCGCACGGTGAACACCGCAAAAAAAAGAATTAAAAAACAATGTCAGAATCACTTTTTTTGGTCATCAACCCTCCCAAAAATATAGAATAAAAAGTGATCAAAAAGTCGCATGTACCCCAAAATAGTACCAATAAAAACTACAACCCATCCCGCAAAAAACAAGCCCTTACACCGCTTTTTTGACGGAAAAATATAAAATTATGACACTCAGAATATGGTGATACAAAAAATAAATAATTTTAGCAAAGTGATTTTATTGCGCAATCGCCGCAAAACATAAAAAACCTATATACATATGGTATCGCCGTAATCGTACCGACCCGCAGAATAAAGTAAAATGTCATTTATACCGCACGGTGAATACTGTAAAAAAAAAAAATACAAAAAACGTTGTCAGAATTTGTTTTTGTCACTTTGCTTCCAAAAAAATCGAATAAGTGATCAAAAAAAATCACATGTACCCTAAAATGGTACTAATGAAAACTACAGATTGTCCCGCAACAAATAAGCCCTCACACTTCTCCGTTGGAGAAAAATTAAAAAAGTTCTGGCTCTCAGAATATGGCGATGCAAAATGTGCAGAGTGTTCCAAAAGCGGATAAGATCGGGCGCCATTTATCAGTGCAACACCGGCCACATATCTGCGAATTATTATTTATGTACCCCATTATTATACCCTCTTATTATGCCCTGATGTACTCCGCACAGATTACATATACCCCCACATCATAAACTGAAATACCAGCAAAATCCCTAACAGAACAGTTACCAAGCAAAATCTGCGCTCCAAAAGCCAAATGGTGTTCCCTCCCTTCTGAGCCCCACAGCGTGCCCAAGCACCAGCTTACGTCCACATATATGACATATTATATCCGGGAGAATCCGCTCAACATTGTATGAGGTATTTGTCTTCAGTGGCACAAACTGGGCACAATATATTGTGCATTAAAATGGCATATCAGTGGAAAATTTAAATTTTCACTTTGCACCATCCGCTGCGCATTAACGCCTTGGCGCACTAAGACTTAATAGCATGTCGTGGTGCGAGGGGTTATTTATGGAGCGAGCTCATGCGCTGTGCACGCTCCATATTCTGCAGGTATCCGCTGTGTATTACAGCTGACACCCTGGACTAATGGACAGGAACAGCAATTGCGCTGATACAGGAGCCTGTAAAATGACATTATACTGCAATACATTAGTATTGCAGTGTATTGTACCAGCAACCTAATGAATGTCGTTCCAGTCCCTAAAGGGACTTTTGGGAGGTTTTCCACTGTTTTGGTACCTCAGGGGCTTTGCATATGCGACATGACACCCGAAAACCATTCCAGCTAAATTTGAGCTCCAAAAGCCAAATATTGTTCCTTCCCTCCTGAGTCCTGCCGTGGGTCCAAACAGCAGTTTATTACCACATATGGCGTATTGCTGTAATCAGGACAAATTGCTTTACAAATTTTGGGTGATTTTCTCCTTCATTGTAAAAATTAAACATTTCTATGTTTTTTCAGAAAAAGTAGATTTTAATTTTCACGGCCTAATTCCACTAAATTCAGCAAAAAAACTGTGGGGTCAAAATGCTAACTATACCCCTAGAACAATTCCTTGAGGGTGTAGTCTTCAAAATTGGGTCAGTTTTGGGGGGATTCCACTGTTTTGCTTGCTCCAGGGCGTTGCAACTGAAAACCAATCCAGCAAAATCTGCGCTTCAAATCCAAATGGCGCTCCTTCCCTTCTGAGCTCTGCCGTGGGTCCAAACAGCAGTTTAGTACCACATATGGGGTATTGGCGTAATCGGGAGAAGTAGCTTTACAAGTTCTGGGGTGCTTTTTAATCTTTATTCCTTGCAAATATTATTTTTTTAAAATATTTTTTCAGAAAAAAAGTAGATTTTCACTTTCACAGACAAACTCCAATAAATATAGCAAAATACCTTTTGGGTCAAGATGCTAACTATACCCTAGATAAATTCCTTGAGGTGTGTAGTTTCCAAAACCGTCTCACGTTTGGGGGGATTTCCACTGTTTTGGCACCACAAGACCTCTTCAAACCTGACATGGTGCCTAAAATATATTCTAAAAAAAGGAGGCCCCAAAATCCACTAGGTGCTACTTTGCTTCTGAGGCCGGTATTTCAGTCCATATCACACTAAAGCGACATGTGGGATATTTCTAAAAACTGCAGAATCGGGGCAATAAATATTGAGTTGCATTTCTTAGGTAAAACCTTCTGTTACAGAAAAAAATGTATTACAAATGAATTTCAGCAAAAAAAATAAAATTTGTAAATTTCACCTCTACTTTGCTTTAATTCCTGTGAAGCGCCTAATGGGTTAAGACATTTTCTGAATGCTGATTTGAATACTTTGAGGGTGCAGTTTTTAATATGGGGTGATTTATGGGGTCTATCTAGTACATAAGGCCCTCAAAGCCACTTCAGAACTGAACTGGTCCCTGTAAAAATAGCCTTTGAAATTTTCTTGAAAATGTGAGAAATTGCTGCTAAAGTTCTAAGCCTTGTAACGTCCTAGAAAAAATAAAATAATGTTCAAATAAACTATGCAAATATAAAGTAGACATATGGAATATATAAAATAGTAACTATTTTGTGTGGTATTACTATCTGTTTTTACAAGTAGATACATTTAAAATGAGAAAAATCATAATTTTTGCAAATTTTCTCAATTTTGGTGTTTTTCACAAATAAGCAATAAATTTATTGACCAAATTTTTCCACTAACATAAAGTACAATATGTCACGAGAAAACAATCTCAGAATCGCTTGGATAGGCAAAAGCATTCCGGAGTTATTACCCCATAAAGAGACACATGTCAGATTTGAGAAATGGGGCTGGTCATGAAGGTCAAAATGAGCTCGGTCTTGAAAGGGTTAATAGTAGGACAACTTATGTTCTACTCAAAGTGGTTTACTTTCACCTTTTCTGGTGAAGACTCACCCCATCCCAGATTTCCTTTATTTTTACATGGAGTAGTGCTGTATATGATTACGGCCTCCACCTAGTGCTAAAGTACATTGGCTTGTGATATTTCGTGAGACATCAAATGTACTCTGTAGATCCCATAGTACCAGGTTTTAAATGGCTATCCAAAGCTGGTTCACAGAACGGCCCCTTTCATTTTCACTTAAAGGTATTATGGTTCATAAGCCCCCCATTATGTATCAAGCCTTTCTCTGTTAATGGAGGGGTGGTGAAGGGCGTTGGTGGTAGACTGTTATTTAACTGGTAATTTAACTTTAAAAGGTGGAGTTCATCTTCAGACTATGTTTGAGATGGGCAGTGTAAAGGTAGCTTGTAATCCATTATAGTCGCTTAACCTCTTAACGCCGAAGGACGGATATATCCGTCCTCAGCAGCTGCTAGTTCGCGCAGGAGGACGGATATATTTGTCCTGTGATGGCGCGGGTACTGTCACTACCCACGCGATCAGCGGCAGGAGCACGGCTGTTATAAACAGCCTGGCTCCTGCTGCAACTGCCAGAATTGAAGCGCGCTCCGGCAGTTTAACCCATTAAATGCCGCTGTCAATAGTGACAGCGGCATCTAATGTGTTTAACAGAGGGAGGGAGCTCCCTCTGTCACCCCATCGGCGCCCCCGCAAAGAAATCGCGGGTCGCCATCGGGTTTCCATGGCTGCGGGGGTCTAACAAAGTCCCCCAGGTCTGTCTTCAGCATCTGCCTGTTAGGCGATTGTAATCCATTATGCAGGATAAATTAACACTATCAAGAATCCGGTTCAATCCTTCAGTGTAGGGGTTGGAAGGGAATTTCAGGTTGCAGGAAGGGGATAAAGATGTCATTTTACCAATATTAGTAGAGATGTGTAAAATGTTTTGGTAGCTGACCTTTTACGATGAACAAATCTTTATACAAAGGTACAAGGAACGTCATGTATCTAATCTGCAGTTGCAAATCCGTAAATGAATTTAGCAAAACTTTCCTAGTTTTAATGCACTTCAATATACTGTCATTTGAGATAAATATAATCTGAAAAATGAGGTTTCTCTTCTAGGGTCTCGCTGACTGGGGAATACTCTGCATCTCTACATCTTCTATGCTGTGTAGTAATCATCCACTTGCAGTATCAAGAACACGTGCAACTTGGAGACCGGGCTGCACCGGATTCTTAACCTATTCAGGACTGAGCCTGTTTTGGCCTTCAGGACGAAGCAGATTTATCAAATCTGACGTGTCACTTTATGTGGTAACTCCGGAATGCTTTTGCCTATCCAAGTGATTCTGAGATTGTTTTCTCGTGACATATTGTACTTTATGTTAGGGAAAAAATTTGGTAGATAAATTCAATATTTATTTGTAAAAAACACCAAGATTTAGAGAAAATTAGTATTTTTCTAAATTTAAATGTATACTTGTAAAACAGATAGTAATACCACACAAAATAGAAAAAACCAGAGAGGATCCAGCGATAGTGATGTCAAAAATGGGAAAAAACTTGGTTTCCACTTTATTGAATACAAGCTGTCAGAGCTTAGAATAAAACATCAGGAGGAAAAACAAGGTGGTGATGCGGCAATAGAGCTCACTCGATACAGCCATGACTAAGAGCACAGCCTAGTGCTTGAAACGCGTAGGCAAATCGATTGCCGCATCACCACCTTGTTTTTCCTCCTGATGTTTTATTCTAAGCTCTGACAGCTTGTATTCAATAAAGTGGAAACCAAGTTTTTTCCCATTTTTGACATCACTATCGCTGGATCCTCTCTGGTTTTTTCTGCTATTGCTGCCGTGTGCCGTCGCGGCTGACCCGGGCGATTACTAACACAGGAGTGTCAGATCGGTGAGCTGGAGGTTTCCTCCCATTTCCCTTTTTCCTTCTATACTATTAACCACACAAAATACTTACTAGTTTATATTTCCCATAGGTCTACTTTGTTTGCATTGTTTTTTGAACATTCTTTTATTTTTCTAGGACGTTACTAAGCTTAGAACTTTAGCAGCAATATCTCATATTTTCAAGAAAATTTCAAAAGCCTATTTTTTCAGGGACCAGTTCAGTTCTGAAGTGGCTTTGAGGGCCTTATATATTATAAAGTCCCCATAAATCACCCCATTTTGAAAACTGCACCCCTCAAAGTATTCAAAACAGCATTCAGAAAGTGTTTTAACCCTTTAGGTGTTTCACAGGAATTAAAGCAAAGTAGAGGTGAAATTTATATATTTCTTTTTTTTTTTTTCGAAAATTCATTTGTAAAACCTTTTTTTCTGTACCACAGAAGGTTTTACCCGAGAACTGCAACTCAATATTTATTGCCCAGATTCTGCAGTTTTTAGAAATATCCCACATGTGGTCCTAGTACGGTAATGGACTGAAACACAGGCCTCAGTAGCAAAGGCGCACCTTGAGGATTTTGTGGCCTCCCTTTTTTTAGAATATATTTTAGGCACCATGTCCGGTTTTAAGAGTTCTTGTGGTACCAAAACAGTAAAGACCCCCCAAAAGTGACCCCATTTTGGAAACTATACACCTCAAGCAATTTATCTATGGGTATAGTTAGGATTTTGAACCCACAGTATTTTTGCTAAATTTATTTGAATTAGTATGTGAAGATGAAAATCTACTTTTTTTTGTGAAAAAACATAGAAATGTAAAAATTTTTGCAAGGAATAAAGTAGAAAAAACACCCTAACATATGTAAAGCAATTTCTTCCGATTTATAGCAATACCCCATATGTGGTAATAAACTAATGTTTGGACCCACAGCAGGCCTCAGAAGAGAAGGAGCACCTTTTGGATTTCTGATTTTGCTGGAATAGTTTTCAGTACCGTGTTGCGTTTGCAATGCACTGGAGGGATGAAAACAGTGGAAACCCCCCAAAAGTGAGGCCATTTTGGAAACTACACCCCTCAAGGAATTTTTCTAGGGGTAAAGTTAGCATTTTGACCCCACAGTTGTTTTGCTGAATTCATTGGAATTAGTCTGTAAAGGTAAAAATCTACTTTTTTTTTTCTGTAAGAACGTAGACATTTTTAATTTTTACAAGGAATAAAGGAGAAAAAGCACCCCAACATTTGTAAAGCAATTTCTCCTGATTGTAGTAAATACCCCATATGTGGTAATAAACTGCTGTTTGGACCCACACCGGTGCTTAGAAGAGAAGGAGCGCTATTTGGCTTTTGGAGCTCAAGTTAAGCTGGAATAGTTTTTGGTTCATGTCGAATTTGCAAAGCCACTGAGACCAAAACAGAGAAACTACACCACTTAAGGAATCTATCTAGGGGTATAGTGAGCATTTAGGCCCCACGTCTTTTGCAGAATTTATTAGAATTAGGCCGTGAAAAGTTGTAAAGCAATTTCTCCCGAGTACGGCTTGTAATGGCAGGAAGGAGGTGAAGGGAAAGTGAGCCCTAATCTACCCACCGCCCTGTCCCTGCCTACTTGCAACGACCCGCCCTAGGCGACGGGGTACAACTGGGTGGCAGTCCCTACGCTGTCTAAGTGCACGGGAGAACAAACCGGGAACACGCAAGGGAAGGGGCAGTAGCCCACGGAACGCCGCGAGGAAACTGAGCGGTGAAGGAGCAGTCCGGACCAGGATGAAGTGGAGTATACCCAAGTGAGCACGGAGAAGGAAGCAAGCCGGAGGCAAAGCAAAGCAGGTTAAGCGGAACTTCAGCAAGGCAGAAGCAGGCTGGAGCAAGCAGCAGTGGGGCCAGGAATCCAGAAGAATTACAAGCACTGAGGAGGGGAACACGGCAGGTAATAAAGGACAGGGGGCGGAGCTAACTCCGACTGACCAGGCCGCGATAGGCTCTCCCACTCCTGAGCCTGCCACCCTGGTTGGTGGGAGATGGTGTCAGTCGAACAGGTCTGGCCTCAGGTGTGGATTGATTAATCCCAGGAGTATACCTAGACGTAGTACCTGGCAGATCCCTAACACGGCTATATCCCACGTGTGGTCATAAATATTTTTTCATTAGAAAGTAATTAACCCTTTCCGAACTGATCCATGTTTTGCTTTTTCTTTTTCGTTTTTCCTCCCTGCTTTCCGAGAGCCACAACTTTTTTTAGTTTTCCGTCAATAGTGGTGTGAGGGCTTATTTTTTGCGGGACGAGCTGTAGTTTTTATTGGTACAATTTTTTGGTACATAAGACTTTTTGAGCACTTTTTATTACGTTTTTTGTTAGAGCGAATTTGACCAAAAAACTGATTTTGCCGTTTAAAATTCTTTATTTTTCACGGCGTTCACCGTGCGAGTTAAATAATGGTATATTGTAATAGCTTGGACTTTTACGGACGCAGCGATACCAATTTTGTGTATTTTTGTGTATTTTTTTACATTACTTTAGAGAAAAAAATGTGAAAAGGGTTTATTTTTGGACTTTAAATATTAAATTTTTTCCACTAGTAATAACTATTTACTTGTGTTTTTACACATTTTATTAGTCCCCCTGGGAGACTTGAACCAGCAATCGTTAGATCACTGGTAGAATACACTGCAATACTAATGAATTGCAGTATATTGTCATTTTTACAGGCTCCTGTAACAGCGTGATCGCTGTTTCTGTCCGTTAGTCCCGAGTATCAGCTGTAATACACAGCTGACACCCGCAGCGTATGGCGCGGGCTCAGTGCGTGAGACGATCCATACATCACCCCCCACACCACGACATGCTATTAAGTCATGGTGCGCGAAGGGTTTAATGGATGGTGCAGAGTGAAATTAAAATTTTCCACTGATGTGCCATTTTAGTGCACTATTATGTTGTGCCCAGTTTGTGCCACAAATACCTCATAAAATTTTAACCGTGTTCTCCCGGGTATGGCGATGCCATATCGGTGGACGTAAACGGCGGTTTGGACAAGCTGTAGGGCTCAGAAGGGAGGGATGCCATTTGGCTTTTGGAGCGCAGATTTTGCTTGGTAGTAGCTCTGGCGTCTTGCTGATATTTCAGTATATAATGTGGGGGCATATGTAGGCTGGGCAGAGTACATAAGGGGCATAATAAGAGGATATAATAATGCGGTAAATATATAATAATCCGCAGATGTGGCTTTTGTGGCACTTATATATGGCACCTGATCTTATCCGCTTTTGGAACACTGCACATTTTGCATCGCCATATTTTGGGAGCCAGAACTTTTTTTTTATTTTTTCAGCACCGGAGCCGTGTGAGGGCTTATTCTTTGCAGGACAATCTGTAGATTTCATTGGTACCATTTTGGGGTACATGCCATTTTTATTTTTCACTTTTTATTCCATTTTACGGCAAGCCAGGTGACCAAAAACCATAAATTCTGACAATGATTTTAATTTATTTTTTACAGTGTTCACCCTGGGCTATAAATGACCATTACGTTTTATTCTGCGTGTCGGTACGATTACAGCGATACCATATGTATATCGTTTTTTTTATGTTTTGCAGCGTTTGCGCAATAAATGAACTTATTTAGAAAATAATAAAAAATATTTTGTCACAGTATTCTGAGAGCCTTAAGTTTTTTTTATTTTTCAGTTAAAAAAAGCTGTGTAAGGGCTTGTTTTTTGCGGGACGGGTTGTAGTTTGTATCGGTACTATTTTGGCATACATGCGACTTTTTGACCACTTTTTATTGTAAATTTTGCGAGGGGTGGTGACCAAAAAAGTGATTCTGGCATAGTTTTTCGTTCATTTTTTTTGCGGTGTTCACCATGCGGGAAAAATAATATTATAGTTTTATAGTTGGGGTCGTTACGAACGCGGTGATACTAAATATGTGTACTTTTTTTTACGTGTTCGTTTTTCTTCCTATAATAAAAGACTTATTATAGGAAAAAAAGCAGTTCTTGTTTATATCACTCATAACTTTTATTTTTACACTTTTTTTTTTAAACATTTTTATTCTTTTTTTTTCTACTTTTTTCACTTGTCCCACTAGGGGACACTTAGACTTGCAGCTCTGATCGCTGCTGGAATACATTACACTACACAAGTAGTGTAATGCATTCCAACTGTCATTGTGACGTAACAGTCACTGACAGGAAGCCTAGGAGGACTAGCAGAGGCTGGTCTTCACAGGTTTCATTACATGGCAGCCCTGAAGCCATTGTCTGGCGTCCGGTCTCCATGGGTACCATCGCCAGCCCCCGTGATTTCACATGGGGGCTGCCGATCGGCGCTTAACACCTTAAGTGTGGCGTTCAAAATCGAACGCCGCAATTAAGGGGTTAACTGCGGAAATCGGCCGCTATGGGCCGCTGATCGGCAGCGGGGAATGCAGGGCGGACACCCTGCACAGTTAACCGCCGCTGCGGTGTAGCGCCGCACGGCGGTTAACTGTCAGCGCACAGACGTAACTGCACGTCAAGGTGCGCGAAGGGGTTAATGGGCTACAATTGAGCAATGTTGATAAAATGTAATTTCTTACATTGAATCTGTTTCTGCTCCCGCTTTAAGACTGTTTTTGGAAATGTTAAGTCTATTATGAGAATAAAATTAGCATTTTCCTTTTAAATGTACAGACTTTTTGTTATACATTTTAATATATGCATAAATTACAGGGAGTTAGTATTGGCAAGGCATGCATGTCAGGAGGGGGGGGGGGGGGGCACACACCAACAGATCTTGTCTCGTATATTTAGATAGGGCTGCAAACAACCTTTTACCCAGGTGAAGAAAATCCTAGCTTTGACAAGCAGCAAAAAATAAGTTTGTAATCGTAAAACGCAGCTTCTGTAGATAAAAATGTACACTTATCCATAAAGGGTTTGGTATAACACAACAGTTAAGGGAACCGGTCACCAGCATTTCAGCTATTGAACTCTAATCATCCCTCGCTGTCCGCTGCTGTCAAAAGTTCATTTCCGTTAGCCCCTCTCCTAAACTACTCCTCAGACCATAAATAACGGTCTTCAAACATTTTGCGGCTCTTACGGTAGTAATCCAGAAGTCTCGTTCGTTGCTCTTCTGCTCGGCCACTGCCAAAAACTGTCCCGCCCTGAATTCTAAAATCTCATTAGAGCATGCGCATGCACCCGTCCTGTTTGGTCCGATATCAGTCGGTGCCTCAAATCTGGTTACTGCGCATGCACCACTATGTTGTCCTGTTGCGCGCACGCACCAGGACATGGATGTGCAAGCGTGGGATTTCGTGTTTGCTGGGGGAGGCGAGGAGCTGTCAATCAGAAGTAAGGAGGTGGGGTAAACTCAAAGGCTTGAGGAATGAAGATATATCCAAAATTGGCGACCGCACTCTTCGAACACTATTGCCACCTAAACACTATAAATAAATATGCATTGCTGCTGAATCTACTTACAATAGCGAGGTTCTTGGTGCATATTTTGATCAAACTCTGTGAGCCCATCTGCCACGACAAGGCGACCTCTATAACGTGGATACCTACACTGCTCATACACCCAGAACTGGGGCTAAGCCTACATATACTTGGGAATGGTAGGAACCAGTATTAAACTAATTAAAATCACCTAGGGCAGAATTGGAGGAGTGCAAGATCAAAAATGGAGCCAGTCAACCCCACATATATGCAATACATAAGAGACCACGACGTTTGATCAGAACATGTCAACAAAATGGAATAAAACTTGCATACAAAAGCAAGGAAGCCTAAGACTGCAAACAATACAATATTCAGAAATGGAAACTTAAAGAGGCTCTGTCACCAGATTTTGCAACCCCTATCTGCTATTGCAGCAGATAGGCGCTGCAATGTAGATTACAGTAACGTTTTATTTTTAAAAAAACGAGCATTTTAAGCCAAGTTATGACCATTTTTGTAGTTATGCAAATGAGGCTTGCAAAAGTCCAAGTGGGTGTGTATTATGTGCGTACATCGGGGCGTTTTTAATACTTTTACTAGCTGGGCGCTCTGACGAGAAGTATCATCCACTTCTCTTCAGAACGCCCAGCTTCTGCCAGATCACGCTGTGACGTCACTCACAGGTCCTGCATCGTGTCAGACGAGTGAGGACACATCGGCACCAGAGGCTTCAGTTGATTCTGCTGCAGCATCGGCGTTAGCAGGTAAGTCGATGTAGCTACTTACCTGCAAACGCTGATGCTGCTGCAGAATTAACTGTTGCCTCTGGTGCCGATGTGTCCTCGCTCGTCTGACACGATGCAGGACCTGTGAGTGATGTCACAGCGTGATCTGGCAGAAGCTGGGCGTTCTGAAGAGAAGTGGATGATACTTCTCATCAGAACGCCCAGCTAGTAAAAGTATTAAAAACGCCCCGATGTACGCACATAATATACGCCCACTTGGACTTTTACTTTTAAACACACCCACTTGGACTTTTGCAAGCCTCATTTGCATAACTACAAAAATGGTCATAACTTGGCCAAAAATGCTCGTTTTTTTAAAAATAAAACGTTACTGTAATCTACATTGCAGCGCCTATCTGCTGCAATAGCAGATAGGGGTTGCAAAATCTGGTGACAGAGCCTCTTTAACTCTTCGAACACTAATGCCACCTAAACAATATAAAACAATAAGGAATGAAGATATGAATATTCAAACAAAGATACGAGTCTTTTATGCACTTTAGCATATGGCACAGGAACGCTAAAACATAGAATACTAAAAGTACAGAGACTACTCAGAAGATAATTATCAGTTACATAACGATTTTTCACCCACTTCCACCAGGTATTGCTGGTTTAATAGGTGAAATACTGGTGACTGATTCCCTTTCAGCATTGTTAGTTTTTTTTAACATGCAATACTACTTTACAATGACCAAATACTTTCACCTTGTGACGACATATAACTACCGCAAAGACCAGTATCACCATACAGAGGTCACTTACCAGGGCCTCCATTTAGGGGTCTGGTCTAGGGTCTGTATTAGTTTAGGGGTTCTTGGTCTGGGTTCTGTATTAAGGGGGTCAGGTCTGGGGTCTGGTCTGAGGTCTGAATTTATTTAGGGTGCTTGTTCTGGGGCCTGTATTAGTTTATGGGGTCTGTACTTAGGGGGTCTTGTCTAGGGTCTACATAAGTTAAGGGGTCTATTAATTTAGGGGGTCTGGTCTGGGGTCTGTATCTAGGGGTCTGGTCTAGGGTCTATTAGTTTAGGAGTCTTTATTTAGGAGTCTGTATTAGTTTAGGGGGTCCAGTATGGTGTCTGTATTTAGGGGTCTGGTCTGAGGTCTGTATTTATTTAGTGTGCTTGTTCTGTGGTCTATTTGTTTAGGGGGGTCTGGTCTGGGTCTGTATGTATTCTATGATCTAGTCTGGGGTCCAAATTTATTAGTCTGAGTAAAAGAGGTTGTCCAGGCACCTTGATAGGTAATCAGTATAAAAAAATGTTCTGTGCCCGGACAACCCCTTCTATAGAGGCTGGAAATGGCTGCAGAAGTGATGGGCAAAGATGTCTCATCAGGAGAAGTCGCCATAACGGTCTGTGTCAGATGGAGAAGAAAAAACTACCTCTATCGGAGAAACATCACCTGTGAGTCACTGGATCTATAGAGCATCTGTCACCTCTCCTGACATGTCTGTTATAGGAAATCCTTGTCTTCTACATATCTTTTTTCTTTGTGTAATAGACAAATGCCTGTTACCATTCCCATTGTCAGGAGGATGTGTCGCTACACAGTGTTATACTGTCAGTGATGGTTGGAGACTGTCAGTTTGTAGGGACACAGCCCTTTGACAAGCAGAATCGTAACAACCATTTGTCAATGCTTACACAAAAAGGTGGTGTTCACTATAGACACATCAGAGCGGTGGTGGGGAATGGGGGCCCAAGTTTGTGGAACAGCCTAGGGCAGGGGTCTCAAACTCGGCCGGGTAAGTGGGCCGTATATAGAAAAAATGGGAAGTTGGCGGGCCGTATTACTTTCAAATTTGATACAATACAAAATTATTGTTAATCAATTAGTTATTTGAACTACTATAACACTATATTACTATAATAATACTATATTACTATAATAGCGCTAGGTTTAAAATTTGAGATTTCTCCACGTGCTTATTTCAACAATCCAGCTTTCCAGTTTAAGTGTCGCTAAATGCAGTCCGGCGGCTCAGTTCGCACACATGTCAAGATTGGGCAGCCCCTTTTTAGATCGTGCCGCAGTGCCCTCTGTGGATGCTGCCGCAGTGCCCTCTGTGGATAATGCAACACACCCCTAGATGAGGCCACAGTGCCCTCTGTAGAGGCTGCCCCAGTGCCCTCTGTAGAGGCTGCCCCAGTGCCCTCTGTAGAGGCTGCCCCAGTGATGTCAGGGGCTTGCCCAGAGCTGGAGTCCCAGGCAGAGCGCTAGTAGGCTCTTCCTGGGACTCCAGCTGTGCTCCTGACATCACTGGGACTCCTGCTCTGGGGAAGCCCCTGACATCATTGTCGATGTATGGACAGCGATGTCAGAGGCTTCCCCAGAGTCCCGGAGCAGAGCCGATACTAGCGCTCTGCCCGGGACTCCGCTCTGGGGAAGAACCTGACACACTGTCCATATATGGGCAGATATGTCAGGGAATTCCGCAGCGTCCCGGAGCAGAGCCTATACTAGCGCTCTGCCCAGGACTCCGCTATGGGGAAGACCCTGACACACTGTCCATATATGGGCAGCGATGTCAGGGAATTCCACAGTGTCCCGGAGCAGAGCCGACATCAGCGCTATGCTCCGCTCTGGGCAAGACCCTGACACACTGTCCATATATGGGCAGCGATGCCAGGGAATTCCACAGAATCCCGGAGCAGAGCCGCCACCAGCGCTCTGCTTGGGACTCTGGCTCTGGGGAAGCCCCAGACATCGCTGTTCATATGTGGACAGCGATGTCAGGGAATTCCAGAGTCTCGGAGCAGAGCCGATACTAGCGGCTCTGTGTCCCGCGGGCCGCAGATGACAGCCCCAGGGGCCGCATGCGGGCCGCGTGCTTGAGGCCTCTGGCCTAGGGTCTACGTAATTTGCCACTGAGCCTAACATGTGGTAGGCTTAGATACAGGGCCCAGCAGACAGGATCACACACCGTTTAGCCATTTTTAGTATGTGTTCGTTAAACGGCTATAACTTTAATTTGTCAGGCTAGCGATGCGGTTTTTATGATTTTTTTTTTTCGTAGACAATGCAGGTTTTTTTTTTTTATAATTTTTTGCTGTTAGAATTTCTAGGCTTAACTGGCGAGCACTTCGCACATTAGGACGAGCATACTCGTCCTGTGTGACAGCCGTCTGTGTATTACAGCCGTTGCCCAGCTCTCGATCGCGCGCACAGACACGGCCCCGCTCTGACAGAGGAGAGGAGAGAAACATCTTCTCTCCGCCGTTAACCCTTTGAACGCCGCGATGAAAGCTGATCGCGGCGTTCAAAGAGGGGGGATTGCACATTGATCGCGTCACAGTAAATAACGGACGCGATCAAAGCCCACAACTCATATGGACAGAAAGCCTAGGGTCCATTGAAGGACCCTAGGGCTGTATGAACATATTTCCTGTTAGGACATACTGAGATATGCCCTAACAACTACCCGTATACAATCAGTACACAGGCTAATGTACTAGCATATAGATCTATGCCAGTACATTAGTTACAAAATCAAAATCAAAATGATAAATCCCTTTATGGGATTAAAAAAAAAAGTTAAATGAATCTAAAAAAAAATTAATGAACAATAAATAAATAAAGTAAAAAAAATACACAAACACACATTTTTTATAATAAATAAACTTTTTAAACGAAGTCCCAAAACATGAAATAATATACATATTTGGTATCGCCACGACAGTAACAACCTGTACAACAAATGTATAACATTATTTATGATCGGTGTATGGTGTAAAAAAAAAAATATTAAAACTGCAGCGGAATTGCTTTTTTTTTTTTTCTGCATTTTCGCCAAAATAAAAATTTATAGAAATTAAACAATGTATTTGCACCAAAAAATGGTACCTACATAAAATACAACTCGTCCCGCAAAAAAGTCTCATACAACTACGTCGTATAAAAGAGTTATGAGCGTTGGGATGCAAAGAGGGGAAATGTAAAAAAAATTGCTCTGTCCTCAAGGCCAAAATTGGCCGTGTCCTTAAGGGGTTAAAGAGGCTCTGTCAGCACATTATAAGTGGCCTATCTTGTACATGATGTGATCGGCGCTGTAATGTAGATTACAGCAGTGTTATTTATTTAGAAAATCTAATTTTTGACTGAGTTATGACCTATTTTAGCTTTATGCTAATGACTTTCTCAATGGTCAACTGGGCGTGTTTTACTATATGACCAAGTGGGCGTTGTGGAGAGGAGTGTATGATGCTGACCAATCAGTGACCAATCAGCGTCATACACTTCTCTCCATTCATTTACACTGCACATAGTGATCCTGCGTTCACTATATCGCTATTTACAGTGTAAATGAATGAAGAGAAGTGTATGACGCTGATTGGTCACTGATTAGTCAGCGTCGTACACTCAGTACAACGCCCACTTGGTCATATAGTAAAACACGCCATGTTGTCCATGGACAGTCATTAGCATAACGCTAATGTAGGTCATAACTCAGTCAAAAATGATCGTTTTTAAAAATAAAAAACACTGCTGTAATCTACATTACAGCGCCGATCATATTATGTACGACATAAAGAACTTATAATGTGGTGACAGAGCCTCTGAAAATAATAGTAAAAAAAGTTTTTTTTTAAGTTTCAGCTATTTTTTAAACTGGTAATTTTTGTTTTACACTAAAATAGACCTTTTATTTGTGATTGTCATGATCTACCATAAATGTTGATATATTACATGTCTATTTTAGGGTAATTGAGTCTGGGCTAGCCTTACGACTGATTGGCGGAGGGAACATTTATTTTGAGCAGGGTATTTTATGTGTAATTATTATTGCGTTCTTTTGCACTTTATTTTACTTTATTTTTTATTATTATTATGGTCAAAAAAGTACTTTAGGAGACTTTATTTTTTGTTTTTTCATCTTTTACACTATCTTTCCACTGTTGGGGTATGTTCACACGCTTAATAAAATATGGCTGAAAATACGGAGCTATTTTCAAGGGAACTAGCGTTTTTTGTCGTTTTTTTACGGCCGTTCTTGGTTGCTATGGCTGCCTGGGGCCTTAATGAAGGCCGCCAGGTCCGCCATCTTTGTGTCTTTGTGCACCTGCCTCTCCGAATCACGATATACTGCAATACGTTAGTATTGCAGTATATCGTGCAAGCGATCTAACGATCGCTGGTTGAAGTCCCCTAGGGGGACTAATAAAAAAAGTAAAAATTAGTTAAATAAAGTTTTTTTTATTTTTTATTTTTGTCAAAAAAACGAGCATAGTAAAATAAATAAATAAACATAATTGGTATCGCCGCGTCCGTAAAAGTCTGAACTATTACAATATATAATTATTTAACCCGCACGGTGAACGCCGTAAAAAAAAAAATGGTAAACGCCAGAATCTCAATTTTTTTTGGTGACCTAACCTCCCACAAAATATGAAATAAAAAGTGATCATACCGTCGCATGTACAACAAAATGGTATTATTAAAAACTACAGCTTATCCCGCAGAAAATAAGCCCTCATACCACTTAATTGACGGAAAAATAAAAAAGTTATGACTCGGAATTTGGCGACACAAAATAAATTTTCTCTTTTACACTTAGATGTTTACTTTGTAAAAGTAGTAAAATATAGAAAAAACGATATATATTTGGTATCGTCGTAATCGTATTGACCTACAGAATAAAGTTTAACGTGTTGTTTTAATTGCACAGTGAATTCTGTAAAAACGGTGCGCAAAAAACCATGGAGGAATCGCTGGTTTTTTCATTTTCTACCCCACAAATAATTTTTTTCCCGTTTCCTAGTACATTATATGGCAAAATAAATGGGGCTGCGAAAATCAAGCCCTCATAGTACTAGATCGACGGAAAAATAAAGACGTTATGGCTTTTGGAATGTGGGGAGGAAAAAACAAATGAAAATCTGAAAAAGGGCTGGCGTTAAAGGGAATGTGTCGCTAGAATTTTTTTTGGGGGTTTTAGTTAAACAGTTAGTAATAAATGATTACACATTGTTATACATTTTTTTAATTTTTTCGCAAGTCAGTAAATATTATAAATTAGATAATAATTTATAACATTTCCATGTGCTGGTCACTAGAGGGAGCAATTCCCAAAATTGCAGCATTGCAATGTGGTAAAGCAACCTCATTGCTTTATGCTGCAAATTTGGTGTAGACACACTTTCTCTAGTGTGCTCTCACAATCCCCCCTCCTTTATCCTGGCTAGTGCCAGGAGAAAGGAGGGGGTTGTATGTTCAAACCTCCTACACTGTGTGCCGCCATTTTTTGAGCGAATCCACAGTGTAGGAGGATTAGATGCAGTGGTAATCACACAGTATAACACGAACATACACAAACATAACTTACCTGCTCCTGCTGCTTCCGCTCCGTCTGCTCCTAGTCCTTGCTTCTGAACATATGGACGGAAGCTGCGACCGGAAGTAGTCCTCTTACTGTCCGGCCGCGGCTTCCGGTCCACATGAAAATGGTGCCGGATGTCGCTCGGCTGAAGACCTTCCTTTTGGAATGTGTGGGAGTACGCTATAGTGAATGGAACGGCTCCCATTCGCATTCACTATGGGGATGTATGTGCCGTATTCCATCTCTGTATGTGTCGTTAATCGACCCATACAGAGATGAAAATAAAATGGCAGCCCCCATAGAGAAGTAAAAGAGAAAAAAGTAAAAAACACAAATAAAATTTATTTTCATGGCATACTAAAAGCAAAAACATAAAAAAAAATTTCCATGACACCTTCCCTTTAAGCTTGGGCTAACCGGGTAAGACAATGAATACGGGAGTGGAAAAGCAGGGGAGTAGCTAGGGGGGGGGGGGGCAGGCGAGGCATGTGCCCCGGGCGCAACTTAGAGAGGGGCGCCAGCACCGCACAGTCCATGATGCAGCAGTCTGCCTGGAGAGAGGGAGCAGACACACCGTAACAGAGCACTGCAGAGGACAGGAAAACACAGGACAGTGGTGAGTACACAGTGTAAACAATTTAGTGCCTGGGAACACTAGCGTTTCTAAAATCATAAAATAAATGACATTAGTTTATGATTTTAGAGACTCTTGTGTCTCCAGGCACATTATTTTTGCGGCTGCTGTAGTGGTGGTGGTACAAAAACACATTTCTCCATTAAACATCTCTCTCTGTCTGTCTGTCTCTCTCTGTCGCTCTCTCTGTCTCTCTCTCTGTCGCTCTCTCTGTCTCTCTCTGTCGCTCTCTCTGTCGCTCTCTCTCTGTCTCTCTCTCTGTCTCTCTCTCTCTGTCTCTCTCTCTCTGTCTCTCTCTCTCTGTCTCTCTCTCTCTGTCTCTCTCTCTCTGTCTCTCTCTCTCTGTCTCTCTCTCTCTGTCTCTCTCTCTCTGTCTCTCTGTCTCTGTCTCTGTCTCTGTCTCTGTCTCTGTCTCTGTCTCTGTCTCTGTCTCTGTCTCTGTCTCTCTGTCTCTCTGTCTCTGTCTCTGTCTCTCTGTCTCTCTCTCTGTCTCTCTCTCTCTCTCTGTCAGAACAAAACTCAGTACATATGTACAGCATCAGAAGCAAGCTTAGTACATATGTACAGCACCAGCAAAAATACAGCTCCGTACAGAGATCCTTTAAATATAAATACAACCCCAGAACAAAGCTTAGTACAAATATACAGCCCCAGAACCAAGCTCAGTACATATATACACCAGAACAAAGCTCAGTACATAAATAGAGCTCCAGAACCAAGCTCAGTACATAAGTAGACCAGAACAAAGCTCCGTACATAAATACAACACCAGAACCAAGCTCATTACATAAATACAAAATCAGAACCAAGCTCAGTACATATATACCCTGCCAGAAGCAAGCTCAGTACATATATACAGTGCCACAACCAAGCTCATTAAATAAATACAACGCCAGAACAAAGCTCAGTACATAAATACATCACCAGAACGAAGTTCTGTACATTTATACAACACCAGAACCAGCCTCAGTACATAAATAGAGCACCAGCACAAATACAGCTCAGTACAGAGATCATTTGCAAATTCAGTTTAACCCTTGCCATATAAGTTTGTTCGTCCTAAAACGATCGCTCCCAATGTAGCCAGAACAATGGTTAGAATATGCTGGGAGTTGAGGTAAGTCTCCAAAATAGGGATATAATGTTCAGTGTAGGGACCCCCTGATAGAGGTCGCCTTGTCGTGGCAGGTGGGCTCGCACATTTTGATCAAACTGTGCACTAAGAACCTCACATTTATTAACATAATAACTATAGCAGTAATTCAATAAAAATGCATAATAAACAATAAGTGTGTATGTGTGTGTATGTATATATATATATATATATATATATATATATATATATATATATATGTATATCTCCTAATCTATCCTGCGCCTGCGGTGTGCATCTGCATTGTCTTGTTACTGGTAATAAATTAGTCACGGCAGATTAGCACCTGCATATCTATTTCATGTTTTAGGAGGAGCTGACCAACTCTTTTTCTTTACAGTACTGATCAGTCACAGGGAGAATAAACATTTACATTGAGTGACTCACATATGACGCCTCCGATTCTTTTTCGTCGTTCTTCTCTTCTCCATCGGGACCAGACCTCTATGATGACTTCTCCCAGCCACAGCCCATTTCTGCAGTGTTTGCCGGTTATATGTCTTCGGCTCCTCACTTTTCCAACATTTCTGCACCTATAAACGAAGATAAAATTCTCATGCTGCCACACGCTATGCCCCTGAATATAATGGTACTATGCTCCAGTACCACACACACTAACAATGCCCCCTGTAGATAGCGCCTGTCACAATGCCCTCTGTAGATAGCGCCAGTCACACTGCCCCCTGTAGATTCCGCCAGTCACCTTGCCCCCTGTAGATAGCGCCAGTCACACTGCCCCCTGTAGATTCCGCCAGTCACAATGCCCCCTGTAGATCTTGCCAAGTTTAAATAGCGTCCCCTGTAGATATTGCCCCCAATGATGCCCACAGACAAAGAGCCAGTGCAATAGTAATCAGTTGCATCTGCATCCTAAGGACGCGGATACAATTGGGTAAGAAGTCCTGTTTCACCCCGGTTCTCTGAACCGGCTGTAATTTTAACAACCAGTTTGGGAAAACCGGGGCAAACTGGGCCTCCTTTCAGCCTTGGTACCTGGGCAAGTGCCCACATTGCCCTCATTGTAATCCGCTCCTGCACATATGGATCTGACGCTTCTCGGCATCGACTATCTGAGCGGCGCTGAAATGATGAGATGAAGGGGAGAAGAGTGGTGAGGTGAGTATGTGTTTTTTTTTTTTTATGTTATGCGAGACGTGGGAGGGGTGCTATGGTGCATGGTGTGGTCATTGCTGCACAATTTCACTGCACGGCCTAGCAGAAAAATGCAACACATTTATTAAAATGCTTTTGCCTCTTAATAAATGTGTCGCACTTTACGTTCACATTTTTTTCTATTAAGACTGGTGTATAAAACACCAGTGTTAATAAATTGCCCCCTTTATGATTAGTATCAGTGACTGGTAAGTATCCAGGTAGATTGTAGTTGTAGGATCACACGCTGCAGTATCATCTTATTTGATGGAGTTTGTAGCAGGGTTCGTATAGCACTAGGTTAAGGCGTGGGTGCATAAGTAGGGTCCCAACCCGATCCAATGGAGAAAAAGCACGATGCACACCAAAATGGAAATTCTTTTGCAGATAAATAATTTATTATATTTATAGGCAATGACAGTGTAGTGCGACGTTTCGGTCAATACCATGACCTTCCTGAGGCTAATAGTCAATGTATGATCCTGTATGTATGGCGGCTGACCGCTGTTGTTTGGCACTAAACAGCGGTCAGCCGCCATACGAATGCGCCATCCATACTCTGCACTACACGGTCATTGGCTATAAATATAATAAATTATTTATCTGCATAAGCATTTCCACTTTGGTGTGCATAGTGCTTTTTCTCAATCTTATTTGATGGATTTCTTGGCGTTATATAGAAATCGATAGCATTTACCAGGAATGTATTATCACACTTCCTTCTTTTTCAGGTGTCTATTTCTCAGTACAGAGAATCAAGAGGGTGAATGCACCACAGGTCAGTTCACACGGAAACCGCAACGGAATCCGCGCCAAAAAAATGCCCCAAATCACTTTCCTGGAGCGGTTTCCGCCTCCTCATTGAAATCAATTGATGGCAGAAAAAAAACGCGGAACTGATTAATTTATAGGACTTTGTGATTATGGGCACGGCCGTGCGCATGAGTCCGAAATGTTGATAAAATTCCTATAGAAAGTATTGACTCAGTAAAGTAGGTGTGATAGAAATAATTCATAGAGTTCTGGTAATAAAGTGATTTTGAGTTGGATTTCTCCGGTCAGATGCGGTTTGCAGAAGTTTTCTTCTGGAGTTCTTGTTCTCGGAGGATCCTCTTGAAGATGTTTGGACGTTCCAACAGTCAGTTGTCTACCTCCGGCCATAGAGTAGTGTTAAATCTATTAAAGACCAGTGTGCAGCTTAAAGGGGTTTATCCATCTTAGACATTTATGGCATGTCCACAGGATGCGGGTTCAGCTCTGATGTATGCCATAAATGTCTAAGATGGGAAAAACTCCTATAAAATGCCCGATTTGTGGCAGGGTAAGGAAGGACACTCTACTTGCCGTCAGATCCACCAAATTAAAGGTAGCGATCAATGGGGTGATAAAGGTTGCAGCCAGATGCCCCTTACATCCTGGCTAGTAACAAGATATCATAATTTTTTTTAGGTGTTCCTGATTTGGAAATCCCTATGTGTAATGACAATGACGTTATCGAGCCCAGTATATTTTGTTCGTCCGTATGTTACACAATCTCTCTGGTCCATGAAAGTCTCCCCTGAAATAAGGCTAATTTTTGTAGGGTTTGTGTGGGCAGGGTTTTAATATTTTTGCTGTGCGTTGCGCAGTTTAGTTGACGTGTCCTTTTCTTTTCCTCAAGTGATTTGGCCAGAAGTCACAAGTCAGTGTCCGGCTATTCTCACTACTAGTGATATCACTTTGTGTCATAACTTGGCGCATGCGAGGTCTCTATTGAATGTGTAATATTTTTCCTGATGCATGTGTAACACCCCTTTGGGCCGACCTCTGTAGGCAGGGTGTATTGTAGTTCTCACCTCACTATGGTGCAGTGCCTCCACCCGAATCTTGCTAGGAGCTCTAGGAAAGCAGTAGGGTCTTCCTCTTCTGCCAGGGGTCGACTCTGGAAACCCCCGCCTGAGCTCAGTACACAAACACAAGCGGTTATGGTGAAACTACCCAACCGTTTTATTTAGGGAACGGTAAACAAGGGCGATCTGAATAAGAATGATGCAAGTAAAGAAATAAAGCGCAAATGATGTAACGGTTACAGTTTTGTGTGATTGACCCCCTAGTGGTGGGCATGGGCTATATGCCAGGCCTGGCTGGTACAACACATATCAATATTCCCATAAATGTTATGGGGATAACAGAGGGTTAGGATACTGTCTTCACCAAACATACCGTATATCAGTGACCCACACAGGATAATGATCACTCACCCACACTTATACTGCTGGTAATAGCTGGCACACACTTATACTGCTTGTAATAGCCGGCACGCCCTTATACTGTTGGTAATAGCCGGCACACACTTCTACTACTGGTAATAGTTGGCACACACACTTCTACTGCTGGTAATAGTTGGCACACACTTCTACTGCTGGTAATAGTTGGCACACACTTCTACTGCTGGTAATAGTTGGCACACACTTATAATGCTGGTAATAGCCGGCACACACTTATACTGCTGGTAATAGCCGGCACACACTTATACTGCTGGTAATAGCCGGCACACACTTATACTGCTGGTAATAGCTGGCACACACTTATACTGCTGGTAATAGCTGGCACACACTTATACTGCTGGTAATAGCTGGCACACACTTATACTGCTGGTAATAGCTGGCACACACTTATACTGTTGGTAATAGCTGGCACACACTTATACTGTTGGTAATAGCTGGCACACACTTCTACTGCTGGTAATAGCTGGCACACACTTCTACTGCTGGTAATAGTTGGCACACACTTATACTGCTGGTAATAGCCGGCACACACTTATACTTCTGGTAATAGCCGGCACACACTTATACTGTTTCTGTCACATTATAATGTTACTAATGGCTGCAGTAAGGCAATGAACACAGTCCAAATGTTGGGGCCCTGTTGCCGCAGATGTTGGGGTACTTTTCTGTAACCGTTGGTGCACTTACTGGAATTCCTCTCAAGAACAGTTCTCTGACGAAGTCCTCAGTATCAGCACAATAAGTTCCAGCAATGTGTACACACTACTTCTTGCAGCAAAGATGATATTCCCCCATGATATTCCCCTAGCGTTCAGACGCGGGGACGACAATGGAGTGGCAGGCAAAATCCTCCTGTGCTTCAGAGCAGGGAACCTCCCTGGAATCAGGCTGTTTTGCAGAGGGGATGCTGCTGTAGCATTTCTTCCTCTCATACAGTGAGCTGCTGGGCTGTCAGGACTGTGCCCCAGTGCAGGACTCTCTGCAATGCACTCAGTCTCCCTATCTCCTGACCATGTTTCTCTCCAAAAAACGGCCACTCTCTCGCCTCCCTGCTCAGCCTTGTCCCACAATCCCCTGCTCAGCCAATCAGTGCTCCCCTCCCCTGCTCCTCTCCTAGGCTGCATGGGTATAGAGAAGCAAGTGCTGCTGGGACATGTAGTCCACTGCACTTCAGAAGAAGTGCTAATGTCTGTTGATGTGAGTCCCTGCTTGGCATTAACTGCAGCATCCTCTATACACCATGTTTTCTCTGCAGGTGTTACACTCTCCCCCTGGTGAGTCGGTGCTAGTGTCCGAGCACAGTGAAGACTCACCACCTGAAATACAAATTGGCGTTAAAGCATCCTGACCAACAGCACAATCAGTCACGCACATACCATTTCCATGCCACATGGGCACAGAGAGGAAATATGGCCACATGTCAATGAAATTGGGGTGTAATACTCTGGGTACCTCAGTAGCATGCCCCATTCTATCATAGGTTAGCATCATTGGGGGCCTAGTGTCCCGTCTGGGACGAGTGTGCACTGTGGGAGCCCCCTCCTCGACCCCTAGCTCTTGACTTTCGGGCTCCGGTTCCATGATGGTTACTTCGTCACCTGGTGACTCATCTAAATTCTCCCCCGACTGGGGACACTGCATGCTGGCTGCTAGACTGGATTCTTCCTGGTTTTTCACATCAAGCAACCGATCTGTACCATCTTTGATGATAGGGCTCGGTTGCTTACCCATCTGTAGTCTGGACGCCATTCATCACTGGATTCACTATCACTTCCTTCAGGGCGAAGCACTGGGCTGATCCCTCGTCTATGGCGGCCACTTTTTATAGGAGGCCGGGTTGGCGTCTTGGCTCCATTTGCTTGTGGCTGTTGCAAACAAATATTTTGTCCTACAGGCAACAAATGCTGGCGATGATAGGTCTTGATGGTCCTACTTCCATTCTCAGGCTTCACTCTGTAGGCTGGAACACCAGGCAGCTTTTCTATCACCACATAGGGTTCTGTACGCCACCGATCAGCAAGCTTGTGCTTTCCATGAATGCCCAGCTGTTGAATGAGGGCCCTATCCCCAGGCTGCAGAACTTGCTCTCGACTCTGCAGTCATAACAGTTTTTTGTTTAGCCTTCCTGATCGACTGGAAGCCTGGTCAGCCAATCTGTAAGCCTCCTTCAGTTCTTCCTTTAACTGCGACACATACTTCAAATAGGTATTTCCCGATGACTGGTCAGGTGATACTCCAAAGCTAATATTCACTGGTAGTCAGGCTTCCCTACCAAACATGAGGAAGTAGGGGGGAGTACCCAGTTGACTCATTTTTGGTGCAATTGTAGGCATTGACTAACTGACTTATGTGTCGGCTCCAGCTTCCTTTCTGCTTGGGGTCCAAGGTGCCCAACATGTTGAGAAGGGTACGGTTGAATCTCTCTGGTTGAGGATCCCCTTGGGGGTGGAAAGGTGTGGTTCTAGATTTCTTGATCCCACTGGTCTCACGCAGCTCCTTGATCAGCCGACTCTCAAAGTCTCTTGCTTGGTCAGTATGGATGCAGGCTGGCAGCCCATAATGTACAAAGTACTTCTCCCACAATATGTTTGCCACGGTGACCGCTCGCTGAACTTTGGTAGAGTAGGCTTGCACATAACGGGTGAAGTGGTCAGTGACCACTAGGACGTTACTGACATTGCCCTCGTCAGGCTCAATGGAGAGGAAATCGATGCACACTAGATTCAGTGGACAATCACTTGTGATGTTAACAAGAGGGGCTGATCGAGTGGGCAAAGTCTTTCTCAGAACACACCGTGCACATGACTTGCAGTACCCCTCAATGTCTGCTTCCATTCTTGGCCAGTAGAATCTGTCTGCAACAAGACCAGTTGTCTTTTTAATGCCAAGATGCCCGTGGTCATCATGCAAAGCCTTCATGACCATCTCCCTAAACTGGCTAGGTAGCACCAGCTGTTTTCTCACCTCTCCATTTTGCCGTTTGGCCTCTCGATACAGCAGTCCATTTCTTACTACTAGAAACTCTGACTGGCGAGCAAGCAAGATGGACTCTTCTGTTTTCAGAGCATTCCTCTCAGGTCTCCGGCCCCTTTTCACTTACCACCGGACCACTCCCACAGAAGGATCTTCCGGTTGGGCCTTCTCTACTTGGCTTCTGGTTAATTGAGGCAGGGACTCCGTATTCACCTTAGTCAACTGGCAAAACAAGGGTGCAATGGACGCTGCCCCGTAAAGGAACAGTTTTGGCTTGGTGTCTGCGACACATGGCTTTTACCTCTGGGGCAGGAACCTCTATCCAGGTCTCTTCGTCATCATGCAGCTTCAGCCTCTGCAGACGGGATAGGGCGTCATCATCAATGTTGGTGGTGCCTGGACGGCATTTCAAGCTGAAGTCGTACACTGCCAGCGCTGCAAGCCACCGATGCCCAGTTGCATCAAGCTTGACTGTGGTCCTCACATAGGTCAGCGGATTGTTGTCGGTGTGAACTTCAAATTGTACCCCATAAAGGTAGTCATGCAGCTTGTGCACCGCTGTCCACTTCAATGCTAGGAACTCAAGCTTGTGTGCTGGGTAGTTGCGCTCACTCTGAGCCAATCCTCGATTGTTGTAATAGACTGGTCGCAGAGAACCACCATGATCCTGATACAGGACTGCTCTGAGCCCCTCAAGGGAAGCATCCACATGCAGCACGTATGGCTTGCTGGGGTCCGCATAGGCCAACACTGGAGACTGTGTTAGGCAGGACTTTAGCTTTTCAAATGCCTCATCACATGCAGGTGTCCATCTTTCTCCAAACAGCTCATTAACCTTGAAGTAGGCCTGCTTAGCTGGCTTCTTGGAGTGACTTGTCCCTCTAGGAGGAGGATACCCCTGGGTGAGGGTAGTCAGAGGCTTTGTAATCTTCGAGTACTGTGGTATAAATCTTCTGTAGTACCCACAGAATCCTAGAAAAGACCGGATCTCCCCCAATTTGGTGGGCTTGGGCCATTTGACTACAGCTTTCACTTTGGCTGGGTCTATAGAGATCCCTTCCTTCTGACAATGTGTCCCACATAATTCAGTCTTCTGGCAGAACCGACACTTGTCGAGGGACAACTTGAGCCCAGCCTGCCTTCAGCCGATCCAGTATCTTGAACAATCTCTGGTTGGGCTCTTCTATGGTTTGCCCAAACACGATCAGGTCATCTAGGTAGACCAGTACTTCCCGGAAATTCATGTCTCCCATCACCTTATCCATGCACCACTGGAAAGCGGCGGGAGGACCAGTAACTCCTTGGGGCATCTTCTGGAACTGGAAGAACCCAATGGGGCATATGAAAACGCTATTCTCTTGATCCTCTTTATTCATGGGTATCTGGTAATAACCACTCTGGACATCAAGCACAGAAAACCACTTGCTGCCTTGTAGGCAATCCAAAGCTTCATCAATCCTGGGCACAGTGTATTGGTCAGGAACCGTGCGCCTGTTTAAAGTGCGGTAATCCACACACATCCGGATATCCCCATTTTTCTTCCGAGCAACCACTATGGGAGAAGCGCATGGGCTGTTGGACTCTAGGATGACTCCAGTATCTAGCAGGCCTCTTAGATGCTGCCTGACCTCTTCAATATCGGCAGGAGCTAGCCTTCGGGACCTCTTTCGGAAAGGCTTCTCATCATTCAGTCGGATGCGGTGTTCCACTACTTGTGCCAGGCTCATATCCCAGTCTCCTAATGAGAAGGCGGCACCACGCTCCATCAGGCCATTTATTAGTGGCCCTTTTTCTTCCTCGTGCAGGTCACTATCTTCAAAACAGGGATTGAAACATTCAGGACGTAGTTCCCTTTTTTTTTTCCTCCTTTCTCACGTAAGCAGCCAGACAGGCTGGGTGAATGGTGAGGGTCTGTGAATAATTATTGCCCCCGATTTCTCGACACCACTGTGCTAGGGTACGGCAGATGTTCGCATTTGTAACCACTATAATAGGCACAGATCTCTGGTCTGCTTAAGACTCTGGACAGACTAGTGTGATGATGGGTATCCCCTTCTCCACTCCAGCAACTGTCTTCAGGAGCCATAGCATAACACATACATATCCTCTGCAGGGGTAGCTATGTTCACTCAACCCCCAAACCACGAGTACCGATAGGGGCTGTATGGGCACGTCTGACAGGTATTTCTTGTACCATTTCTCAAAAATAATGGAGACTTGAGATCCGCTATCCAACAACACAGTACATGGTTGATCATTGATACAGGCTGGTACACGTGGGGCTGGTCCTACTAGACCTTCAGGAAGTTGTTCCAACCGAGCAACAGTAGATGGGGCAGTAATGTATGCCTTTGATGTTAACGGGGGGCCAGTATGGGACTCTACTGGCCCCGTTTCCCGACAGCCTATTCTGATGGAGAGGAGACAGACTTCTTGGGAATGCCTCCTCTTCGGGCACTGGCGAGCTGTGTGGCTGGACTCCTCACACACAAAGCACCCCTCTGTTTTCATATCTCTACCTCTCCGTGGATCATCACTTGCCCTTCTCGGGGACTGCTGATGTCTCTGTGACGGCTTCAGCAACCTGTTTTAACCACTCCACTTCCTTAGCCTGGGGAGTTGGGCAATTTGCTCCCCCTGCTACTCTATGATTTTAAGAAGCTCCTCCTCACGACAATTTTGCATAGGTTTTAGAGCAACTGCCGCTACCATCTTGGGTGTCTGATCCCTGGCTGCCTAAGTAACTTCCTCTAGTCGCACTTCCTTAAGTAACTGAGGGAAGGAATGGGGAATTTTCTCTTTATCGCAGCACCTCAATCTTTGAGCGATAGGGTCCTGGGTCAGAGCTCCACGCAGTACTTGATCAAGGCGGCACCGGTCAACTTCTCCAGGGCTAAGCCCGCCTTTGGATACTATTCTGTAAACCAGTCTGTCTAGTCTGTAAGGATAGTCAGACACTTTCTCACCAGGAAAAAAAAAACCACAGAAAAAGGCCATACTTACAAATGGACACAGACAGGTCAAACGCTGATGGAGAGTGAACAGGTGAATTTAAATAATAGCCACGCCCACTAGTCTTGAGGAGTGGCATGTGGTGCATGGGATGTGTAGTAAAAAAGAATAAATAAATAGTGTATGTGCAAGTGATGATATAAGTGAAATATAGGGGGCAGTAGTGAGTAAAGTGCCTAAATGAAAATAAATGAATAATGGGGTGCAAGTGTGTTAAAAATGGAGGGATAGTGTGTAAGTCATGAGGCGCAATGTGTATAGCCAGGTAAAAGCCTATTTATGACGCCTTGATAATTCATAGAGCGGGCTACTCTGCTTGCTAAGCCAAACGACAACACGTGATCCCGGCTTTTAAGGGGTTAATCAGCGGGGATACAGCTATCGGTCCCCGCTGTAGGAGCTGCGGCAGCTGTAGTACGAGACAACAGCTGTCACAGCTTCTGCATGTGTGGGGAGGACGGCCGAAATGGCCGTTACTCCCGTGACGTACTATTCAGTCATGGAGCGCGAACAGGGCGGTTTCCATGACGGAATAGTACGTCACTGAGCGTTAAAGGGGTTAGAGGTAACATCCTTCATTATGTTTTTGGATCCAAAATTCTGTGCCAATAAATTTCATAATATATCTGAGGAGTCTGTTTTCTGATTTGTGATATACAGTATATCTCGGTGTATAGAACAGCCACTAGGGGGAGCTCACTACATATGTATTTATATAGCTAGTGTTATATAGCTGGTTTTGAACCCAAGGGGTGTAATTGTACATCTTTAGGCCTCATGCACACTTCGGTTTTTTCCTTCAGGGTCCTATCTGTTTTTGTCACTGATAGCACCCTGAACCCATTCATTTCAATGGGGCCATGCACACTTCAGTTTGTTTTGACGGTCAGTTGCTCCTTTCCGATCCAAAGTAGAGCATGTCCTACTTTTGGTCCGGGATTCCGTGACCGTGAGGCCCATGCATGTCAATGGGGCCATCAGAAACACTGAAGGCACACGGAAGGCATCCGTATTCCTTCCGTGTGTGACGGAGCCGTTGCCTAGCAACTGCCGGGCGGGCAGAAAAACATTAGAAAAATATTATACTAATCGGCAGCCACTTGTCTCTCTCAATAACTGATGGAGAAAAAAGGCTGCTGATTATAAATATAATAAAAAGCATTTCATACGTACCCGGTCGTTGTCTTGGTGACGAGTCCCTCTTCTTCCTCCAGTCCGACCTTCTTTTGTGAAGCGGCAGCCTGCGATTGGCTGCAGAGGCTGCGGCAGCCTGCGATTGGCTGCAGAGGCCGCGGCAGCCTGCGACTGGCTGCAGCGGCGACATGGATTGAACGTCATCGCTGGAGGCCGGACAGGAGGAATGGAAACATGAAGTTGTTTTTTTTTTTATTACATTAAAATTGTATTTGCCGAGCATGGTACTGTCACCCTGGACAGTACCATGCTCGGTGCACGGAAACGGAGACACGGAAGTGCACACGGAAACCACACGGCCGCTAAAACGGGTTCACGGACCCGTCAAAAGCGGCCGTAAAAACAGTGACGTAAGTGTGCACGAGGCCTTATGTAGTGATCGTCCCTTAGTGGCTTGTGCAAATAGCTGCTATGACGGTGTAATTTGTCAGTGTGTCCATCAGGTAAGCTACTGTGACATCACAAGAGGGTTTAAGTCAAATAAACTATTGTGACTTCAGCAATATTTTTTTGTTAGGTACGCTACTATAACTTCACAAGTGAGTTTCAGTCAGTTAAGCTCCTGTCACTACAAATATCTTCCGGTCAGGCAAGTTGTAGTGACATCAGAATCAACTTTGAATTAGATGAGCTGCTGTGACATCACACGTGGGTTTTAGTTAGGTAAGCTACTGTGACAGCACAAATATCTTCCTGTCAGGTAAGCATCTATAACGTAACATATGTATTTTTCAGCTGAGCTGCTGTGACATCACAAAAAATGTTTTAGTCGGGTAAGATGCTGTGACATCACAAATGTCTTTCTGGCATCTGAACTGTTGTAACATTGGGCGCCAAAGTACAAAATCTCACTAAGGCTGGGTTCACCCTGAGTTTTTTTGCAGGAGGAATATCTACCTCAAAATTCGATTTGGAAGTTTGAGGTAGATTTTCCTCTACCTGCACGCAGATTTTTGCTGCATTTTTCGCCCGCGGCCATTGAGCGCCGCGGGCATAAAACAATGTGAAATATTCTTTCTCTGCCTCCCATTGATGTCAATGGAAGGTCAGAGGCGTAATCGCCCGAAGATAGGGAATGTCCCTTGTTTCTCCCGCGAGCCGGTTTTACCGCTCACGGGAAAAAGACGCCTCCGTCTCCCATTGAAATCAATGGGAAGAGTTTTCAGACGTCTTTTGGCGCGTTTTGCAGCGCGGTTTACACGCCAAAAAACTAGTAAAAAAACTGTGACTTCCCCTTAAAGGAAGGGTGTCGTGAAATTTTTTTTTTTATATCAATTTTCTTTTAGTGTTTTATTCAAAAATGTTTTATTTATTTGTGTGTGTGTTTTATTTTTGAACTTTTTCTTGTCTATGGGGGCTGCCATTTTTGTTATCTCTGTGTTGATTAACGACATGGAATACGGCACATACAGCCCCATAGTGAATGCGAACGGGACCCGTTCCATTCACTATACTGTACGCCATCTGTGTGGGAACGGCACATGCGCCGCTCCCACACAGTCCAAATTGAAGGTCTTCGGCCGAGCGACGTCCGGCGCCATTTTCTTGTGGACCGGAAGCCGCGGCCGGACAGTAAGATTACTACTTCCGGTCGCGGCTTCCGGACTTGTGTTCTAATGCAAATTCAATATTATTTACAGCTCCCTGGTACTTTACTCAAACAGGAACCCCCATTTCAGATGAATATCCCGTACGCTATCAGCTGTGCACAACACTTCTATCGAACGAGTCTGAAGTATTGGTTTGTTTCTGAATGAGTCTAAAGGCTGGAGCTTCAGTAAGGGCTCTGACCAATCAGATTCAGCATAGTATATTAGATGACATGATCAACCAATCAGCTGCTTAAAAAGAGGTCTGAACATGGGTGGAACCCCCTTATAAATGTTCATTATAAGCCATTCTGTTTAGATACATAGATAAAATTCATGACGGCTGTGGTGTAAGTTACTTTAAGGATATCACAGTCCCATAGTACAGGAGATATTTATCATATGGTTCTATAGTGATTTCTCCAAAGACATAGAAAAGGATTATTTTAGTGACCGGTGCTTTGTAACATAATCCAAAAGATGTTCATTTTGGTTTTTTCTTCCAAAGACCCCTTTTACCCCTTTACATATATTGTAATTGACAGATTTTGACATGATATTGATCACTTTTTAGGCCAACGTTTAGTTGAGCTGTTCCAATCTACACAGTAAAGTGTCCATAGGTCTCCACTAGGCCGACAGAGGTAAAAAAAAAAAAAATCCTTTTGGCCTAAGTCAGGCTGGTATACGCTATTCCATACAACGAAATCCCTCAAGAAATGTACAATGCGTGGTATATGTTTTTAAGCATGGAAGACTATGGGTGACGTATACCACTATATAGCATACGTCACAGGCCTCTGTTTCATGTATACGTCATAGAATTGACAATAGATTTTCATGACATGTATATGTTAAATTGATCCGTCGATGGGAGTCAGATGCCTAACAGTGGCATCCCTCACCTATAGGCTATTATGGCATCCGTTTAACGTATATGTCTTGAAAGGGGTCATGAGAGATAATGACGCATACATTTGGCATACGCTATTGTAGTCTATGCTTGGCAGATGCCACTGTTTAGTATCTGTCACTGTCTATGTTTAACGTATATTTAGGGAGCTGTTCCTGGCATATATATTAAGTGGAGGCTAAAAACGTGATGTGATGGGGACTTATAGACTTTTCTAGACTGTTATTCGTTGGAAACACAGTAAAATGTGACTTCTCGTGATCTAGTCCCCTGCAGGCAGTCTTCCTCTCCGATAAAGGAGTTTCTAAGTACATTATTTTCTCTGACAATTAGCTGAAACAAAATAAAACATAATACTGTCCTCACTGTATGTCCTATATTCCCTGTATACTGTCCTCACTGTATGTACTATATTCCCTGTATACTGTCCTCACTATATGTAGTAAATTCCCTGTATCCTGTCCTCACTGTATGTAGTGTTTTCCATGTATACTGTCCTCACTATATGTACTAAATTACCACTATCCTGTCCCCACTGTATGTCCTATATTTCCAGTATATTGTCCTCACTGTGTCTTATAATCTCCATATATTGTCCTCACTGTATGTCTTATATTTCCTGTATACCGTCCTCACTATATGTACAGGGTGGGCCATTTATATGGATACACCTAAATAAAATGGGAATGGTTGGTGATATTAACTTCCTGTTTGTGGCACATTAGTATATGGGAGGGGGGAAACTTTTCAAGCTGGGTGTTGACCATGGTGGCCATTTTGAAGTCGGACATTTTGTACCCAACTTTAGTTTTTTCAGTGGGAAGAGGGTCATGTGACACATCAAAATTATCGAGAATTTCACAAGAAAAACAATGGTGTGCTTGGTTTTAACGTTACCCTCTTCTCCCACTCTTCACACACTGATAGCAACACCGCAGAAGAAATGCTAGCACAGGCTTCCAGTATCCGTAGTTTCAGTTGCTGCACATCTCGCTATGCTGTTTATGCTGTGAGATACGAGATGTGCAGCAACTGAAACTACGGCTTAGCCCCGTGTACCCGTGAGGACGCTACTAGGTAGCGAAACATGTCGGGGGGGGGGGGCTCTAATCGTTGGTTTTAATTCCTGCCTTAGCCGATTCCACTACTCTGAGTACCCGGGCATTGCTTGGAACTCTATAGCATTGCTTCGTGACTGACCTGCTGTTGTCAGTCAGCATTTACTTTTGGCTGTTTGCACACCATGCTGGGCTCTGCCAGCTGTTTGCATTCACTTCACATCGGCATTTGGCAGTGATAATTTTAAACTGTATATGTGGTCTGTTCCTTGCTATACGTAGCCTAATAAAAATGTAAAAGTGTTAACAAATTTATCTTCTATCCATAAATTGGGTAGTCAGGAAAAGGGTTCTGTTTGCCTGCAGGCATTCCTTCTTTTGACTATCCATATAAATGGCCCACCCTGTACTATATTCCCTGTATACTGTCCTCACTACATGTACTATATTCCCAGTATACTTTCCTCACAGTATATCCTATATTTTCTGTATACTGTCCGCACTGTATGTCCTATATTCCCTGTATACTGTCCTCACGTGATGTACTTTTTCCCAATATACTGTCCTCACTGTATGTCTAATATTCTCCGTATGTTGTCCTCACTGTAGGTCTTATATTCCCTGTATACCGTCCTCACTATATGTACTAAATTCCCAGTATCCTGTCATCACTGTATGTCCTATATTCCCTGTATATTGTCCTCACTACATGTACTATATTCCCAGTATACTTTCCTCACAGTATGTCCTATATTTTCTGCATTCTGTCCTCACGGAATGTCCTATATTCCCTGTATACAGTCCTCACTATATTCCCAGTATACTTTCCTCACTATATGTACTATATTCCCAGTATACTGTCCTCACTGTATGTCATTTTTTCCCTTTATACTAGCCTCATCGTATGTCCTATATTCCCTGTATACTGTTCTCACTGTCTATCCCAGGGGTCTCAAACTCGGCCGGGTAAGTGGGCCGCATATAGAAAAAATGGGAAGTTGACGGGCCGCATTACTTTCAAATTTGATACAATACAAAATTATTGTCAATCAATTCGTTATTTGAACTACTATAACACTACATTACTATAATAATACTACATTACTATAATAATACATTACTATAATAATACCGCTAGGTTTAACATTTGAGATATTTCAACAATTCCGTTTTCCAGTTTGTGTCGCTAAATGCAGTCCTGCGGCTCAGTTGGCAGCGTTTGGCAGACACACGTCAAGATTGGGTAGTCCCTCTGTAGATAATGCCACAGTGCCCTTTGTAGATAATGCCACAGTGCCCTTTGTAGATAATGCCACAGTGCCCTTTGTGGACATCGAAGTCAGGGAATTCCACAGAATCCCGGAGCAGAGCCTGCACTAGCGGCTCTGTGTCCTACGGGCCGCAGTGACATCGTCAGGGGCCACATGCGGGCCCCCAGGTTGCCATACCAATCATCCGCAGCGTGCGATCGTGCCGTTGGGTTGGGCGATAGACTATTAGAGGGGGTCACCCCTCTTCTTAACACGTCAGATGCCGCAGTCGCTTTTGTGAGCCCAGAGCTAAGCAAAGCTGGGCAGAGGGCGGTCATGATGGTTCTGGGCCTGCAAGGGGTCAAGTAGAGGGGTATTGTGATTATAGATTGGTGGGTGGGTTCAAGTTAGGAACATTACTGGGGGGCTGGGGGTATTGGGGGTGGAGTTAGGGAATATATATATATATATATATATATATATATATATATATATATATATATATATATATATATATATATATATATATATATATATATAGAGAGAGGTAGTAGGCAAGGAAGCCATTTTATGGCTTGAACAAGTTTGTGAGGAGCAGGTGTGTGCAGCCAGTGTCAGGGTAGCTATCAGTTTTTAGGTCAGTTTAGGGCCTAGACTATAGATGGAGGGCTTAGAGCAGTTGCAAGAGAGGATTAGGGTACCAGCAGTGGAGAAAGGGCTAGGGTTGGTGCAGGAGCAGTTAGGGGCCCTTGTGGGGGTCTCCTTTAGGGTGTCCCCCCAGGGCTCTGCGTTCCAGGCCGCCTGAGCTCCTCAGCCCTACATCGCTGGTTCCCCGGCGCACACGGAGTGTGACCCCCCCCTTACCTGCTGTGGCGGTTCCGGTGGCAGGAAGCAGTGGCGTGGATGGTCCGAGGCCGGTGGGAGAGATGGCGGCAGTTTCCGGTGTGCATGAGGGCAGCAGGAAGGAGCGGTCGGACCCCTGTCATCCAGAGCAGCGTGCGGCGGGCAGTCGGCCCTTGTGACCGCAGTCGAATTAAGAGACCGATAGAGCAACGTGGGCCCGGTCGGCAGGAAAGGCTTCCTTCATTGGCGGTTCAGCAGACGGAGGCGTCTTCTTCTGTCTCCAGCGCGGCAAGCTCACCTAGAGAGCCGGCCTGGAGCTCGTCCAGGGGACCGGAGGCAGGCCAGGATGGTGCGGCTCCCGGGGTGAGTGTTCTTGGCGCTCCCGCAGTGCCATCTGCTGGATGGGAGGCATGAGATAGTATTACACCAGAGGCGTAGCTAGGTTCTCCAGTACCCGGGGCAAAGATTCAGTTTCGCGCCCCCCCCCAACCTCTTTCCCGACATCTTCCCCCTCGCAATGTTTGTTTTCTCTACCAGTCGACGTGTCATTTCTTTTCCACATTTCTTCTTATGTAACTCGAGCTTAAAAATATTATATATTTTTCAAGCAATATAGTTCTATACACAACACCAGAATAGTGCTCAGTACATAAATACATCCCCAGAATCAAGCTCAATACACATACACAGCACCAGCACCCAGCATGGTCCGAACAATGGTAAGGATATGCTAGGAGATGCTGTTTCATAACAAAAAAAATCATATCATAATCAGAACACCCATCATCCCGCTGCAAATCCTACAGTGCTGATTAGAGGCAAAATGAACATTTACATAAAGTGACTCACCGGTGACGTCTCAGATTCTAGTTCTTTTTCTCCATCCGGTCCAGACCTCTATGATGACTTCTCCCGGTCACAACCCATTTCTGCAGTTTGCTGCTCAGATGTCTTCAGCTTCTCACTTTTCCTACATTTCTCCACCTATAAACAAAGATAAAGTTCTCATTATACCACACACTACGCCCCTAAATATAATAGCGCCATACACTGCACCTCTAATTATAATAGCACCATACACCATGTCCCACATACACACACACACACACTGTGCCCCCTGTAGATAGTACCCCCATAGAGCCCCCTGTAGATAGTGCCCCATATAGCCCACCCCTGTATAGTGTCCCACATATAGCTTCCCCCTATAGTGCTCTACAGATAGCCCACCCCTGTATATAGTGCTCCACGTATAGCCCAACCCTTTATATAGCCCCTCTGTAGATATAGCCCACCCCTGTATATAGTGCTCCACAGATAACCCACCCCTTTATATAGCCCGCTGTAGATATAGCCCACCCCAGTATATAGCCCCCCCTGTAGATGGAGCCCCACCATAGAAAAAGCCCCCCCGTAGGTAAAGCCACCCCCGTAGATAATGGCACACACTTTTTTATTACGATAAAATAACAAACTATTCAAACTCGCCTTAATCCCGTTCCCACACCGTCCGGCAGCAAAGGAGACCTGCTCTCTTCTGCGCAGGTCTCCTGGGGTTGAACTCTTCTCTGTCAATCAGCGCCTTTCAACGATGCAAGCGGCGCAAAGTATCGAGCCACTTTACTTGTAGAAAGGCGCTGAATGGCCGGCAGTGGCGGATTAAGTAGACCATGGGCCCTGGGCTGTTCTTGGGCCCCCCCTTCCACACTGCCGCTCTGCCATGTCTATAGTGACACCACCTTTTTGTGTGAGCATTGACAAATGGTTGTTACGATTCCCCTTGTTAAAGGGCTGTGTCCCTACATACTGACAATCTTCAACCATCGCTGATAGTATCACACTGTGTAGGGACACATCCTCCTGACAATGGGAATGTTAACACGCATTTGTCTTTTATTCCTGGGTACACAGAGCTATGTAGAATACAAGGATTACCTGCAACAGACATGTCGGGAGAGGAGATCCCTTATAGATCCAGTGACATCTTCTCTGATGGGAGCCGTTTTCTTTTCTTCTCCATCTGACGCAGACCGTTATGGTGACTTCTCCTGATGAGACATCTTTGCCCATCACTTCTGCAGCCATTTCCAGCCCCTATAGAAACACACAAATTTAGACACCAGGGCCCAGGCCCATACATTAAAGGGGTGCTGCGGGCAAAGAACGTTTTTTTTTATACTGATGATGACCTATCCACGTGCCTGGACAACCCGTTGTAGTCAGACTAACAAAATTGGACCACAGACTAGATTATAGAAAACATACAGACCCAGACCTAAGCTATTGCAGTCCTCAGACCAGACCCCCTAAACAAATACAGACCCCATCACAAGCAACCTGAATAAATACAGACCTCAGACCGGACCCCTAAATACGGACACCAGACCTGACCCCCTACATTAATAATGACCCCAGACCTGACTCCCTTAATACAGACCTCAGACCAGACCCCCTAAACTAATACAGCCCCCTAAATAAAGACCCCAAAACGAATACAGACCCCCTAAATACCGACCCCAGACCACTTAAACTAACACAGACCCCTAAATATACAGACCCTAAATCCCTTAAACTGATACAGACCCCAGACCACCTAAATACAGACCCCTTAAACTAATAGACACCAAACCTCCTAAATACAGTCCCCAAACCAGGCCCCCTAAATACAGACCCCACACCAGACCCCTAAATACAGTCCCATTAAACAAATCAATCCGCTTATACTTACATAGTCAGTCTTCTCTGTGGAGTCGCTGCTGCTGAAGTCCTGCAGTCATGTGACCAGCAGGTCTCTAAGCAATAGTGAGAACTTCAGAGATGAGGTCATGTGACCAGCAGGTCTCTAAGCAATAGTGAGAACTTCAGAGATGAGGTCATGTGACCTTATGTCTAAAAGTCCTTTTGCAGGACATACACAATGCAGTTTTTGCAGCGATTTGTGGCAAAATCGTGACAAAACCAGAATGTACCATGATAATCCGCCATTGATGGCCGGGCACGGAACGTACCCGGCCATTCATTGATTCTAATTGTACCTGTGTCCTATAGACGCAGGTACAATTATAGTGCAGGAGGGCTTGGTGCTGGCGCCCCCTCTAAGTTGCGCCCGGGGCACATGCCCCGCCTGCCCCCCCTAGCTACGCCCCTGATTACACCCTGCAGTAAAAAAAACGCTTTGTGAAAAAAATGTGCATGTCACTTCTTGAGTCGTTTTTGGAGCCGTTTTTCATTGTGTCAATAAAAAAACGGCTCAAAAAAAAACGTTTGCTTAAAAAGCAGTTGAAAATCGGAGGCCGTTTTCCCTTAAAAACATCCGTATTTTACAGCCGATTTTTCTTTAGCGTGTGAGCATACCCTCAGTGTAAACACTGTTGATTTTCGAAAACTGATTGCGTATTATAGTAACAGCAGAGTGGATTAAATTTGAACAAATATGCTGAGAAACCGTTTCATAAATTGACCTGCGGTGCGTTTTTTTAATACGCAGCCTGTCACTTTATGCTGCGGAATCGCTTCTCGTGTTTCAGGTTTTTTCCATTTAATTTAATGGGGGGGGGGGGGGGTAAAACTCGCAACAAATAGGCAAATGTGATTTTTGCAATGGAAAAGATGCGATTCCGCCGACAAAAATCACGAATCCGAAAAAAGTGTTTTTTTTCTAGCATTATTTCCCCAGTGGAGATTCCAAACGAAAAACGGCACCACAATTCTGTGCAGTTTTTCTGGCGAAATTCCCTGCGGTACCCATGGCGGACACGCTGTGTACTTTTACGCAGCGTATCCCCCTGTGTGCCCTTACCCTATACTTTACATACATCCACTATTCAGGAGGGGAGGCCTCGCAGCTATTCATTAATAATGTGAGAGGCCAATGTGGTTACTGTTGTGATACCGCCAGTGGCGTAGCTATAGGGGTCGCTGTTGCCATACAGCATGTTTCCTAAATAAATCTTCTGTGCCGTGAAGCCTGCACTTCCTGGTTACGGTGACATGGTACACTTAGTGTACCATGTGAACCGTGCTGTCACGTGACACGTCTTCCAGACAGAGCAGTGGAAGAGTCGGTGCGGAGGACTCCAGGTAAGCTGCAGTGTAATGTAATGTATTGTGTTGTAATGTATTGAAATGTATTGTGATGCCTTGTAATGTATTGTGTTGTATTGTGCTGTTTGCCGTGGAGAGGGGGGGGGGCGTTAAATCACAGCCCCCCTCCTCTCTCCACCCCAAACTGCACAATACAGTCTAGTAACACATGACTATGAGAGCGGTGCTGCGGCTGTGTAAGACAGTCACTGCCCCGCTACTGAGTCCTGACATGTGCGCGCCGTCAGGATGATGCGATGCGGCCGGCGCTGCACTAATGATCTGTGGCACTGAAGACAGAACATGTTCTGTCCTCAATGCCTGAACCGCCGCTCATTAGTGCAGAGCCGGCCGCATCACCTCATGCTGACTGCGCGCACACTTACTGTCAAGAGCGGGGCATTGGCTGTATTACTCGCCCGCAGCCCCGCTCTATAACGGCGGAGATCAGAGAAACCTCTCCTCTCCGCCGCTATTCCCCTGAATGCTGCAAAGGGGGGATGCCCCTGGATCGCATCACAGGGAATTCCTGTGACGTGATTAAGGGACATACCATATATGGGCAGACAGCCCAGGGTCCATTGAAGGACCCCAGGGCTGTCTTACCATATTTCCTGTTGTTAGGGCATACTGAGGTATGTCCTAACAACTGCCTGTGTACTATCAGTACACAGGCTAATGTACTGGCTTATAGATATATGCCAGTACATTAAAGTTTAAAAATAAAGTAAAAACAAAGTAATGTTAAATAAAAAAAAAATACACATACACCTTTTTTACAATAAACATTCAAATAAGTCTCAATACATAAAATATACACATAATCGGTATTGGCGCGGCCGTAATAACCTGCACAACAATTTTTTTGCATCATTTATGATGTGTACGCTGTAAAAAAATAAAATAAAAACTTTTCTATGCCCCATGCACATGACCGTGCCCGCAATCACGGCCGGCTGCCGACTGCCACCCGCATTTTCGGGCCGTGCTCCCATACAAAGTGCAAAATGCAAAAGAACGGGACATGTTCCATAATATTCGGAACATTTCTACGGCACGGACACCCATCCATAGCGCTACGGAAATGTACCCGCGCTCAATGAAAGTGAATGGGTCCATTTTTGCGGACTGCAACTGCGGTCTGCAAAAACTGAGGTTATTTACGGTCGTGTGCATGGGGCCTAATTTAACCTCCATGTGCCTCACATTAATAGTAATTAACCCCATCATGTACCTTACATATTAACCCATTATGACTGAGAAACATGATGGGGTTAATTATTATTAATGTGAGGCATATTCAAAATTCATCACACCACGTGCCTCACATTAGAAAACGAAATAACTTTTTTTTATTATTACTGTTGGAAAAGTAAACGAAGTATCGTTATCGAAGTCCAAATTTTGGTATCGTGACATCCCTACACTGTGGGTCGCGTCCCCCTGGGGACTCGTGTGAAGACCTCCGGGGGGTCGCTCGTCGCTCACCGAGGTCCCGATTCCATTCAATCCTGGAGCAAGGAGCTGACATCGCCTTGATCCAGGATTTACTGTGCCCTGAGCGGCTCGACGCAGGCTGGCGGGATGGAGCAACATCATCGCGCCTGCCTGCTTTGAGTCACTCATAGCACACACCGGAAGAGGCGAAGTATCCTCCACCCGACGTTGGAACAGGGATAGTTAAGTAATTATGCACATATGGGGGAATTATACTGTATGGGGGGCTGATATGGGGAGCATTATATGGTATGGGGCTGTTATGGGGGGGCATTATACGTTATGGGGCATTATACTGTGGGGGCAGCTATGGGAGCATTATACTGAGTGGGGGCATTATACTATGGGGACTGTTGGGCAAGGCGTCTGGGCATAGACGCGCGCAGTGGTCATGATGATGATGATGGTGGTGGTGTTGGGGAGTGATAGGGGGGACCAAGCTGAATTATTGCACCCGGGTCCATGAGCCTTTAGCTACGCCACTGGATACCGCCATAAATAGGGAAACCGCTGCTTATCTTCTATCAATCACACTATCTCACCCGTCCAGTATGATGAAGACACTGACATAACGTTAAAACGTGGATATTGGGCGAATCTTTACTTTTACAATTAACTCACTGGCCGGAATAAAAAGACTAAAAGTGTGGCCGTTTCAAAGAAACCAAATCCGGCCATAAATCTGTAATGTCACTATTTTTCTGTTTGAGATGAAATAAATAATTTCCTTTCCACACATATATTTATTTGTGTGTGTGGGTGTGTATATATATATATATATGTGTGTGTGTGTGTGTGTGTGTATGTGTATATATATATATATATATATATATATATATATATATATATATATATATATATATATATATATACACACAGTATATGTAAAACATATAACCGCTTGTTGCTTTATTAAAACAAACACAAAAACCATCATTGGTATGGTCCGAGCCTACCTTTGTAGTTTACCTAGTGGTACAAACCAGTTGGCAGCTTCTGATTGGACGCTTTGAATGATCCCATCCTCAGAGTTCCTCTGCACCAGCCGTCTCCATAGAACTGCAGGTGTCAGTTGAGCGGATAATAGACAGCGAGAGACTTGAGATCTGTGGAAGAGACGATGTTTATGGACGACCTGTATGAGTGCACGGGGCGCTGCACCCTCCCAGCATGTAGGGGTCACCACTGGGCTCTACCCCTATTCTGTCCTCTGCTCCTCGTTACACACACGGAGGAAACAAGAGCCGAGGAGCAAGAGCAGAGGAGGAAGCTCCGTCACAGCCCGTCCTGCAAGAAACCTGTGATCCTGTCAGCAAGGAGAGATGTAAGTGTCTATGTGTGTGTATGTGTCTCTGTGTTCGTGTGTGTATATGTTCCAGTATGTGTATATGTTCCAGTATGTGTGTGTATATATGTCTCTGTTAGTGTGTATATATGTGTGCCTCTGTGTGTTTATATATGTTTGGGTATAGTTATCAGAGTGGGATATCTGTGGTGTTATATAGGACTGTAGGTAACATCTACTACATTATCTGCACAGTATTTATATGGGTATGTATGTGAATGTGTCTTTGTGCTTGTATATATATGTTCCTATCAGAGTGTGTGTATGTGTGTGCACCTATTCCAGAATGTGTATATATATATTTGCCTGTTTGTCTAAATATGTCCCTCTAGGTATGTGCAGTATATATGTTCCAGTATGTGTCTATATATGTGGTTAATTTTTGGTTTGTGGAGGGTGGCAATAGAGAATCCCGCACAGGGCGCCATCCAACCTAAGGCCGGCCATGACGATTTTTATATATAACTGAGCGCAAATATGGCAGCTAAGAGCTTTTATAATGTGACATCTAGTCATGAAATCCATGAAATATGGACAGAACCGGAGGAAAGTCTCTCAGCTTATGTGAAGCAGTAAATGACGCTACAACTTGTAATGTTTATACAAGGACCTTCCGAAGAAACTTTCCTCATCCTCTGTTGTAATATTATACAATGAGCGGACCTGACGTTATATCTGGTAATGATTGTTACTTCATGGTTCAGTCACTAGTTCAGCTGTAAGGAAGGCGAGGACTACAGGCAGGAGAAGAACACAATTTTTGCCCTTTTTTGTGCCACTTTACACACTTTTGTAGAAATGGGGCGTGGTCGCGGGAAAGGGGCGTGGCCACGGAGCCAACAAATTTATTATGATTATCCCAGGAAAGTGGCAGAAATTATAGTGGAAATCTACGCTAGCTCCTCGCTAACATATATTTCACTCCATGTGGCATAGCAAGGTAGAGGCCCGTGCTGGACCTCACAGATCTGGCACAGTTTAGAATTTTCTGTAAAAGCAGAATGAGCCATTACAGAAGAGAGAATACATTGGGACCCTAAAGAGGTCAGGAGCTTTAAATTGTTTGGGGTTTCCGGAAAAAATAATCTTCTGTGCGTGAATATAACCTTAAAGAACCAGTTCCTGTTGTTTAACCCCTTAACTGCGTCCCGCAAAGTTACGTGTCATATGTCAGTGCGGGGGGTGATGTATGGAGCGCTCACGCCTTGTGCGTGCACCATACGCTGCGGTTGTCAGCTGTGTATTACAGAACACCCGGGACTAACGGCCAGAAACAGTGATCGCGCTGATTTCCAGCTGTTTAATCCCCCAAATGCTGCGGTAAATCGCGACGGCAGCATCTGAGGTGTTAAAAAGAGGGCGCGGCCCCCTCTGACAGCTCGTCACCGCCCCCGCAATGAGATCGATGGGTCACTAGGATTGTCATGGCAGCCCAGGGCCTAATGAAGGCCCCCAGGACTGCCTTCACTCTGCCTCTCCTAAGCTCTTAGTGCTTGGACCCCCACCAATCAAAACATCTGACATGTCACTATGACATGTCAGAAGTTTGTTAAACGTTTAGCTATACTTTAAGGCTGGATTCACACGAGGTCGTTACATCCGTAATTGACGGACGTATTTCGGCCGCAAGTTCCGGACTGAACACAGTACAGGGAGCCGGGCTCCTAGCATCATAATAATGTACGATGCTAGGAGTCCCTGCCTCGCTGCCAGACAATTGTCCCGTACTGAAAACACGATTACAGTACGGGACAGTTGTCCGGCAGTGAGGCAGGGACTGCTAGCATTGTACATAACTATGATGCTAGGAGCCCAGCTCCCTGCACTGTGTTCGGTCCACGACTTGCGGCCGAAATACGTCCGCCAATTATGGACGTAATGACCTCGTGTGAATACAGCCTAACAGAAGCCTATGGAAATGACAATATACTGCAATACATTAGTATTGCAGTCTATTGTACCAGCGATCTAACAATCGCTGGTTCATGTCCCCTAGCAAAAAAAAGTGAAAGTTTTTAGTAAGGAAAAAAGAACAAATTAAAAGTTAAAAAAAAAGCCTTTTCCCAGTTTTCCTCTAAAGTAATGTAAAAAATAAAAAAAAGGTAACAAAATTGGTATAGCTGCTTCTGAACTATTAAATATAGCGTTATTTAACGCGCATGGTGAACCCAAAAATATTTAAAACCTTAAAATTGCTGTTTTTTGGTCAACTTAGCTCTTTAAAAAAATGACATATCCCAAAAAATGGTACCTAGAAAAACTAGAGCTCGTCCCGCAAAATATACTCATCAAATAAAAAAAACTTATGGTTCTTAGAATGTGGCTACACCCAAAAAAATTTTTAACAAAAAGTTTTTTTTTCTTTGAAGGTAGTATAATTTAAGAAAATCTATAGAAATTTGGTATCACCGCAATCGTATTGAGCCACAGCATGTAAGTTTTCATTTTTACCGCACGGTGAAATCTGTAAGAACGAAACCCAAAAAGTCATGAAGGGATCACAGTTTTATCCAATTTCAGCACGCAAATAATTATTTTTTCAGTTTACCAGTGCATTGTATGGTACTTTAGAAGCTACCAATAGAAACTACAACTCCTCCCGTAAAAAATAAGCCCTCACACCACTCTATTGAAATGGCTTCGGCCTGAAGAGGTTATAGTCCAAGCCATTTTTCATTTCACTCACCTTCCTAGAGTCATAACTTTTTATTTTTATTTTTACGTCAATGGAGTGGTGTGTGAAGGATTATTTTTTTGCGAGAGGAGTTGTAGTTTTTTAGGCACCATTTAAAGTACCATGTAATGGTTGAATTGGAAAAAACTGAGCTTCCTCCATGTTTTTTTGGGTTTAGTTTTTACTGTACACATTTACCTACTCTTAAGGTAAAAGTAGATTTAACATCTACTTTTACCTTAAGATAAGTTAAATATATACAGCCCCAGAACAACGCTCACTACATAGATACAGCACCAGAACAAAGCTCAGTGCAAATATATACAGCCGCAGAACCAAGCTCCGTACATAAATACAGTACCAGAACCAAGCTCAGTATATAACTACAACATCAGAACCACGCTCAGTACATAAATACAGCTCCAGAACCAAGCTCATTACAAATATACAGCACCAGAACAAACCTCAGTACATATGTACAGCATCAGAACCAAGCTCAATACATAAATACAGCTCCGTACAGAGATCATTTAAATATAAATACAACACCAGAACCAAGCTCAGTACAAATATACAGCCCCAGATCCAAGCTCAGTACACATATACAGCAGAGCCAAGCTCAGTACATAAATACAGCACCGGAACAAAGCTCAGTACATATATACACCAGAGCCAAGCTCCGTACATAAATACAGCACCAGAACCAAGCTCATTAAATAAATACAACACCAGAACCAAACTCAGTACATATATACAGTGCCAGAACCAAACTTAGTACATATATACAGCGCCAGAACAAAACTCCGTACAGAAGTACAGCACCAGAACAAAGCTCAATACATAAATATAGCAGCAGCACAAATACAGCTCGGTACGGAGATCATTTGCAAATTCAGTTTAACCCTTGCCATATAAGTTTGTTCGACCTAAAACGATAGCTCCCAATATAGCCAAAACAAGGGTTAGGATATGCTGGGAGTTGTTGTTTCACAAAAGAGAACGATACACCCATTATCTCGCTGCAGATCATACAGTGACTACAGTACTGACCAGTCACAGGGAGAATAAACCTTTACATTGAGTTACTCACATGTGACGCCTCACATTCTTTTTCGTTGTTCTTCTCTTCTCTTTTCTTCTCCATCGGGACCAGACCTCTATGATGACTTCTCCCAGCCACAGCCCATTTCTGCAGAGTTTGCCGGTCAGATGTCTTCGGCTCCTCACTTTTCCAACATTTCCGCACCTATAAACGAAGATAAAATTATTATGATGCCACACTCTATGCCCCTGACTATAATAGTACTGTACTCTGTGCCTCTGAATATAATAGCTCCATACTCTGTCTCCATTAATGAAATTGTGTCAAACACTGTAAAGTGAAACACCACACACACTAACAATGCCCCCTGTAGATAGCGCCAGTCACAATGCCCTCTGTAAATAATGAGTCACAATGCCCTCTGTAGATATTGCCAGTCAAAATACCCTCTGTAAATAGCGCCAGTCAGACTGCCCCCTGTAGATCGCGCAGTCACAATGCCCCATGTAGATATTGCCCAGTGTAAATAGCGTGCCCTTTAGATATTGCCCCAATGCTGGCCACAGAAAAAAAGCCAGTGCAATAGTAATCATTATACCACAAAGAAACAAATAAGAGCCTTTAACGCCAATGTATATATAAAAGTATAAATCTTTATTACACAAACACTACATAATTTAAAATAACATAAAGAGACTCGTATAAATAGGCGGAGACCGCATCAAATGTTGTTGCTACCTGTCAACTAAGGGTAGCTCTATGACTATTACAGCAGTTATCGAATTACAAATAATCAAAGCAGTAATACACCATTCCTTGAATTGTAAGAGAAAAAGGGGAGAACAATGTCTCCATAGGTAACGAGTTTGTAAAAGGACAGAAGTGTAGTACATAGCTGACAATAATATGTTCAAGACATGACTGCTAAGTCAGACTTACCCATAGACAGAAACAGGTGCGTGTAAAAGAGTGATGTCCGCTCCGCTGCATAAACCCCGACGCGCGTTTCGCCACGTAGTGATTCCTCAGGGGGATGTATACTGATGTGTGCTCCATGTTAGCCCTTATATGATGTCCAAATAATCAGACTACGATGCCGTACAGCGGCGCATCCACGCTGGGGCCGCCGGAAGCGAGGCAGTCCCCACATCCTGCACCCGGCACAGCAGCACGTGTCCGGTCTCCCGACGCGCAACGGGAGTTCCGGACATGCGCAGTGCGCCGAAGGAGGCAGAGGGGGACGGCATCGCTGACAGCCGCCACAGCGAGCATGCGCACAACGGCACCGGAGTCTAAGTAGAGAACCCCACATCAAGGCATTACGTTAATCGCTCTCATAACCCTCTCACTGTAAATAATGCAATAGTAATCAGTTGTATCTGCATCCTAAGGACACGGATACAATTGGGTAAGAAGTCCGGTTTCACCCCGGTTCTCTGAACCAGCTGTCATTTTAACAACCAGTTCAGGAAAACCGGATGAACTGGGCCCCCTTTCAGTCTCGGGACCTGGGCAAGTCCCCACATTGCCCTCATTGTAATCCGCTCATGCATATATGGCTCTGACACTTCTCGGCATCGACTATGTATGAGCGACGCTAAAATGATGACGAGATGGAGGGGAGAAGAGCGGTGAGGTGAGTATGTGTTTTTTATGTTATGGGAGACGTGGGAGGGATGCTATAGTGCATGGTGTAGTCATTGCTGCACAATTTTACCGCACGGCTTAGCAGAAAAATGCAACACATTTATTCAAATGCTTTTGCCTCTTAATAAATGTCACACTTTACCTCCAATTTTTTTTCTATTAAGACTGGCGTATAAAACGCCAGTGTTAATAAATTTCCCCCTTTATGATTAGTATCAGTGACTGGTAAGTATCCAGATAGATTGTAGTTGTAGGATCACATGCTGCAGTAACATCTTATTTCATGGATTTCTTACAGACATCGGCGTTATATAGAAATCTATAGTATTTACTAGGAATGTATTCTCACACCTCCTTCTTTTTCAGGTGTCTATTTCCAAGTTCAGAGAATCAAGATGGTGAATGCTCCACAGGTCGGTTCACACGGAAACCGCAACGGAATCAGCGGCAAAACAATGCCCCAAATCACTTTCCTGGAGCGGTTTCCGCCTCTGACCCCTCATTGAAATCAATGGGTGGCCGAAAAAAACGCGGAACTGATTAATTAGATTAATTTATAGGACTTTGTGGCTGGTGTTGGAGCCGTTTAGGTATTGTGATTGTCATGAGGCAGTTGAGTAAAGGTATGTTTTTAGTCTTGTGTGAGGCTGATAAAGTGTAACTAAACTTTTAACATATCAAAGTGACATAGCAGAAGTTTTGATCAGTGGGGGTCTAAGCACTGAGACCCCCACTGACTGCTACAATGAAGCGGCAGAAGCGCTTGGGTGAGTGCTGTGCCGCATGGTTTCTGATTGGCTTTCCACGGAAAACTGAGCGAGCGTTGTACGGACTAAATGGAAACTTTGAGTCTGTACACCGTTTTCTCAACTTTCCAAGGGAAGACGATCAGAAACAAAGCAGTACATCGCTCACCCTGCCGCTTCTGCTGCTTCATTTTAGCAATCGGTGGGGGTCTCAGTGCTAGGACTCCCACCGATCAAAACTTCTGACATATTACTATGTTTTGTAACACTTGAAGGCCCCATGCACACAACTGAATTTTTTTTTATAATTGCTGACCGTAACACGATCCGCAATTACAGACCTGCCTGGTTCTATTGGCCGCAGACACCTTTTCGTATCGCTACGGATAGGTGTCTGTGCCGTAGAACAGTGCCTTGATTTATGGAGCATGTCCTACTTTTTGTTTTTTATGGGCAGTGCTCCCGGACTTTGTATGGGAGCACGGCCCGAAAATGCGTCCCGCGGCCGTGATTATGGGCACGGCCGTGTGCATGAGGCCGAAATGTTGTTAAAATTCCTATAGAAAGTATTATGACTCAGTAAAGTAGGTGTGATAGAAATAATTCATAGAGTTCTGGTAAAGTGATTTTGAGTTGGATTTCCCCGGTCAGATGCGGTTTGGTTGCTGTTTGCAGAAGAGTTTTCTTCTGGAGTTCTTGTTCTTGGAGGATATTCTTGAGGACATTTGGACGTTCTAACAGTCAGTTGTCTACCTCTGGCCATAGAGTAGTGTTTCATCTATTAAAGACCAGTGTGCAGCTTAAAGGGGTTTATCCATCTTAGACATTTATGGCATGTCAACAGGATGCGGGTCCAGCTCTGATGTATGCCATAAATGTCTAAGATGGGAAAAACTCCTATAAAATGCCCCATTTGTGGCAGGGTAAGGAAGGACACTCTACTTGCCGTCAGATCCACCAAATTAAAGGTAGCGATGAATGGGGTGATAAAGGTTGCAGCCAGATGCCCCTTACATCCCGGCTAGTAACAAGAGATCATCATTATTTTAGGTGTTCCTGATGTAGAAATTCCCATGTGTAATGACAATGACGTTATCGAGCCCAGTATATTTTGTTCGTCCGTATGTTACACAATCTCTCTGGTCCATGAAAGTCTCCCCTGAAATAAGGCTAATTTTTGTAGGGTTTGTGTGGGCAGGGTTTTAATATTTTTGCTGTGAGTGGCGCAGTTTAGTTGACGTGTCTCCTTTTCTTTTCCTCTCTAGTGATTTGGCCAGAAGTCACAAGTCAGTATCCGGCTATTTTTACTACTAGTGATATCACTTTGTGTCATAACTTAGCGCATGTGAGGTCTCTATTGAATGTGTAATATTTTTCCTGATGGATGATATCAGATATTTGGTGTCCTCTCTAGGCCACACTTAGGCCCATGTTATAAATGTGATGTAAATGGTCCACTGAATAGATTGTAGAATGGTTTTCTGTGTTATACAGATGTGAAGGAGAGCGCTATTTCTTCTAGACATCTGATCTTTGGTGTGATTGGTGAATAATTTAGGGGCACTGGTCAGAGACAATTCTATGATACTTGTGGCTTCTAGTCAGGGTGGGGTGCTCGGTGCGACCTCTTGGATAGGAAGACTTGAGGTGGGATCTCTAGTTTGGCTCCACAGAATGTACCCCAGAATGGATTTAATTGCCCCTTAAAAATGATTTGAGTTTTATCAGAAACCAGGCACACTAACATCTTTTTACTGATCCAGTATATCTATAGCATATACCAGGAATGTATTATAGCACCTCTTTCTTTTCTAGATGTCTAAGTGAAGAGAAGCAAGATATAGAATCCTCCAGTCAGCGGCAATGGAGGAATCAGAGAACTGGTAATTAATATTATTATTAATTACTGATAATTATCAGGCTGGTTTCTAGCTCTGGATTACTCATAGGTGTAATTCCCAAGTGACGTCTAAGATTTGAACAGCGATGCTACTGCAGTCCTAGTACTTGTAGCAGACGCTGAAATACTAAATTAGAATCACTCGGAAACAACCGCCGGTTCCCGGGTGCACGCAGTCTTCTACAGCGATGCGACTGCGCATGTGCAGTAGCGCACGCTGAAATATAAGTTTAGAATAAGCACTTGAGAACAGTCGCCGGTTCCTGGCTACATACAGTCCTCTACAGTGATGTGACTGAGCATGAGTAGTAGCGCACGCTGAAATACAGGTTTTAGAATAAGCACTTGAGAACAGTCGCCGGTTCCCAGGTACATACAGTCTTGCTGAAATGCAAGTTTCGTAGAAGCACTCGGGAACAGTTGCCAGTTCCCGAGTGCAGGCGGGGACTTGGACAGAGCTACTGTTGCGCAGTTGCAGCTACAGGCTGGTAGTCACACCAAGCACTCGGGAATAATTGGATGTTCCGTAGTGCAAACGAAATAAAGCGCGTTCATGAGAACATTGAAAGCGACCACAAAGCCATACTACACTCAGGATGTGTCTTTTCCCGACCATAGCCAGAGGAATGGGTTATGGTCGGATCCAAGGGCAACCAGTAACACAACAAAACTTCTGCAACAAAGGCGTTGAGTACAATTATGGCATGTCTTTATAAGCATTCACACATGGCAGACCTGGTAGCCTTGTTTAGGCCTCCGGTTGCCATGGCACCTATCAGAAACCTGCGATTGCGCTGATGGTGACAGAGGAAGCCCCCGCCATCTGTTTACCCACGTAGATGCCCCACTATTGACCACAGCAACTGAGGGGTAACGTGCCGGGATCTCTGCTATTTCCCGCACCATCCAAGTACTGTACATTTACAGTGCTTTGTGCTAACTGCATGGCGCTGTAAATGTATGTCACCCAGTGGTTAAATGACAGAAAGCTGACATCAGTACCGTGAATTTCTAGGTTTATAGGATTTGTGTCTGTAAGCAAATAAACCATATGCAACCCCAATGACAGCCTCTATCTGTGGTGCACGGTTGGGTAGATGTTCTTTTGACACTTGCCCCCTCCCCACCTAGTGCTGCACATGGAATAATACAAGACGTTTTTTTGCTGAAGCAAGCGGGCCTGGGACATTTCGACCATCTGCCCTAACAACCCACCCCCAAATCTGGAACTTCTGCGGAGCAGAGAGTAAGCCGGCAGGCATGAATAGCAGAAACATTGAGGAAAATCCTGACCTAGAATGGATCCAATTGTAGCAAACTATCAGCTGCGAAAAAATATCAGGCATGTTCCTGGATATAAACAAGAATATTCCCATTTACTGACCCCCAAACAGATATCTTAAAAATGCTGAGGAATTAGAAAGTTGCAGAAGTTTTGATTATACGAAAATTATGCATCTAGTTACATGAAACCGGAAAATCCCTATTATATTGACATTTTATAGAGATGAGTGGTAAAATAGTGGCCACTCGAGGGCACAAATATGGATAACCAGGCCTGTACCTCTAGTTGTGCCTGTGACAATGCATCACCCCCATCTTATTCTTAAGAACCATGAAGTGTTTGAGCTTCTACATGGACCTAACAAGCGATCTGCTGGGGTCACTTATCTACACATATTCAGGGCAGAGGGGTTGTAAAATGGTGGTGCCTTGCTGGGGGTTTCACTACATAAATATCCTGCAGACTGTCCAGAAACAATGTACTTCTCAGTTGTATGTATATATGTATGGAGCATGTCCTCACTGTATATACTGTACTCCCTCTTTACTGTCCTCATATATACTGTATACAATGTACTGTTCACTTATATGTATATATATATATATATATACAGTGAGGACACGTCCCATACAGTACTCCCTCTTTACTGTCCTCATATACAGTATATAATGTACTGTTCAGTTATATGTATATATGGGATGTGTTCTCACTATACTGTAATCCCTCTTTACTGTCCTCATATACTGTATATAATGTACTGTTCAGTTATATGTATATATGGACGTGTCCTCACTGTATATACTGTACTCCCTCTTTACTGTCCTCATATATACTGTATATAATGTACTGTTCAGTTATATGTATATATGGGACGTGTCCTCACTGTATATACTGTACTCCCTCTTTACTGTCCTCATATATACTGTATATAATGTACTGTTCAGTTATATGCATATAAGGGACGTGTCCTCACTGTATATACTGTACTCCCTCTTTACTGTCCTCATACTGTTTATAATGTACTGTTCAGTTATATGTATGTATGGAACGTGTCCACACTGTACTCCCTCTTTACTGTCCTCATATATACTATATATAATGTATTGTTCAGTTATATGTATATATGGGACGTGTCCTCACTGTGTATACTGTACTCCCTCTCTACTATCCTCATATATACTGTATATAATGTACTGTTCAGTTATATGTATATATGGGATGTGTCCTCACTGTACATACTGTACTCCCTCTTTATTGTCCTCATATATACTGTATATAATGTACTGTTCCGTTATATGTATATATGGGGCGTGCCCTCACGGTATATACTGTACTCCCTCTTTACTGTCCTCATATATACTGTATATAATGTACTGTCCAGTTATATGTATGTATGGAGCATGTCCTCACAGTATATACTGTACTCCCTCTTTACTGTCATACATATAACTGAACAGTACATTATATACAGTATGAGGACAGTAAAGAGGGAGTACAGTATATACAGTGAGGACATGCTCCATACATATAACTGGACAGTTATATGTATATATGGAGCAAGTCCTCGTATATACTGTACTCACTCTTTACTGTCCTTATATATACTGTATATAATGTACTGTCCAGTTATATGTATGTTTGGAACATGTCCTCACTGTATATACTGTACTCCCTCTTTACTGTCATATATACTGTATATAATGTACAGTCCAGTTATATGTATGTATGGGACATGTCCTCACTGTAGATACTGTACTCCCTCGTTACTGTCCTCAAACTGTATATAATGTACAGTCCAGTTATATGTATGTATGGAGCATGTACTCACTGTATATACTGTACTCCCTCTTTACTATCCTTATATATACTGTATATAATGTACTGTTCAGTTGTATATATGGGACGTGTCCTCATTGTTTATACTGTACTCCCTCTTTACTGCCCTCATATATACTGTATATAATGTACTGTTCAGTCATATGTATATATGGGATGTGTCCTCACTGTATATACTGTATATCCTCTTTACTGTCTTCATATATACTGTATATAATGTACTGTTCAGTTATATGTATATATGGAGCATGTCCTCATTTTATATACTGTACTCTTTACTGTCCTCATATAGTGTTTATAATGTACTGTTCAGTTATATGTATGTATGGAACGTGTCCTCACTGTAGATACTGTACTCCCTCTTTACTGTCCTTATATATACTGTATATAATGTAGTCCAGTTATATGTATGTATGGAGCATGTACTCACTGTATATACTGTACTCCCTCTTTATTATCCTTATATATAATGTACTGTTAAGTTGTATATATGGGACGTGTCCTCATTGTTTATACTGTACTCCCTCTTTACTGTCCTCATATATACTGTATATAATGTACTGTTCAGTCATATGTATATATGGGATGTGTCCTCACTGTATATACTGTATATCCTCTTTACTGTCCTCATATATACTGTTTATAACGTACTGTTCAGTTATATGTATGTATGGAACGTGTCCTCACTGTATATACTGTACTCCCTCTTTACTGTGCTCATATATAATGTAATGTTCAGTTATATGCATATACAGGACGTGTCCTCGCTGTATATACTGTACTCCCTCTTTACTGTCCTTATATATACTGTATATAATGTACTGTTCAGTTATATGTATATATGGGACGTGTCCTCACTGTATATACTGTACTCCCTCTTTACTGTGCTCATATATACTGTATATAATGTACTGTCCAGTTATATGTATGGAGCATGTCCTCACTATTTACTGTACTCCCTCTTTACTCCTCATTTATACTGTATCTGATGTACTGTTCAGTTTTATGTACATATGGGACGTGTCCTCACTGTATATACTGGTATATACTGTAATCCCTCTAAACTGTGCTTATATATACTGTATATAATGTACTGTCCAGTTATATGTATGTATGGAGCATGTCCTCACTGTATATACTGTGCTCCCTCTTTACTGTCCTCATACGGTTTATAATGTACTGTTCAGTTATATGTATGTATGGAACGTGTCCTCACTGTATATACTGTACTCCCTCTTTACTGTCCTCATATATACTGTATATAATATATTGTTCAGTTATATGTATATATGGGACGTGTCCTCAATATACAGGGTGGGCCATTTATATGGATACACCTAAATAAAATGGGAATGGTTGGTGATATTAACTTCCTGTTTGTGGCACATTAGTATATGGGAGGGGGGAAACTTTTCAAACTGGGTGTTGACAATGGTGGCCATTTTGAAGTCGGCCATTTTGTATCCAACTTTAGTTTTTTCAATGGGAAGAGGGTCATGTGACACATCATACTTAACGAGAATTTCACAAGAAAAATAATGGTGTGCTTGGTTTTAACTTTACTTTATTCTTTCATGAATTATTTACAAGTTTCTGACCACTTATAAAATGTGTTCCAAAGTGCTGCCCATTGTGTTGGATTGTCAATGCAACCCTCTTCTCCCAGTCTTCACACACTGATAGCAACACCGCAGAAGAAATGCTAGCACAGGCTTCCAGTATCCGTAGTTTCAGTTGCTGCACATCTCGTATCTTCACAGCATAGACAATTGCCTGCAGATGACCCCAAAGATAAAAGTCTAAGGGTGTCAGATCGGGACGCATTTCTTCTGCGGTGTTGCGATCAGTGTGTGAAGAGTGGGAGAAGAGGGTTGCATTGACAATCCAACACAATGGGCAGCACTTTGAACACATTTTATAAGTGGCCAGAAACTTGTAAATAACTCATGAAAGAATAAAGTAAAGTTAAAACCAAGCACACCATTGTTTTTCTTGTGAAATTCTCGATAAGTTTGATGTGTCACATGACCCTCTTCCCATTGAAAAAACTAAAGTTGGATACAAAATGTCCGACTTCAAAATGGCCGCCATGGTCAACACCCAGCTTGAAAAGTTTCCCCCCTCCCATATACTAATGTGCCACAAACAGGAAGTTAATATCACCAAACATTCCCATTTTATTTAGGTGTATCCATATGAATGGCCCACCCTGTATATACTGTACTCCCTCGTTACTGTCCTCATATATACTGTATATAATGTACTGTTCCGTTGTACATATGGGATGTGTCCTCACTGTATATACTGTACACCCTCTTTACTGTCCTCATATATACTGTATATAATGTACTGTTCAGTTATATGTATATGTGGAGCATGTCCTCATTGTATATACTGTACTCCCTCTTTATTGTCCTCATATATACTGTATATAACGTATTGTTCAGTTATATGTATATATGGGGCATGTCCTCACTGTATTTACTGTACTCCCTCTTTACTGTCATACATATAACTGAACAGTACATTATATACAGTATAAGGACAGTAAAGAGGGAGTACAGTAAATACAGTGAGGACATGCCCATATATACATACAGAGAAGTACATTATATACAGTATATATGATGACAATAAAGAGGGAGTACAGTATATACAGTGAGGACATGCTCCATACATATAAATGGACAGTACATTATATACAGTATGTATGGAGCATGTCCTCACTGTATATACTGTACTCCCTCTTTACTGTCCTTATACATACTGTATAAAATGTACTGTCCAGTTGTGTATATATAGGATGTGTCCTCACTGTATATACTGTACTCCCTCTTTACTGTGCTCAGATATACTGTATATAATGTACTGTTCAGTTAAATGTATATATGGGACGTTTCCTCACTGTATATACTGTACTCCCTCTTTACTGTCCTCATATATACTGTATATAATGTACTGTTCAGTTATATGTATATATAGAGCATGTACTCACTGTATATACTGTACTCCCTCTGTACTGTGCTCATATATACTGTATATAATGTACTGTTCAGTTATATGTATATATGGAGCGTGTCCTCACTGTATATACTGTACTCCCGCTTTACTGTGCTCATATATACTGTATATAATGTACTGTTCAGTTGTATATATGGGACGTGTCCTCACTGTATATACTGTACTCCCTCTTTACTGTCCTCATATCTACTGTATATAATTTACTGTTCAGTTATGTATATATGGAGCGTGTCCTCACTGTATAAACTATACTCCCTCTTTACTGTGCTTATATATACACTATAATGTACTGTCCTGTTATATGTATGTATGGAGCATGTCCTCACTGTATATACTGTACTCCCTCTTTACTGTCCTCATATTGTATATAATGTACTTCTCTGTTGTATGTATATATGGGGCATGTCCTCACAGTATTTACTGTACTCCCTCTTTACTGTCCTCATATTGTATATAATGTACTTCTCTGTTGTATGTATATATGGAGCATGTCCTCATTGTATATACTGTACTCCCTCTTTACTGTCCTTATATATACTGTATATAATGTACTGTCCAGTTATATGTATGTTTGGAACATGTCCTCACTGTATATACTGTACTCCCTCTTTACTGTCCTCATATATACTGTATATAATGCACTGTTTAGTTATATGTATATATGGGACGTGTCCTCACTGTATATACTGTACTCCCTCTTTACTGTCCTTATACTGTTTATAATGTACTGTTCAGTTATATGTATAAATGGAATGTGTCCTCACTGTATATACACTGTACTCCCTCTTTACTGTGCTCATATATACTGTATATAATGTACTGTTCAGTTATATGTATATATGGAGCGTGTCCTCAAATATATATACTGTCCTCATATATACTGTATATAATTTACTGTCCAGTTGTATGTATGTATGGAGCATGTCCTCACTGTATATATTTTACTCCCTCTTTACTGTCCTTATATATACTGTATATAATGTATTGTTCAGTTATATGTATATATGGGACATGTACTCACTGTATATACTGTACTCCCTCTTTACTTTGCTTATATATACTGTATATAATGTACTGTTCAGTTATATGTATATATGGAGTGTCCTCACTGTATATACTGTACTCCATCTTTACTATGCTCATATATATTGTATATAATGTACTGTCCAGTTATATATATGTATGGAGCATGTCCTCTGTATATACTGTACTCCCTCTTTACTGTCATCATATATACTGTATATAATGTACTGTTCAGTTATATGTAGGACGTGTCCTCAATATATATATATATATACTGTACTCCCTCGTTACTGTCCTCATATATACTGTATATATTGTACTATTCCGTTATATGTATAGATGCGACGTGTCCTCACTTTATATACTGTACTCCCTCTTTACTGTGCTCATATACAGTATATAATATACTGTCCAGTTGTATGTATGGAGCATGTCCTCACTGTATATACTGTACTCCCTCGTTACTGTCCTCATATATACTGTATATAATGTACTGTTCAGTTATATGTAGAGCATGTCCTTATTGTATATACTTTAATCCCTCTTTACTGTCCTCATATATTCTGTAAATAATGTACTGTTCAGTTATATGTATACAAGGGACGTGTCCTCACTCTATATACTGTACTCCCTCTTTACTGTCCACATATATACTGTATATAATTTACTGTTCAGTTATATGTATATATGGAGCATGTCCTCACTGTATGTACTATACTCACTTTTTACTGTCCTTATACTGTATATGATGTACTGTTCAGTTATATGTATATATGGAGCGTGTCCTCACTGTATATACTGTACTCCCTCTTTATTGTGCATATATACTGTATATAATGTATTGTTCAGTTATATGTATATATGGGACATGTCCTTACTGTATATACTGTACTCCCTCTTTACTGCCCTCATATATACTGTATATAATGTACTGTTCAGTTATATGTATATATGGAGTGTCCTCACTGTATATACTGTGCTCCCTCTTTACTGTCCTTATGTATACTGTATGTAATGTACTGTCCAGTTATTTATATGTTTGGAACATGTCCTCACTGTATATACAGTACTCCCTCTTTACTGTCCTCATATATACTGTATATAATTTAATGTTCAGTTATATGTATATATGGGACATGTCCTTACTGTATATACTGTACTCCCTCTTTACTGCCCTCATATATACTGTATATAATGTACTGTTCAGTTATATGTATATATGGAGTGTCCTCACTGTATATACTGTGCTCCCTCTTTACTGTCCTTATGTATACTGTATGTAATGTACTGTCCAGTTATTTATATGTTTGGAACATGTCCTCACTGTATATACTGTACTCCCTCTTTACTGTCCTCATATTGTATATAATGTACTTCTCTGTTGTATGTATATATGGGGCATGTCCTCACAGTATTTACTGTACTCCCTCTTTACTGTACTCATACTGTATATAATGTACTGTTCAGTTATATATATATATGGGATGTGTCCTCACTGTATATACTGTACTCCCTCTTTACTGTGCTCATATATACGGTATATAATGTACTGTTCAGTTATATGTATATGTGGGACGTTTCCTTATTGTATATACTGGTATATACGCTACTCCCTCTTTACTGTGCTCATATATACTGTATATAATGCACTGTCCAGTTATATGTATATATGGGAAGTGTCCTCACTGTATATACTGTACTCCGTCTTTACTGTCCTTATACTGTATATAATGTACTGTTCAGTTATATGTATATATGGGAAGTGTCCTCACTGTATATACTGTACTCCCTCTTTACTTTCCACATATATACTGTATATAATGTACTGTTCAGTTGTATATATGGGGCGTGTCCTCACTGTATATACTGTACTCCCTCTTTACTGTCCTCATATATACTGTATATAATGTACTGTTCAGTTGTATGTATAAATGGAGCATGTCCTCTTTGCATATACTGTACTCCCTCTTTACTGTCCTAATATATACTGTATATAATGTACTGTTCAGTTATATGTATATATGGGACATGTACTCACAGTATATACTGTACTCCCTCTTCATATACAGTATATATGAGCAATGTAAAGAGGGAATACAGTATATACAGTGAGTACATGTGCCATATATACATATAACTGAACAGTACATTATATACAGTATATATTAGGACAGTAAAGAGGGAGTACAGTATATACAATGAGGACATGCTCCATATATACATTTAACTGGACAGTACATTATATACAGTATATATGAGCAAAGTAATGTACTGTCCAGTTAAATGTATATATGGAGCATGTCCTCGTATATACTGTACTCCCTCTTTACTGTGCTCATATATACTGTATATAATGTACTGTTCAGTTATATGTATATGTATGGAGCATGTCCTCACTGTATATACTGTACTCCCGCTTTACTGTCCTCATATATACTGTTTATAATGTACTGTTCAATTATATGTATATATGGAGCATGCCCTCACTATTTAATATACTCCCTCTTTACTATCCTCATATATACTATATATAATGTACTGTTCAGTTATATGTATATATGGGACGTGTCCTCACTGTATATACTGTGCTTCCTCTTTACTGTGCTCATATATACAGTATATAATGTACTGTCCAGTTGTATGTATGGAGCATGTCCTCACTGTATATACTGTACTCCCTCTTTATTGTCCTCATATATACTGTATATAATATATTGTTCAGTCATATGTATATATGGAGCATGTCCTCATTGTATATACTGTACTCCCTCTTTACTGTCATACTGTATATAACGTACTGTTCAGTTATATGTATATATGGAGCGTGTCCTCACTGTATATACTGTACTCCCTCTTTACTGTCCTCATATATACTTTATATAATGTACTGTTCAGTTATATGTATATATGGAGCATGTCCTCATTGTATATACTGTACTCCCTCTTTACTTTCCTCATATATACTGTATATAATGTATTCAGTTATGTATATATGGGACATGTACTCACTGTATATCCTGTACTCCCTCTTTACGGTCCTTATTTATACTGTATACAATGTACTGTTCAGTTGTATATATGGGACGTGTCCTCACTGTATATACTGTACTCCCTCTTTACTGTGCTCATATATACTTTATATAATGTACTGTTCAGTTATATGTATATATGGAGCATGTCCTCACTGTATATACTGTACTCCCTCTTTACTGTCCTCATATATACTTTATATAATGTACTGTTCAGTTATATGTATATATGGAGCGTGTCAACACTGTATATACTGTACTCCCTCTTTACTGTTATTTAAACTGTATATAATGTACTGTTCAGTTATATGTATATATGGAGCATGTCCTCACTGTATATACTGTACTCCCTCTTTACTGTTCTCATATATACTGTATATAATATATTGTTCAGTCATATGTATATATGGAGCATGTCCTCGTATATACTGTACTCCCTCTTTACTGTCCTCATACTGTATATAATGTACTGTTCAGTTATATATGTATATGTGGAGCTTGTCCTCACTGTTTATACTGTAATCCCTCTTTACTTTGCTCATATATACTGTATATAATGTACTGTCCAGTTATATGTATGTATGGAGCATGTCCTCACTGTATATACTGTACTCCCTCTTTACTGTCCTTATACTGTATATAATGTACTGTTCAGTTATATATGGGATGTCCTCACTGTATATACTGTACTCGCTCTTTACTGTCCACATATATACTGTATATAATGCACTGTTCAGTTATATGTATATATGGGACGTGTCCTCACTGTATATACTGTACTCCCTCTTTACTGTGCTCATATATACTGTTTATAATGTACTGTTATATGTATATATGGAGCGTGTCTTCACTGTATATACTGTACTCCCTCTTTACTGTCCATATATATACTGTATATAATTTAGTGTTCAGTTATATGTATATATGGGACGTGTCCTCACTGTATATACTGTGCTCCCTCTTTACTGTGCTCATATATACTGTATATAATGTACTGTCCAGTTGTATGTATGTATAAAGCATGTCCTCACTGTATATACTGTACGCCCTCTTTACTTTCATCATATATACTGTATATAATGTACTGTCCAGTTATATGTATGTATGGAGCGTGTCCTCTCTGTATTTACTGTACTCCCTCTTTACTGTCCTCATACTGTATATAATTTACTTCTCTGTTCTATGTATATATGGGGCATGTCCTCACTGTGTTTAATGTACTCCCTCTTTACTGTCCTCATACTGTATATAATGTACTGTTCCGTTATATGTATATATGGAGCGTGTCCTCACTATATACTGTACTCCCTATTTACTGTCCTTTTATATACTGTATATAATGTACTGTTCAGTTATATGTATATATGGAGTGTCCTCACTGTATATACTGTACTCCCTCATTACTGTGCTCATATATACTGTATATAATGTACTGTTCAGTTATATGTATATAGGGAACGTGTCCTCACTGTATATACTGTACTCCATCTTTACTGTGCTTATATATAGTGTATATAATGTACTGTCCAGTTATATGTATGTATGTATAAAGCATGTCCTCACTCTATTTACTGTACTCCCTCTTTACTGTCCTCATACTGTATATTATGTACTGTTCAGTTATATGTATGTATGGAGCTTGTCCTTACTGTATATACTGTACTCCCTCTTTACTGTCCTCATATATACTGTATATAATATACTGTCCAGTTATATGTATGTTTGGAACATGTCCTCACTGTATATACTGTACTCCCTCTTTACTGTCCTCATATATACTGTATATAATGTACTGTTCAGTTGAGTGTATGGCGCATGTCCTCACTGTATATACTATACTCCCTCTTTACTGTCCTCATATATACTGTATATAATTTACTGTTCAGTTATATGTATATATGGGACGTTTCCTCACTGTATATACTGGTATATACTATACTCCCTCTTTACTGTCATCAATACTGTATATAATGTACTGTTATGTATATATGGGACGTGTCCTCACTGTATATACTGTATTCCCTCTTTACTGTCCTCATATATACTGTATATAATGTATTGTTCCGTTACATGTATATATGGGACGTGTCCTCACTGTATATACTGTACGCCCTCTTTACTGTCATCATATATACTGTATATAATGTACTGTCCAGTTATATGTATGTATGGAGCGTGTCCTCACTATTTACTGTACTCTCTCTTTACTGTCCTCATATATACTGTATATAATGTACTGTTCAGTTGTATATACGGGACGTGTCCTCACTATATATACTGTACTCCCTCTTTACTGTCCTTATATATACTGTATATAATGTACTGTTCAGTTGTATATACGGGACGTGTCCTCACTGTATATACTGTACTCCCTCTTTATTGTCCTCATATATACTGTATATAATGTACTTCTCTGTTGTATGTATATATGGGGCATGTCCTCACTGTGTTTAATGTACTCCCTCTTTACTGTCCTCATACTGTATATAATATACTGTTCCGTTATATGTATATATGGAGCGTGTCCTCACTATATACTGTACTCCCTATTTACTGTCCTTATATATACTGTATATAATGTACTGTTCAGTTTTATGTATATATGGGACGTGTCCTCACTGTATATTCTGTACTCCCTCTTTACTGTGCTCATATATACTGTATATAATGTACTGTTCAGTTATATGTATATATGGAACGTGTGCTCACTCTATATACTGTAATCCCTCTTTACTGTCCTCATACATACTGTATATAATGTACTGTTCAGTTATATGCATATATATGGGATGTGTCCTCACTGTATATACTGTACTCCCTCTTTACTGTCCTCATACAGTTTATAATGTACTGTTCAGTTATATGTATGGGACGTGTCCCACTGTATATACTGTACTCCCTCTTTACTGTGCTCGTATATACTGTATATAATGTACTGTTCAGTTATATGTATATATGGGACGTTTCCTCACTGTATATACTGGTATATACTGTACTCCCTCTTTACGGTGCTCATATATACTGTATATAATGTACTGTTTTTCCCCTGACATTTAGCTGAAACAAAATAAAACATACTGTCCTCATTGTATGTCCTTTATTCCCTGTATACTGTCCTCACTATATGTACTATATTCCCAGTAAAAGTCCTCACTGTATGTTCTATATGCCTTGTCTATTGTCCTCACCGTATGTCCTATATTCCCTGTATACTGTCCTCACTATATGTACTATACTCTCTGCATACTGTCCTCACTATATGTACTATATCCCTAGTATACTGTCCTCACTATATGTACTTTAGTCTCTGTATACTGTCCTCACTATATGTACTATATCCCCAGTATACTGTCCTCACTGTATGTCCTATTTTTCCTGTATACTGTCCTCACTATATGTACAAAATTCCCACTATCCTGTCCACAGAGTCCTATATTCCCTTTATATTGTCCTCACTGTATGTACTATATTCTATGTATATTGTCCTCACTGTATGTCCTAAATTCCCTGTATACTGTCCTCACTCGATGTACTATGTATTCCCTGTATACTGTCCTCACTCTATATACTATATCCCCAGTATACTGTCCTCACTGTATGTCCTATATTCTCTGTATATTATCCTCAATGTATGCACTATATTTCCTGTATACTGTACTCACTGTATATCCTATATTCCCTGTATACTCTCCTCAATATATGTACTATATTCCCTGTATACTGTCCTTACTGTACATCCTATATTCTCTGTATATTTTCCTCACTTTATGTACTAAATTCCCAGTATCTTGTTCTCACTGTATATCCTATATTCCTGGTATACCGTCCTTACTGTATGTACTATAGTCTGTATATTTTCATCACTGTATGTCCTAATTTTTCTGTATATTGTTCTCACTGTATTTCCTATATTCTTTGTATATTGTTCTCATTTTATGTTCTATATTCCCTGTATATCGTCCTCACTATATGTACTATAATCCCAGTATACTGTCCTCACTATATGTCCTATATTCCCTGTATACTTTCATCACTGTATGTCCTATGTTCCCTGTTTAATGTCCCCACTATATGTAATATATTCCCAGTATACGGTCCTCATTATAAGTCCTATATGCCTTGTATACTGTCCTCACTAAATGTCCTATATTCCCTGTATACTGTCCTCACTGTATGTACTATATTCTCTGTATATTGTCCTCACTATATATACTATATTTCCAGTATACTATCCTCACTATATGTCCTATATTCATTGTATACTGTTCTCACGATATGTACTGTGTTTCCTGTATACTGTCATCACTATATGTACTAAATTCCCAGCATCCTCTCCTCACTGAATGTCCTATATTCCCAGTATCCTATCCTCACTGTATGTCTTATATTCCCTATATAATGTCCTCACTGTATGTACTATATTCTCTGTATATTGTCCTCACTGTATGACCTATATTCCCTGTATACCGTCTTCACTTTATGTACTATATTCCCTGTATACTGTCCCCACTATATGTACTAAATTCCCAGTATCCTGTCCTCACTATGTCCTATGTTTCCTACATAATGTCCTCACTGTATGTACTATATTCTCTGTATATTGTTTTTAATATATGTCCTATATTCTCTGTATATTGTCCTCACTGTATGTCCTATTTTCCCTGTATACTGCCCTCAGTATATGTACAAAATTCCCACTATCCTGTCCACACTGTCATATAGTTCCTGTATATTGTCCTCACTGTATGTACTATATTCTCTGTATATTGTCCTCACTGTATGCCCTATATTCCTTGTATACTGTCCTCACTCTATTTACTATGTATTCCCTGTATACTGTCCTCACTCTTTATACTATATTCCCAGTATACCCTCACTGTATGTCCTATATTCCCTGTATACAGTACTCACTATATGTCCTATATTCTCTGTATACTATCCTCACTATATGTACAATATTCCCTGTATACTGTCCTCACTGTCTGTCCTATATTCCCTGTATACTGTCCTCACTATATGTACTATATTCCCTGTAGACTGTCATCACTATATGTACTGTATTCCTTGTATACCGTCATTACTATATGTACTAAATTCCCAGTATCCTCTCCTCACTGAATGTCCTATATTCCCTGTATACTGTCCTCACTGTATGTCCTATATTCTCTGTATATTGTATTTACTGTATGTCCTATATTCCCTGTATACTGTACTCACTGTATGCCCTATATTCCCTGTATACTGTCTTCACTATATGTACTATATTTCCAGTATACTATACTCACTGTCCTATAATAACTTTATACTGTCCTCACTATATGTACTGTATTCACTGTATACTGTCCTCACTATATGTACTATATTCCCAGTATACTCTCCTCTCTGTATGTCCTATATTCCCTGTATACTGTCCTCACTATATGTCCTATATTCCTAGTGTGTTGTCCTCACTATATGTACTATACTTCCAGTATACTATACTCAATGTATCTGCTATATTAACTTTATACTGTCCTTACTATATGTACTGTATTCCCTGTATACTGTCCTCACTATGTCCTATATTCCCTCTATACTGTCCTCACTATATGTACTATATTCCCAGTATAGTGTCCTCACTGAATGTCCTATATTCCCTGTACACTGTCCTCACTATGTGGTATATTCCCTCTATACTGTCCTCACTATATGTACTATATTCCCTGTATACTGTCCTCACTGTATGTCCTATATTCCCTGTATACTGTCCTCACTATATGTGCTATATTCCCAGTATACTGTCCTTAATCTATGTACTATATTCTCTGTATATTGCCCCCACTGTATGTCCTCTATTCACTATATACTGTCCTCACCATATGTTCTATATTCCCTGTATACTTTCCTTACAGTATGTACTTTTTCTCCAGTATACTGTCTTCACTGTATGTCCTATATTTCCTGTAAACTTTCCCCACTATATGTACTATATTCCTAGTATACTGTCCTCACTGTATGTCCTATATTCCCTGTATACTGCCCTCTCTATATGTACTATATTCCCTGTAGACTGTCCTCGCTGTATGTCCTATATTCCATGTATACTGTCCTCACTGTCTGTCCTATATTCCATGTATACTGTCCTCACTATATGTACTATATTCCCTGTAGACTGTCCCCACTATATGTACTATATTCCCAGAATACTGTCCTCACTGTCTGTCCTATATTCCCTGTATACTGTCGTCACTATATGTACTATATTCCCTGTAGACTGTCATCACTATATGCATAGCTCCCAACCATTCCAGATCTGGCTGGACAGTCCCGATTTTTCACCGCTGTCCCGGGTTTGTCTGAACAATGTCCCGCCCTGCACCGGACCCTCCCGTTTTCCAGCCACACCCCCCCCACAGCGATGCTGCCTGTGCTCAATGTGACCGCAGCACTGTGATGCTTAGCGCAACACAGCAGCAGTCTGCCTGGAGCAGGGGAGCAGTGAGAACAGAAGCCACAGGACAGTGAGTACAGTTTTTATACTTAGTGCCTGGTAACACTAGCTTTTCTAAAATCATAAATAAATGAAATTTTACGATTTCAGAAACTGTTGTGTCTCCAGGCATATTCTTTTTGTGCCCCCCTTCCCCCGCCAGTGTAGCTAAACGTTTAACAAACTTCTGACATGTCATAGCCCTCAGTCGCTGCGTGTCTGTTCGGATTTTTCTGGAAATCAATGTATCGGAGGGCGTGCTGAATGCAAAGTCTATGAGGCCGTACCCTGATACATCGGCTTTCCGGAAAAAGCCGAAGAGACACGAAGCGGCTGAGTGCTCGCACGAGCGCTTCAGCTGCTTCATTTTAGCGATTGGTGGAGGTCTCTTGGCTCGGACCCCACTAATCCAATCTTCTGACATGTCAATATGATATGTCAGAAGTTTGTTAAATGTTTAGCTACACTATAAATATAAAAATGCCTAAATGGATGCTCCGTATGGAGTAGGGGTTATTCAGTTCCTAAAAATTCATGACCTATCCTCAGGATAGGCCATCAAAAGATTGTGTCGGGGTCCGACTACCAGGACCTCTGCTGATCAGAATTTTTGATGGGGGTGCATCGCTCGTATAAGCGCTGCTTCCCCTTCGTTTTTTCTTGCTCACTGTGAATCTCCGACAAAGATGCACCCCCTTCAAAACAGCTGATCGGCAGGGGTCCCGGGAGTCAGACCCCGACCCATCAGCTATTGATGGCCTATCGTGAGAATAGGCCATACATTTTTAGGGATTGCAAAACCCCTTTAAAGGGTTTTCCCCACAAACACAGGTATCGCCTATCCACAGGATAGGGGATACATGTGTGATCGCTGTGGGTCTGACCACTGGTGCCCAAATTCCCCCAAAGTGCTCCATGAGAATTGAGTTGTAGTGCACTTGCTCGACCATTGCTTCATTAATTTTTATAGAGCTGCCGGAGACAGGCGTCCCCTAAGTCCCTAGCAATGAATGAAACGCTGGCCACTTCGGGGGACTTTCGATCCCCAGTTCTCATCGCTGTTGGCCCCAGTGGTCAGACCCCCAGCGATCACACATTTATCCCCTATCCTGTGGATAGGCGATACCTGTGTTTGTGGGGAAAACCCTTTTAATTTCTAATATATGACGTTTCAGAAGTTCATTGATGTCTAGTTTCTATTGCGTCACAGGGGAAAAGACAGAAGTCGCTGAAGGTGACTATAAGATTTTTTTATTTTTCATATTACTAACTTTATTTTTTTGGTTTTGCAGGTTCAGCTGGACTGTTTTGACTACGTCGTAGATTTGTTGGACTACTGCGATTTTGTTTTGTTTAATAAAATTGTGAAAGAGGATTGTGTGGGGAAGTCCTTATTTCAATAAAAAAATATTTTCTTATGTGTCTGTGTTTTCTTTAATACTTTAATAGCGCCTTAGTAATGGCAGTAGTCTTATTGACAGCGTCCATTACTAAGGTGGGGCTTGGTGCTTGCCAGTAAAAAGGCTGCAACTAACCCACCCATTATTACCCTGGTACCCACTGCCATCAGGGGTGCTGGGAAGAGCAGGGTACGATCCAGTACCAGACCATCTGCAGTGATGGTCGGACACTGGGGCGGCCGCAGGCTGGTATAATGAGGTAGGAAAAGGCCAAAAACCGTGGCCCTTCTCACCCTGGTAAAGCTCGGCTGCTGCTGCTACTGTGTTGTATCTGGCTGGTTATGAAAAATGGGGGGACCCCACCTCGTTTTTAAAAAAAAATAAAATAAATGAACACGACATTGTGTCCTCCCCATTTTCATAACCAGCCAGATACAACATAGCAGCAGGCAACATTACCAGTGGGGGAAGGGCCACTGATTTGGGCCTTTCCCAGCCTCATAATACCAGCCTGCAGCCGCCCTAGTGTCCACTCGTTGCTACAGATGGTCGGGTACTGGATCTTACCCGGCTCTTCCCAGCACCCCTAGAGACGGGAGGGGGGACCGGGGTAATAATGAGGGTTAGTTGTAGCCTTTTTACTGGCTAACACTAAGCCCCGCCTTAGTAATGGACGCTGTCAATCAGACTACTGCCATTACCAAGGCGCCAATAAAGTATTAAAAAACAGAGACATAAGAAAATATTTTTTATTGAAATAAGAACTCCCCCACACAATCCTCTTTGACCGTTTTATTTAAAAAAAAAACGTAGATCATCGCAGTAGTCCAATGAATCTACGACGTAGTCCAAACAGTCCAGCGGAACCTGCAAAACCCAAAAAAATAAGGTTAGTAATGTGAAGAGTAAAAAAACTTCCCACCTCCAGCGACTTCTGTCTTCTGCTCTGCGGTGCAATAGAAACTAGATGTCCATGAGAAATAATTCCCCTTCATGTAACTCTGCTACCTGTCAGCTGAAAAGTCATCCACCACAGGGAAAAATTTTTCCCTATCATGTCTGACTCCCAGGTGTTTCTTTGTGGTACTCCACCATGGGGAAACATTTTTCGCTTTGACAGATAGTGTTTCCATTGACAGGTAGCGGAGTTACACAACAGGAAAAAAAAAATCCCCATCATGTAACTCTTCTACCTGTCAAATGAAAAGTCATCCACCACAGGGTCTCCCTTTTGACTTTAATTCTTCTCAGCCTTTAGGTTTGTCCTGCAGCTGCTGCTGCCGTGATGAGCAAATGTTATACCAAAGATAGGAAAAGTAACACAAAGACGACATAACCGGATCCATAATATCTGTGATATCCAGACAGTCTAGAGATCCGCAGTGAGAATGTGCGCACGTTATTTGAAGAAGGATCTTGCCGTGATTTTATGTGCTTATGTGGGATATTGGGCGTAGTTAGGGGGCGTGGCTTAAAATGTCCCTCTTTTCCGAATTCAGAGGTTGGGAGGTATGCTATATGTACTAAATTCCCAGTATCCTGTCCTTACTGTATGTCCCATATTCCCTGTATACTGACCTCACTGTATGTAGTATATTCTCTGTATATTGTATTGTCTCTATGTCTTATATTCTCTGTATATTGTCCTCACTGTATGTCCTATATTCCCTGTATACTGTCCTCATTATATGTACTATATTCCCTGTATACTGTCCACAATATGTACTATATTCCCAATAACCTGTCCTCACTGTATGTCCTATATTCTCTGTATATTGTCCTCACTGTATGTCCTATATTCCCATTATACTAGCCTCATTGTATGTCCTGAAAATAGAGCTACAATACGTCGGCAAACTTCTGCCCATTTATTTGAATGGGTTTGCTGACGTACTGTGCAGACGACCTGTAATTTACGCGTCGTCGTTTGACAGCTGTCAAACGACGACGCGTAAATTGACTGCCTCGGCAAAGAAGTGCAGGGCACTTCTTTGCAACGTAATTTGGGCCGTTCTTCATTGAAGTCAATGAAGAGCAGCTCAAGATTTACGAGCGTCACAGACGCCTCGCATAATGCGAGGAGGAGCTTTTACGTCTGAAACGAGGCAGCTGTTTTCTCCTGAAAACAGTCTGTCTTTTCAGACGTAAAAGGCACTTCTCGTGTGCACATACCCTTAGGGGACTTGAACCAGCGATCGTTGGATCACTTGCATGATACTACTGCACTACTAATATATTGAAGTATATCGTGATTCTGCCAGACTCGTACTAAGCCATGCCGGAGGCAAGGCTTAATAGGAGTGCAGAGATGGCAGACCTGGGGCTCATCATTAGGCCCCCAGGTTGCCATGCCAATCATCCGCAGCCAGTGATCACGTCGTTGGGTTGGGCGATGGACTATTAGAGGGGGTCACCCCTCTTAACACCTTAGATGCCACAGTCGCTATTGTGAGCCCAGAGCTAAGCAAAGCTGGGCAGAGGGCGGTCATGATGGTTCTGGGCCTGCAAGGTTTCACCTAGAGGGATATTGTGATTATAGATTGGTGGGTGGGTTTAAGTAAGGAACGTTACTATTGGGCTGCGGGTATTGGGGTTGGAGTTAGGGGATATATATAGGTGGTAGGTAGGGAAGCTATTTTATGGCTTGAAATAGTTTGTGAGGAGAAGGTGTGTGCAGCCAGTGTCAGGGTACCTATAAGTTTTTGTGTCAGTTTAGGGCCTAGACTAGAGATGGAGGGCTTAGAGAAGTTGCTGGAGAGGATTAGGGTACAGGCAGTGGAAAAGGGGCTAAGGTGGAGCAGTTAGGGGCCTTTGTGGGGTCTCTTTTAGGGTGCCCCCCCCAGGGCTCTGCGTTCCAGGCTGCCTGAGCGCCTCAGCCCCACATCGTCGGTTCCTCGGAGGAGTGTGACCCCCTTTACCTGCTGTGGAGGTTCCCGGAGGACGGGAGCAGTGGCGTGGACGGTCCAAGGCCAGTGGGAGAGATGGCGGCAGTTTGAGGGTGAGGGCAGCAGGGAGGAGCGTTCGGGCCCCTGCCGTCCGGAGCAGCTTGCGGCGAGCCATCGGCCCGTGTGACCGCAGCCGAATCAAGAGGCCGATAGTGCAACGTGGGCTCGATCGGCAGGAAAGGCTTCCTTCATTGTCGGTTCAGCTCAACTGGCAGGCTCACCTGGAGAGCCAATCTGGAGCTTGGCCAGGGGACCGGAGGCAGGCCAGGATGGTGCAGCTGTCGGGGTGAGTGTTCTTGGCGCTCCTGCAGAGCCATCTGCTGGACGGGAGGCATGAGACAGTATTACACCCTGTAGTAAAATAAAAGTGCATGTCACTTCTTGAGTCATTTTTTAGCCGTTTTTCATTGTCAATAAAAAACAGCTCCAAAAAACGCATCAAAAAACGTTTGATGCGTAAAAAGCAGCTGAAAATCGGAGGCTGTTTTCCCCTAAAAACATCCGTATTTTACAGCTGATTTTACTTTAGCGTGTGAACATACCCTCAGCGTAAACACTGGTGATTTTCTAAAACTGATTTAATTGCGTATTACAGTAGCAGCAGAGTGGATGAAATTTGAACAAATATGCTGAGAAACCGTTTATGTAATCCGCAGCCTGTCAATTTATGCTGCGGAATCGCTGCTCTCCTGTTTCGGGTTTTTGCCATTGAATTTAATGGGGGGTAAAACTCGCAACAAATAGGCAAATGTTGTCATTTTTGCAATGGAAAAGTTGAGATTCCGCCTGCAAAAATCGCGAATCCGAAAAAAAGTTTTGTTTTTTTCTAGCAGTATTTCCGCAGGGGAGAATCCAATCAAAAAAACTGCACCACAATTCTGTGCAGTTTTTCTGGCGAAATTCCCTACGGCTCCCATGGAGGATAATCTGTGTACTTTTATGCAGCGTATCCCCCCTGTGTGTCCTTACCCTATACGTTACATACATCCACTATTCAGGAGGGGAGGCCTCGCAGCAATTCATTAATAATGTGAGAGGCCAATGTGGTTACTGTTGTGATACTGCCATAAATAGGGAAACCGCCACTTATCTTCTATCAATCACATTATCTCACCCGTCCAGTATGATGAAGACACTAACAGAACATTAAAACGTGGATATTGGGCGAATTTTAATTTTTTACAATTAACTCACTGACAGGAATAAAAAGACCAAAAGCGCTGCCGTTTCAAAGAAAACAAACAAATTCAGCAGCATCGGTAAAGTGTGGGTGCAAGCCCAAGGGAACAGACCACGATCCCAGCTATATACTATTCAAAAAATAGGCAGCACTCCATAATAAATGTGAAAAAGAGTGGGTACTTTATTGCTCCATGTGCAACGTTTCAGCTCTGTCATATATATATATATATATATATATATATAATGTGAAACATATAACCGCTTGTTACTTTATTAAAACAAGCACAAAAACCATCATTGGTTTGATCCGAGCCTACCCTTGTAGTTTACCTAGTGGTACAAACCAGTTGGCAGCTTCTGATTGGACAGTTTGAATGATCCCATCCTCAGAGCTCCTCTGCACCAGCCGTCTCCATAGAACTGCAGGTGTCAGTTGAGCGGATAATAGACAGCGAGAGACTTGAGATCTGTGTAAGAGACGATGTTTAGGGATGGCCTTAGGGGTGTGCGACCTGTACGAGTGCACGGGGTGCTGCACCCTCCAAGCATGTAGGGGGCAACACTGGGATCTGCCCCTATTCTGTCCTCTGCTCCTCGTTACACACATGGAGGAAACAAGAGCCGAGGAGCAAGAGCAGAGGAGGAAGCTCTGTCACAGCCCGTCCTGCAAGAAACCGGTGATCCTGTCAGCAAGGACAGATGTAAGTGTCTATGTGTGTTGTGTGTATATGTGTATATATGTCTCTATGTTAGTGTAAATATATATATTTATGCCTCTGTGTGTGTTTATATATGTGTGGGTATAGTCAGGGCCATCGTCAGCGACCGTTCACCGGCAAGTGCCGGGGCCCACTACCCTTGGGGGGCCCACTTGGCCGCCGGGTGCTGTCATCACGGCATCACTGTCCAAATATGGACCGTAATGTTGGGAGGAGAGGAGTCCCAGGGGAGCTGTGTGGCACTCAGGGTTGCCAACCGTCCCTTAATTCATGGACAGTCCGTGAAATGAGAGGACTTTTAGCAACTGTCCGGAATAAAAAGAATGCATCTGTGATTTGTATATTTTTTTGTTGTGCAAGGAGCTGCGCATGTGCAAGTTGTATGCGCCGGGTCACATGCACGCTGCATTGCTCTGTATCTAATTCACTGCCCAGCAGCTGTACAGGTCAGCAGCACCCGCCTCCTTCACTGTGTCTGCACCACTGACCTGTATAGCTGCTGGTGCTGCTGCTAAAATGTCTCCTAAACCCTGTACAGCCCAGTACTCCCTTGATAGCCCCTTCAGTTCTTACTCTCCCTCTGTACACCCCTACCCCCCAGCACTGGAGCACCACCCCATGCTGAAGAAGTCCGAGGAGACAGAAGTTGCCGAAGGAGCAGACTACAGGAAGGAGAGAAGTGTCAGTGTGTCTAAAGACAAAGAGGTGACTGGAGTGTGCCTCTATGTATGTATGTATGTATGTAGTGTGTGTAATGGCTCTATATGTTTGTATATGCAGTTTGTGTGTGTATGTAATATGTGTGCGTGTGTATATTTGTGTGCATTCTGTATATATATGTAGTGTGTGTGCAGTATGTATGTATGTATGTATTTCTTTGTGTGTGCAGTATGTATGTATGTGTGCAGTATGTATGTATGTATGTGTGTGCAGTATGTATGTATGTATGTGTGTGCAGTATGTATGTTTGTATGTATGTATGTGTGTGTGCAGTATGTATGTGTGTGCAGTATGTATGTATGTGTGTATGTATGTATGTGTGTGTGCAGTATGTATGTGTGGGCAGTATATATGTGTGCAGTATATATATGTGCAGTGTGAGTATATGTAGTGTGTGTGGGCAGTATGTGTGTCAGTATATTTTATTTAATATTACTTTGTTTTTACTTTTTTTTTTTTACTTTAATGTACTGGCATATATCTGTATTACAATACTTTAGCCTGTGTACTGATAGTACACAGACAGCTGTTAGGACATACCCAAGTATGCCCTAACAACAGGAAATATGGTAGGACAGCCCTGGGGTCCTTCAATGGACCCTGGGCTGTCTGCCCATATATGGTATGTCCCTCAATCACGTCACAAATTCCTGTGACGCGATCCAAGGGGCATCCCCCCTTCCCCCTTCTGAATGCTGCAGTCCGCTGGGATCGCAGCATTCACGGGAATAACGGCGGAGATGAGAGGTTTCTCTGATCTCTGTGGTTATAGAGAGCGGGGCTGCGGTTGTGTAATACAGCCATTTCCCTGCTCCTGACAACAAGTGCGTGCGCGGTCAGCATGAGGAGATGCGGCCAGCGCTGCACTAATGAGCTGCGGTGCAGGCACTGAGGACAGAACATGGGGGTGTTTTGCAGTGCGCCCGCCATGTTCTGTCTTCAGTGCCGCCGCTCATTAGTGCAGCGCCGGCCGCATCGCATCATCCTGACCCTGCGCACTTGTTAACAGGACTCAGGAGCGCGGCAATGACTGTATCACACAGCTGCAGCCCCGCTCTCATACATTCATGTATTACAATACTGAGCTGTGATACCGCACAGCTCAGTATCGAAATACATGAAATAACGGTATCGAACCGTTTGGGGATACACAGTATAGAAACAGTATCGAAGTTTTGAGGCATCGTGCATCCCTATGTGCAGTATGTATATGTGCATTGTGTTTATCTGTAGTGCATGGGCAGTATTTATGTATGTGTGCAGTATATATATATGTGCAGTGTGTGTGCAGTATGTATGTGTGCAGTGTGTGTATATGTAGTGTGTGGGCAGTATATATGTATGCAGTGTGGGCAGTATGTATTTGTGTGCAGTGTGTGAATATGTAATATGTGTGCATTGTGTATAGGTATGTATGCAGTGTTTAGATGAAGTGTGCAGTATATAGATATATATATATATATATGTGTAGTGAGTAGATGTAGTGTATGTATGTATGTGTGCAGTATCAGTGGCGGATTAAGTAGACCATAGGCACTGGGCTGTTCCACAAGCTTGGGCCCCCCTCTCCACCACCGCCCTGCCATGTTATGTCTATATTAAACACCACCTTTCTGTGTGAGCATTGACAAATGGTTGTTACGATTCCCCTTGTCAAAGGGCTGTGTCCCTACAAACTGACCGTCTCCAACCATTGCAGACAGTATCACTCTGTGTAGGGACACATCCTCCTGACATTGGAAATGGTAACACGCATTTGTCTATTAGTCCTGGGTACACAAAGACTTTTTATAGAAAAAAAGGATTTCCTATAATGGACATGTCAGGGGAGGGGACAGATCTATAAATTCAATGTCTCACAAGTGATGTCTTCTCCGATGGGAGTCGTTCTCATTTCTTCTCCATCTAACACAGACCGCTATGGCGACTTCTCCTGATGACTGCAGAGTTTCCTGATGAGAAATCTTTGCCCCTCGATTCTACAGCCATTTTCAGTCTATAGAACCCAAAAATTCAGAAACTTAAACACCCTAAATAGTTTTATACTCGAGACCAAACTCCTAAGCAAATTAAGACCCCAGGCCCATACATTAATTCAGACCAATAAATTCAGTCCCTAAGGCGTAACTAAACTTTTAAAAATCTTTTGGCATGTCATAGTGATATGTCAGAAGTTTTGATCGATGGGGGTCCGAGCATTGAGACCCCCACCGATCACTAAAACAAAGCGGCAGAAGCGCCTGGGTGAGTACTGTTCCACTTCATTTCTGATCGTCTTTTATCGGAGTGGTGTACAGACACATAGGCTTCCTATTGAGTCCGTACACCGCTTGCTCGGCTATCAGAGGAAAGACTATCAGAAACAAAGTGGCTCTTCACTCACCTGATCGCTTCTGCTGATTTGTTTTAGCGATCGGTGGGGTCTCAGTGCCCGGACCCCCACCAATCAGAACTTTTGACATGTCACTATGTCACATTTTTAAAAAAAAGTTTAGTTACCCTTTAAGCAGTCAGACACCCTCCTGCTGGCAGTATAATAACTACTGAGGGCTCTATAGGGGAGATTATACTGCAGGGGGGGGGGGTTCTGAGCTTCTGAGTGCTCTATGGGTGGGAAACCATTTCACACACAAAAATTTAGACACTAAACACCCTATATACAATTCACACTAACACCACACACTATATATTCATAGCACACACTACATACACCCACACACTATATAGACAGACATTATAAACAGCACACACTATATAGACTGACATTATACACAGCATACACTATATAGACTGACATTATACACAGCACACACTATATAGACTGACATTATACACACAGCACACACTATATAGACTGACATTATACACAGCACACACTATATAGACTGACATTATACACAGCACACTATATAGACTGACATAATACACAGCAAACACTATATAGACTGACATTATACACACAACACACACTGTATAGACTGACATTATACACAGCACACACTGTATAGACTGACATTATACACAGCACACACTGTATAGACTGACATACACACAGCACACACTGTATAGACTGACATACACACAGCACACATTGTATAGACTGACATTATACACAGCACACACTGTATAGACTGACATTATACACAGCTGACACTGTATAGACTGACATTATACACAGCACACACTATATAGATTGACATTATACACAGCACACACTATATAGATTGACATTATACACAGCACACACTGCATACACTTACAATATGTTCACTGTACACACACACTTACCACAGCCTCTTCCTCTGCGGTGCTTGTGCTCGGATGCTGCCTCCAGGACCTTGATCATGTGACTGTGATGTCACCACATGTCCTTCACCCCCTATTTGCAGTCTTGCTGTTATCAAGCAGCTGCTGGAGGTTTAGACAGGCGGGACAGTGCACAGCAGCACAGAGGAGCTGACTGTCTAGGAGAGAGACTCCAGCACCTGCCCATTACTCTCTCTGACAGTCCGCTCCGCTGATTTGCTGTGCCGCCAGCTCCCTGTTCCCTGGCCGCAATTGAGTGCACATGTCCCCCTTCATCAGCAGGTGGGGCCGATGACCGAAACAATGCGGCAGTAGTGTGTGCAGTATGTATGTGTGTAATGTGTATGTTTTTAGTGCGTGTATATGTCGTACGTAGCTAGATCTCCAGTGATCCATGTCGCACTCTTTGTACATTGCACCGATCTTCCTAGAGCTGAGTACGTCTTGTCTGCAAGTTTTAGTGCCGCAGTCTTGAACTGAACCAGAACATTACAAGAAGTAAAAATTCAGAGTTCACCTGAACCTATTATTATAATTTTTAATTCACAATTGACATAGCTAACCTGCTTATATTCATGTTTTAAGTTCGAGAAACATGTTCTTCTGAATTTTCAAAAACTGTTCGTAAAAATTTCTGTTTGTCCATGATTTTGGGCTAACTTGTCCAGAAAAAAATAAATTGGTTGTGGGCAACCCTGGTAGCACTATCTACAGAGGGCACTAAATTTATGGGGGTACAAACTGGGGGCCTAACTTCTATATAGGGCAAAAACAGGTCCTAACGTCTATATGGGGGTACAAAGTGATGTTTTCTTCCATTTTACTGCTGTGAGTTCCCTGCAAAGGGGCCTATTAAGTCTTTGTTGCCCAAAGGCCCACATAAACCTGGAGCCGGCCCTGGGTATAGTTATCACTGTTATCTGTGGTGTTACATAGGACTGTAGGTAACATCTACTACATTATCTGTACTCAGAGAGTTATCACTGTGTGTTATCTGTGGTGTTACATAAGAAATTTGAGAGGCCTACCTAAGACTCTGCAGGGCAAACAAGAAGGGGTTAGAGCAGGGCACAATCCAGCAGCAACATATTGTGTTTTAAGTACAAGAACAAGAGAGATGTCCTTGTATTGACAACAATACATGGCCACACCAGCACCCAGGTATCTGTACGAGGTACCAGTACGGAGAACTCAAAACCAGACTGCATCCTGGACTACAATAGGTACATGGGAGGGATGGACTTGTCAGATCAAGTCCTGAAACCCTACAGCGCCATGCGGTGTGGTATAAGAAGCTGGCCGGGCACCTCATACAGATGGCATTGTACAATGCATACGTGCTACGTCAATGTGCAGGCCAGACGGGAAATTTCCTGGAATTTCAAGAGGTGGTTATCAAGAAACTAATTTTTAGGGACCAAGAAGGGGGGGCACCCAGTACTTCTGGAAGCGATGCCACACGCATCGTACCAGGGCAACACTTTCCAGGAGAGGTTCCCCAAACTGGAAAGAAGGGCATAAGTCAAAAGAGGTGCAAAGTCTGCTATAAGAGGGGCATAAGGGAGGACCCAATATATCAATGTGACACGTGTCCTGAAAAACTAAGGCTCTGTATGAAAGTGTTTTAAAATGTATCATGCATCCCTTGATTTTTAATCTAGCCCAGTTTTACTTACCCTGATGCACTCCGCAAAGCTAATCCCCTCTCGTCTTTCCCATCTGAGCCCTGCTGCATGCCCAGACAGCTGATAACAGCCACATTGAGGGTATTGCCATACCCGTGAGAACCCACATTACAGTTTATGGGGTGTATGTCTCCGGTCAAAATGCTCACTACACCTCTAGATGAATGCCTTGTAGTTTTTAAAACGGGGTCACTTCTTGGGGGTTTCAACTGTACTTGTACCTCAGGGGCTCTGCAAACATGACTTTGCACCAGAAAATCCCCAGTAGACCAAATAGTGGTCCTTTCCTTCTGAGCCCTCCCATGGGCCCAAACCACAGTTTATCACCACAAATGGGGTATTGCCGCACTCAGGATAAATTGGGCTACAGAATAGGGAATTTTATTTATTTTGAAAATAAGACATTTTCAGCCAAAACGACATATTATTGGAAAAAATTTATTTTGTTTTAATTCCCAGCCCAATTCAAATAAGTTCTGTGAATAAACTATGGGGTCTAAATGGTCACATTACCCATAAATGAATTCCTTGAGGGGTGTAGTTTCCAAAATGGGGTCACTTCTGGTGGGTTTCCATTGCTTTGATACCTCTGGGGCTCTGCAAATGCGACATGGCACATGAAAACCAATCCAGCAAAGTCTGGACTACAACAAACACACAGCGCTCCTCTCCTTCTGAGCCCTCCCATGGTCCCAAACGGCAATTTACCCCCACAAAATGGGGTATTGCCGCACTAAGGACAAATTGGGCAACAAAAAGGAGTGTTCCCTAAGAAAATAAGAAATTTCGATCACAAATGACATCTTATTGGAAAAAATGTAATTTTTTTAATTTCACAGCTCAATTCAAATAGATGCTGTGACAAAACTGTGCGGTCAAAATGATAACAACAAACATAAATGAATTCCTTGAGGGGTGCAGTTTCCAAAATGGGGTCACTATTTGGGGATTCCTACTGTTTTGGCACCACAACACCTCTTCAAACCTTGCATGCTGCCTAAAATATATTCTAATAAAAAAGAGGCCTCAAAATGCACTAGGTGCTTCTTTGCTTTTAGGGCTTGTGTTTTAGTCCACGAGCATACTAGAGCCACATATCGGACATTTCTAAAAACAACAGAAACTGGACAATACATATTTAGTAGTATTTCTCTGGTAAAACCTTCTGTGTTACAGAAATAAAATTGAAATTCGGCAAGAAAAATGAAATTTGCAAATTTCACCTCCACTTTGTTTTAATTCCTGTGAAATGCCTGAAGGGTTAAAAAAAACTTTCTAAATGCTGTTTTGAATACTTTGAGGGGTCTAGTTTTTAAAATGGTGTGTTTTATGTGGGGTTCTAATACATAGGCACCTCAAAGCCACTTCAGAACTGAACAGGTACCTTAAAAAAAGGCTTTTGAAATTTTCTTAAAAATATGAGAAATTGATGTTTATGTTCTAAGCCTTGTAACGTCCAAGAAAAATAAAAGAATGTTCAAAAAACGATGCCAGTCTAAAGTAGACATATGGGAAATGTGAACTAGTAACTATTTTGGGTGGTATAACCGTCTGTTTTACAAGCAGATGCATTTAAATTCTGAAAAATGCTATTTTTTCAATTTTTTTTTCTAAATGTTGCAATTTTTCACCAATAAACACTGAATATATCGACCAAATTTTACCACGAACATCAAGCCCAATGTGTCACGAGAAAACAATCTGAGAATCGCTTGGATAGGTTTAAGCATTCCGACGTTATTACCACATAAAGTGAAAGTCAGATTTGAAAAATGGGCTCTGAGCCTTAAGGCCAAAACTAGGCTGCGTCCTTAAGGGGTTAAAACGGCAAAATCACAGTTTTTTGGTTACCTTGGCTCTATCAAAAAATTTCATAAAAAGTGCTCAAAGTTGTAGGTAACAAAAAATGGTACCAATAAAAACAACCGCTCGTCCCGCAAAAAATAAGCCCTCACACCACTCTATTGATGGAAAAATAAAAAAGTTATAGCTCTTGGAAAGCGGGGAGGTAAAAATGAAAACGCAAAAGCAAAAATGGATCAGTCCGGAAAGGGTTAATTACTTTCTAATGAAAAACCATTTATGACCACATGTGGGGTATAGCCATACTCGGAAGAAATTGCTTTACAAATGTTGGTGCTTTTTCCTCCTTTGTGAAATTGAAAAATGTCAACATTTTAGTGGAAGAAATGTTGATATTCATTTTCACATCCTAATTCTAATAAATCCTGCAAAAGACTTTTGGGGTCTAAATGCCCACTATATCCCTAGATAGATTCTTTAAGTGGTGTAATTTCCAAAATGGGGGTCACTTTTGGGGGGTTTCCACTGTTTTGGCCTCTTAGAGGCTTTGCAAATGCGACATGGCACCCAAAAACCATTTCAGCTAAATTTGAGCTCCAAAAACCAAATAGCGCTCCTTCCCTTCTAAGCCCCACTGTGGGTCCAAACAGCTGTTTACATAAATATGCCATATGTGGTAATAATCGGGAGAAATTGTTTTACAAATGTTGGGGTACATTTTCCCCTTTATTCCTTGTAAAAATTAAAAATGGCTACCTTTTTTCAGAAAAAAAGTAGTTTTTTACCTTTACAGAATAATTCCAATGAATTCAGCAAAACAACCGTGGGGGTCAAAATGCTAACTTTACCCCTAGAAAAATTTATTGATGAGTGTAGTTTCCAAAATGGGGTCACTTTTGGGGGGTTTCCACTATTTTGTTCCCTCCAGTGCATTGCAGACTCGACATGGCACTGAAAACTATTCTAGCAAAATAAGAAATCCAAAATCCAAATGGCGCTTCTTCCCTTCTGAGCCCTTCTGTGGTTCCAAACAGCAGTTTATTACCACATATAGGGTATTGCTATAATTGGGAGAAATTGCTTTACATATGTTGGGGTGTTTTTTTCAGAAAAAAAGTAGATTTTCATATTCACATACTAATTCACATAAATTTAGCAAAAAACACTGTGGGTTCAAAATGCTAACTATACCCCTAGATAAATTCCCTGAGGAGTGTATTTTCCAAAATGGGGTAATTTTTGGGGGTCTTTATTGTTTTGGCCCCACAAGACCTCTTCAAACCTGACATGGTGCCTAAAATATATTCTAATCCGAAAGGAGGCCCCAAAATCCTCTGTGTGACTTTGCTGCTGAGGCCGGTGTTTCAGTCTATTTGGCACACTAAGGCCACATGTGGGATATTTCTAAAAACTGTAGAATCTGGGCATTAAATATTGAGTTGCATTTCTCGGGTAAAACTTTGTGGTACAGAAAAAAATGTATTACAAATGAATTTTGGCAAAAAAAAAAAAAATTTGTAAATTTCACCTCTACTTTGCTTTAATTCCTGTGAAACGCCTAAAGGGTTAAAACAATTTCTGAATGCTGTTTTGAATACTTTGAGGGGTGTAGTTTTCAAAATGGGGAGATTTATGGGGACTTTCTAATATATAAGGCCCTCAAAGCCACTTCAGATCTGAACTGGTCCTTGTAAAAATAGGCTTTTGAAATTTTCTTAAAAATATGAGAAATTGCTGCTAAAGTTCTAAGTCTTGTAACGTCCTAGAAAAATAAAAGAATGTTCAAAAAACGATGCAAACATAAAGTAGACATATGGAAAATGTAAACTAGTAATTTTTGCAAATTTTCTCCATCTTGGTGTTTTTTCACTAACCTAAAGTACAATATGTCACGAGAAAACAATCTCAGAATCACTTGGATAGGTAAAAACATTCCCAAGTTATGGTACAGTCCAAAACAGGCTCATTCCTGAATAGGTTAATCAACGGAAAAATAAAAAAATTATGGCTCTCAGAATTTGACGACAAAATAAATTTTATTTTTTACACTTTGGTTTTTACTTGTAAAAGTAGTATAATATAGAAAAAAAACTCTATATAGTTGGTATCGCCATAATCGTATTGACTCGCAGAATAAAGTTAACATTTTGTTTTAATTGCACAGTGAATTCCGTAAAAACGAAGTGCAAAAAACAATGGAGGAATCGCTGGTTTTTTCACTTTCTGCCCAACAAATATTTTTTTTCACGTTTCCTAGTACATTAATGTGGCACAACAAATGGTGCTAGGAAAAACTACACCCCGTCCCGCAAAAATCAAGCCCTCATAGGACTATATCGACGGAAAAATAAACCTTTTGAAGAATCTGTTTGTGGTTTTTTCCCCCCTTAACCCGTTAGTGACCGGCCCATCGTGTTTCTACGACGGTCACTAACGGGCCTTATTCCGATGGCATAAACTTTTTACGTCGCGGCATCGGAATAAGTTTACAGAGCAGGGAGCTGTCAAATCTACCTGCTCTCAGCTGCTAGAGGCAGCTGAGGGCTGGGAGCGTCCCTGCTCTGCCGGGTGAGATCGATATTAGTATCGATCTCACCCGTTTAACCCCTCAGATGCGGTGCTCAATAGCGAGCACCATATCTGAGTGGTTTTGGAGAGAGGGAGGGAGCTCCCTTTCTCTCCCACCGACACCCGGCGATACGATCGCTGAGTGTCTGTGTCTTCTATGGCAGCCGGGGGCCTAATAAAGGCCCCCAGGTCTGCCTGTAGTGTATGCCTGCTAGGTCATGCCTCTGGCATGACCTACCAGATGCCTGTCCGTTTTAAACGGACAGGCATAATACACTGCAATACAAAAGTATTGCAGTGTATTATAATAGCGATCGCAGAATCGCATATTATAGTCCCCTAGTGGGACTAGTAAAAAAGTAAAAAAAAAAGTTTAATAAAGTTAATAAAAAAAAATGAAAAACCCACCTTTTCCCCTTACAAACGGCTTTAGTATTAAAAAAACAAAATAAAGTAAAAAAGTTACACATATTTGGTATCGCCGCATCCGCAACGACCCCGACTATAAATCTATAACATTATTTAACCCGCACGGTGAACGCCGTAAAAAATTTAATAAAAAAAGATGGAAAAATTGCTGTTTTCTGTGAATCCTGACTTTAAAAAAATGTGATTAAAAAGTGATCAAAAAGTCGCATCTACTCAAAAATGGTACCAATAAAAACTACAAGTCGTCCCGCAAAAAAAAGCCCTCATACAGCTGCATTGGCGAAAAAATAAAAACGTTACGGCCCTTCAAATATAGAGACACAAAAACAAATAATTAAAAAAAAAAGCGTTTTTACTGTGTAAAAGTAGTAAAACATACTAAAACTATACAAATTTGGTATCGTTGCAATCGTAACAACCCGCTGAATAAAGTTATTGTGTTATTTATACCATATGGTAAACTGTGTAGATTTATGACGCAAAAAAGAGTGGCGAAATTTCAGTTTTTTTTCTATTTCCCCTCCAAAAAAAGTTAATAAAAGTTAATCAATAAATATGTACCTCAAAATGGTGCTATTATAAAATACAACTTGTCCCGCAAAAAACAAGACCTTATACAGTGATGTCGACGCAAAAATAAAAGAGTTATAGCTCTTGGAATGCGACGATTGAAAAACTTAAAAAATAGCTTGGTCATTAAGGTCTAAAATAGGCTGGTCATTAAGGGGTTAAGGACGCAGCCTTGTTTTGGCCTTAAGGCTCAGAGCCCATTTTTGAAATCTGACATATTTCACTTTATGTGGTAATGACATCGGAATGCTTAAACCTATCCAAGTGATTCCAAGATTGTTTTCTCATGACACATTGGGCTTTATGTTAATGGTAAAATTTGTTCGATATATTCAGTGTATATTTGTGAAAAATTGCAAAATGTAGAAAAAAATTGAAAAAATTGCATTTTTCTGAATTTTAATGCATCTGCTTGTAAAACAGATGGTTATACCCCCCAAAATAGTTACTAGTTCACATTTCCCATATGTCCACTTTAGATTGGCATCGTTTTTTGAATATTTTTTTTATTTTTCTTGTACGTTACAAGGCTTAGAACATAAACAGCAATTTATCATATTTTTAAGAAAATTTCAAAAGCCTTTTTTTAAGGTACCTGTTCATTACTGAAGTGGCTTTGAGGGGCCTATGTATTATAAAGCCCCATAAAACACCCCATTTTAAAAACTAGACTCCTCAAAGTGTTCAAACCAGCATTTAGAAAGTTTTTTAACCCTTTAGGAATTTCACAGGAATTAAAGCAAATTAGAGGTGAAATTTACAAATTTCATTTTTCTTGCTGAATTTCAATTTTATTCAATTTTATTTCTGTAACACAAGGTTTTACCAGAGAAATACTACTAAATATGTATTGTCCAGATTCTGCAGTTTTTAAAAATGTCCCACATGTGGCTCTAGTGTGCTCGTGGACTAAAACACAAGCCCCAGAATCAAAGAAGCACCTAGTGTATTTTGTGGCCTCTTTTTTATTATAATATATTTTAGGCAGCATGCCAGAATTGAAGAGGTGTTGAGGTGCCAAAACAGTAGGAATCCCCCAAAAGTGACCCCATTTTGGAAACTACTCCCCTCAAGGAATTCATGTATGGTTGTTTTTACCATTTTGACCATACAGTTTTTTCACAGCATGTGTTTGAATTGGGCTGTGAAATTTAAAAAATGAATTTTTTTCCAATTAGAAGTAATTTTTGATAAAATTTCTTTTTTTCACAAGAAATAAAATACCCCATTTTGTTGCCCAATTTGTCTTGAGTGCGAGAATACCCCATTTGTGGTGATAAACTGCCGTTTGGGCCCATGGGAGGGCTCAGAAGGAAAGGAGCGCTCTGTGTTTGTTGTAGTCCAGATTTTGCTGGATTGGTTTTCGGGTGCCATGTCGCATTTGCAGAGCCCCAGAGGTATCAAAGCAATGGAAACCCACCAGAAGTGACCCCATTTTGGAAACTAAACCCCTCAAGGAATTAATTTATGGTTGTTGTGACCATTTTGACAGTACATTTTTTCCACAGCACGTATTTGAATTGGGCTGTGAAATTAAAAAAAAAAAATCATTTTTTCCAATAAGATGTCGTTTTTGAGCAGAATTTCTTATTTTCACAGGGAAGAAAATACCCCATTTTGTTGCCAAATTTGTCCGGAGTGCGGCAATACCCCATTTGGGGTGATAAACTGCCGTTTGGGCCCATGGGAGGGCTCAGAAGGAAAGGACCACCATTTGGCCTACCGGAGCTTTTTTGCTGCTAAGTCATGTATACAGAAGCCCCTGAGGTACCAGTACAGTTGAAACCCCTGAGAAGTGACCCCATTTGAAAAATGACACCCCTTAAGACATTCATCTAGAGGTGTAGTGAGCATTTTGACCCCACAGGTATTGTGTAAAAAGTAATGTGCAGCAGATTGTGCAGTGTGAGATTTGCAATTTTCTATATATATGCCATTTCAGTGTCCAATATATTGTGCCCATGACTAAAAAAGAGCAATTCTACTATTGTTCTTTTATTCTATTTTTTTACAGCGTTCACCATGCACTATAAATGACATTCACTTTATTCTGCGGGGCGATACGATTACGGCGATACCAGATGTTTATAGTTTTTTTTATGTCTTATGGCGTTTGCACAATAAAATACTTTTTGTAAAAAATCATTTACTTTTTGTGTTGTCTTATTCTAAGAGCCATAACTTTTTTATTTTTCCATCAGGAAAGCCGTGCAAGGGCTTATTTTTTGCGTAACGAACTGTAGTTTCGATCAGCTCCATTTTTAGGTGCATGCAAATTTTTGATCTCTTTTTATTCCATTTTTTGGGAGGTTAAGTGACCAAACAATTGTGATTCTGGTACGGTTTATTATTATTTTCTTTTACGGCATTCACCGCGCAGGATAAATAACAAAATAATTTAGTAGTTCAGGCCGTTACGGACGCGGCGATACCAATTATGTATCGTTTATTTGTTTATATATTTTTATTAATAATAAAGGACTGATAAGGGAAAAAGGGGGATTTTTACTTTTTATTACTTTTAAAACTTTTATTTTCTTATTTTTACACAACTTTTTTTTTACTTTTTTTTTACTTTTTTTTAAACTTTATTACTTTGTCCCACTAGGGGACTTGAGGGCAGGAGGCCCTGATCGCTATTCTAATACACTGCACTACATGCGTAGTGCAGTGTATTAGAGCTGTCAGCTACTCACTGACAGCAAGCATAGTGGGTCCTGACTTTGTCAGGACCCACTAGGCCCCCATCGATGGCATAGCCGGTCGCCATTGTTAGGTGTCCGGTTGCCATAGTCGCCATCGCCAGCCGCTATCGTGTAGCAAGCCGGCGATAGAAGCTTAAACCCTAAAAAGCCACGATCGCTATTGAATTCGGCTTTTAAGGGGTTAATCAGCGGGGACACAGCTCCTGCATGTGACGGCAAGACGGCCGAAATGGCCGTTACTCCGGCGTCGTAATAGTCCGGCGCTGAGCGCGAACGATACTCTTAGCACGACGGATTATTACGCCGCTGAGCGTTAAGGGGTTAAACACTTCCCTCAAAATGATGTGTCAGATACGTCAGGTTGCGGGGGGGGGTGATGTATGGAGCGCTCACGCGCTGTGTGTGCTCCATACGCTCCAGGTGTCAGCTGTGTATTACAGATGGGACTAACGGCCAGGAACAATGATCGCTCTTTTCCTGGCTGTTTAATTTTATGTTATGGGAGACGTGGTAGGGATGCTAAGACGCATGGCTGCGGTCATTGCGGCACAATTTTACTGCACGACCTAGCAGAATAATGCAACACATTTATTAAAAGGCTTTCGCCTCTTAATAAATGTGTCGCACTTTACTCCAAATTTATTTTTCTATTAGGACTGGCGTATAAAACGCCATTGTTAATAAATTGCCCCCTTGATGATTAGTATCTGGTAAGTATCCGGATAGATTCTAGCTGTAGGATCACACGCTGCAGTAACATCTTTTCACAGACATTGGCGTTATATAGAAATACATAGCATTTACCAGGAATGTATTCTCACACCTCCTTCTTCTTCTTTTTCTTTTCCAGTTGTCTTATTTCCAAGTTTAGAGAATCAAGATGGTGAATGCTCCACAGGTCAGTTCACACGCATACCACATCGGAATCCGCGCCAAAAAAATGCCCAAAATCTCTTTCTTGGAGCGGTTTCCGCCTCTGACCTCTCATTGAAATCAATGGGAGGCAGAAAAAAAATGTGGCACTGGTTAGAAGCTTTTTTTGCATTTGATTAATTTATAGGACTTTGTGGCTGGCATTGGAGCCGTTTAGGTATTGTGATTGTCATGAGGCAGTTGGCTAAAGGTATGTTTTTAGTCTTGTGTGAGGCTGATAAAGTGTAACTAAACTTTTAACATATCAAAGTGACATAGCAGAAGTTTTGATCAGTGGGGGTCTCAGCACTGAGACCCCCACCAACTGCTACAGCGAAGCGGCAGAAGCGCTTGGGTGAGTGCTGTGCCGCACGGTTTCTGATTGGCATTCCTTGAAAGCTGAGCTACCGTTGTACGGGCTAAATGGAAAGTCTGAGTCTGTACACTGTTTGCTCAACTTTCCGAGGGAAGACAACCAGAAACGAAGCAGTACATTGCTCACCCTGCAGCTTCGTTTTAGCAGTCGGTGGGGGTCTCAGTGCTAGAACCCCCACCGATCAACATTTCTGTCACTATGACAGGTCAAAGTTTTTTGAAAGTTTAGTTACAATTTAAATGTTGATAAAATTCCTATAGAAAGTATTATGACTCAGTAAAGTAGGTGTGATAGAAATAATTCATACAGTTCTGGTAATAAAGTGATTTTGAGTTGGATTTCCCCGGTCAGATGCGGTTTGGTTGCTGTTTGCAGAAGAGTTTTCTTCTGGAGTTCTTGTTCTTGGAGGATATTCTTGAGGACATTTGGACGTTCTAACAGTCAGTTGTCTACCTCTGGCCATAGAGTAGTGTTTCATCTATTAAAGACGAGTGTGCAGCTTAAATGGGTTTTTCCATCTTAGACATTTGTGTATAGTGCCACACATACCCCCTCCCCTTGTATATAGTGCCACACATCCCCCCTCCCCTTGTATATAATGCTACACAGCAATTCACCCCTCCCCTTGTATATAGTGCTACACAGCAATCACCCCACTGTATATTGCCACATAGCCCTACAAATCAACACATTGTACTTACCTTAGCCCCGTTCCCACGACGGACGGTGCGCTGCACTGTCTCCAGGCAGGACGCATGCGCATACCAGCGTGATGCAGTTACGTCATCACGGCGGCCTGCCCAGGGAGTCTTCCCAGCACCTTATAGGCTGCAGTCCTAACTTGGCCTGCAGCCTATAGTATTAATTTATATCTGCGTCCTGAAGACACAGATACAAGTGAATGTGGCTGTCTCTAGCAACGTGGGCCCCCTCCGGTGCTAGGCGCCAACAGGCTTGAGGGGGCACGTGCAGCCCAGCCAATAAATGTTATGGGCTTGGCAGCCATGGGCCACCTGGGAGCCTAGAGCCCTGGGCGGCTGCCCAAACCTTCCTAACGTTGATACGCCGCTGCCCCCAAACCCCGTTCTAGCTTTTTGTTCTCACGCTGCTTCCCAGCCACTTCCTGATTACATGGTCGGGAGTTACAGAAACAGCGGTGAGTGCCTCGAATTTCTACCTTCTATACACATATAAAAAATAATAATAATATATATATATATATATATATATATATATATACAGTGAAGGAAATAAGTATTTGATCCCTTGCTGATTTTGTAAGTTTGCCCACTGTCAGACATGAACAGTCTAGAATTTTTAGGATAGGTTAATGTTACCAGTGAGAGATAGATTATATTTAAAAAAAAACAGAAAATCCACATAGTCAAAATTATATATATTTATTTGCATTGTGCACAGAGAAATAAGTATTTGATCCCTTTGGCAAACAAGACTTAATACTTAGTGGCAAAACCCTTGTTGGCAAGCACAGCAGTCAGACGTTTTTTGTAGTTGATGATGAGGTTTACACACATGTTAGATGGAATTTTGGCCCACTCCTCTTTGCAGATCATCTGTAAATCATTAAGATTTCGAGGCTGTCGCTTGGCAACTCGGATCTTCAGCTCCCTCCATAAGTTTTCGATGGGATTAAGGTCTGGAGACTGGCTAGGCTACTCCATGACCTTAATGTGCTTCTTTTTGAGCCACTCATTTGTTGCCTTGGCTGTATGTTTCGGGTCATTGTCGTGCTGGAAGACCCAGCCACGAGCCATTTTTAATGTCCTGGTGGAGGGAAGGAGGTTGTCACTCAGGATTTGACGGTACATGGCTTCATCCATTCTCCCATTGATGCGGTGAAGTAGTCCTGTGCCCTTAGCAGAGAAACACCCCCAAAACATAATGTTTCCACCTCCATGCTTGACAGTGGGGACGGTGTTCTTTGGGTCATAGGCAGCATTTCTCTTCCTCCAAACACGGCGAGTTGAGTTAATGCCAAAGAGCTCAATTTTAGTCTCATCTGACCACAGCACCTTCTCCCAATCACTCTCAGAATCATCCAGATGTTCATTTTCAAACTTCAGACGGGCCTGTGCATGTGCCTTCTTGAGCAGGGGGACCTTGCGGGCACTGCAGGATTTTAATCCATTACGGCGTAATGTGTTACCAATGGTTTTCTTGGTGACTATGGTCCCAGCTGCCTTGAGATCATTAAGTTCCCCCCGTGTAGTTTTCGGCTGAGCTCTCACCTTCCTCAGGATCAAGGATACCCCACGAGGTGAGATCTTGCATGGAGCCCCAGATCGATGTCGATTGACAGTCATTTTGTATGTCTTCCATTTTCTTACTATTTCACCAACAGTTGTCTCCTTCTCACCCAGCGTCTTACTTATGGTTTTGTAGCCCATTCCAGCCTTGTGCAGGTCTATGATCTTGTCCCTGACATCCTTAGAAAGCTCTTTGGTCTTGCCCATGTTGTAGAGGTTAGAGTCAGACTGATTAATTGAGTCTGTGGACAGGAGTCTTTTATACAGGTGACCATTTAAGACAGCTGTCTTTAATGCAGGCACCAAGTTGATTTGGAGCGTGTAACTGGTCTGGAGGAGGCTGAACTCTTAATGGTTGGTAGGGGATCAAATACTTATTTCTCTGTGCACAATGCAAATAAATATATATAATTTTGACTGTGATTTTCTGTTTTTTAAAAAAATATAATCTATCTCTCACTGGTAAAATTAACCTAGCCTAAAAATTCTAGACTGTTCATGTCTTTGACAGTGGGCAAACGTACAAAATCAGCAAGGGATCAAATACTTATTTCCTTCACTGTGTATATATATATATGTGTGTATGTATATGTATATATATATATATATATATATATGTATATATATATATATATATATATATATATATATATATATATATATATATTGATGTGCTCAGGACTTCACCCTAGGATCTGCCCTCACTAGTAATAAATGCTGTGCACCTGCATTTGGGATTTCAGATCCTTGCTGTATTTTTGGATTATTTATCAGTTTGTTTTCTATATCTTTACAGATAGTGCCAGAAACCCAACTATGGATTTTAGAGCCAGAGAACAGTCATGGCTGGTTAAAGAAGACTTAGAAACATTTAAAACACAATTGGATAAACAATGCCTCGTGTGGGAAAAAGAAATTGAGAGCACAAAAACAAAGAAATTGATATGTAGTAATAATGTTTTTCAACAGAAGAAAATATATTGATGGAATCGGAGACAAAATCACTGAGTCTTTCCTCTTCTATGTGATCTTTGTCATCACAGAGCGGTCACCATGATATGAAATTATGTAGTAGCATGAGTTCTACACGTGACTTACCAAGATACAAAGGAAAACGGAACTAAAATCAGTCGTCCAACAGTAGGAGAAAAATTAATAAGGGATTGGAACAAAATCCAAGACATCACAAGAAGGTAATTAACATTTCTATGCATCAATTATCTATAAGTGACATCACACTGTTAGACAAAGTCTTGACCTTTTCTCCCACCTCCTGTTTTGATCTTTTGTCAGCAGTAAAAGATCTGCAATTTTTTGCACAATCTTTGATCTTTAACAAATGGCGTTTTAAAGAGGAAGACAATTTATTTGTGACAGTTGAGGAACGAGAAACATTGCGAATATTTGAGAAACTCTTTCACCAAGAAGAGGGAATATCAGAAGGTAAGATTCATATCTGTATTAGAACCAAAACTACAAAATTCCCCCGTTGTCTATTTGCCCCGCAGTAGATCCTTTTTTGTCAAATTAGCCTCTGAAGATTAGCAAAACATTCCAAAGAAAATTAAGAATGACAATCTGACGAGTTCAAAGAGAGAGAGAGAGAGAGAGAGAGCTTGGAGAGGATTAAATCATGGCAAGATGTGGTAGTAAAACTTGCCGATGATGGCAGAAATGTGGTATTTTGGCCACGCCAGATGTATATTTATGAAGCAAATTGCCAATTAAAAAAACTCCACTTTTTAAACAATGATATCGCGGAGGTTGCTTTAGCAATCTCTAAGCTACCCAATAATAAAACGCCGGGTCCTGACGGCCTATCGGTTGAATACTACAAACTTTTGCCAGATATTGTACCGACATTGACGAGGACCTTACAAGCCATATTTAGTGGGGAGATTGACCTGCCTAACTTTCATGAGTCCAGGACCATATTGCTTCCCAAACCTGACAGGGATCCAACCCTCCTTTCCTCATATCGCCCGATTTCCCTTTTAAACCAAGACTATAAGCTCCTAACAAAGATTTTGACCGACCGCCTCCAAACCATGTATGGACCGATCATTGCCCCAACCCAACTGGGTTTCTTAAGGAATAGACATTCCACTAAAGGTATCCGTCAGGCTCTAGCATATTTAATTTGTCCCTAGATCCACTTCTCAGTCATCTCCAGTCCCTAGCATGTTTTCAAGGCATACAAATTGGAGATTCTCAAATTAAACTATCGGTATTTGCAGATTATATTTTGTTCTTCATATTTAACCCTGCCTCTACTTCACAACTAATCCTCCAGGATATCTCACTTTATGGCGCCCTGTCAGGTTTCAAGATCAATCTCCAAAAATCAGAAGCCCTAATTCTTAAGGGTCCCTCCAGGCCACTTTGGTCTTCGAAGCATGCATTTAAATGAAACTCTGATTACATTCCCTATTTGGGGGTACGCATCACGAGACAACCATCACGTTTATATCAAAGAAACCTTAATCCCTTTATTGCATGTTTGGAATCCCAACTCATGGCTTGGTGGCACTTTACTCTATCATTTTTAGGTAGGGCTAATCTATTAAAAATGGTTGTCTTCCCTAAATTGTTATACTTACTACAATCCTTGCCTATATACTTGAGACCAGTGGACGTTAGGCGGCTGAATACTCTCTTTCAAGGCTACATTTGGAATCAAGAGACCAAGAGTGAGCCAGTGAGTGTAGCAACATCATGAAAATGGAGGGATTAATTTTCCACAGATTAATTTCTACAATATGGCAGCTCAACTACGAGTGATTGGGGATTGGATAACTGGTAGCTCCTGCTTTACTGATTCTACATTAGACCAACAATTTTCAAAACCCATTTCCTTAACTGGTTCCCGACCGCTGGCTGTGTTTTTACGGTCAGGGTCCTTAAAACCTGAGCCATAGACTTTTACGACTCGGTTTTTAACTTGCTGCCCAAGCGGTCGGGCAGCTGAATGTCGGGTCTCCGGCTGTCAGTGACTGCCGGGTACCCTGAGGAGAGGATAGAAGCCTCTTTCGCTGCTACTGTCTTCTCTGATCTCTTTTACACAGCGCTCAATGAACGCTGTGTATAGGAATAGAGGCAGCGGCCGCGCCGCTGTCTCTATTGCTCCCGGTGTTCATGTGACTGGTCAAATGATCGCCAGGTGCCGTTACTGACAGACTGCTGCTGGGTCTAACTAGATTGGGTCTGTCGAACGCCCTGAAAGACCTGTTAGTTAGCTATCCCTCTTCAGACTCTCTAGATCAGGTTATGGCTTTAGCGGTACGTCTTGACCGACGTCTCAGGGAACGACGACTTGAACGTTTTTGTGCTTTCTCCTCTGGCTCCCCCATGATGGCTCCCGAGGTTCCGTTGCTTCGTTCTTCCACGGAAAACTCGGATGAACCAATGCAACTCGGGGACTCCGTGTCTCCCCAACAACGTAGAGAGCTCCGCAGGAAGAATAGTCTCTGCTTCTACTGTGGGGATGACAAGCATCAAGTGAACAACTGTCCTAGGCGTAAGAAAAAGCAGCCAGAAGAACTTCCGCGCCTAAGTGGCCATCGGGGAGGTCACTTGGGTGCAAAGGTATTTCCCATAAATATGAAACCTAAAAAGATCTTGCTTCCCTTTCAGGTTTTTTTTGAGGGTAGGTCTGCTACCGGCAGTGCCTTCGTGGATTCAGGGTCTTCTGCTAATATTATGTCTGTGGAATTTGCTATGTCTCGAGCTATGCCATTGATTGACTTGCCTAAACCTGTCCCGGTAGTGGGTATCGACTCCACTCCTCTTGCTAATGGTTATTTTACACAGCATACCCCTATTTTTGAACTCATTATTGGCTCCATGCATTTGGAGCAGTGCTCTGTACTGGTGATACAGGGACTATCGTCCGATTTTGGTTTTAGGCCTTCCCTGGTTGCAGATGCATAATCCCATGTTTAACTGGAATACTGGGGATCTTACCAAATGGGGTAATGAATGCATGATGTCATGTTTTTCTGTTAATTTTATTTCTCTCTCTGAGGAGGTGAACACTCTACCTGAGTTTATTCAGGACTTCGCTGATGTTTTTTCTAAAAAGGCCTCCGAAGTGTTACCTCCTCATAGAGAATACGATTGCACAATCGATTTGGTACCAGGAGCTAAGCTCCCTAAGGGTAGGATATTTAATCTCTCTTGTCCCGAACGTGAAGCCATGAGAGAGTATATCCAGGAATGCCTGGCCAAGGGCTACATTCGCCACTCTACTTCTCCGGTAGGTGCTGGCTTCTTCTTCGTAGGGAAGAAGGATGGTGGTCTTAGGCCGTGCATCGATTACCAAAACTTGAATAAGGTCACTGTAAGGAACCAGTATCCCCTTCCTATGATTCCTGATCTCCTCAATCAGGTTCAGGGGGCCAAATGGTTCTCTAAGTTTGATCTTCGGGGGGCTTATAACCTTAACCGCATCAGGAAGGGGGATGAGTGGAAGACTGTGTTTAACACGCCTGAAGGTCATTTCGAATACCTCGTCATGCCCTTTGGGTTGTGTAATGCTCCCGCGGTCTTCCAGAATTTCATAAATGAGATTTTAAGAGACTACCTGGGGGTATTTCTTGTAGTGTACCTTGATGACATACTTGTGTTTTCCAAGGACTGGTCCTCCCACATTGAGCATGTCAGGAAGGTGCTCCAGCCCCTTCAGGAAAACAAACTCTTTGCTAAAACTGAAAAATGTGTGTTTGGGGTGCAGGAGATACCATTTTTGGGTCAAATCCTCACTCCTCATGAATTCCGCATGGACCCTGCCAAGGTTCAGGCTGTTGCTGAATGGGTCCAACCTGCCTCCCTGAAGGCGTTACAGTGCTTCCTGGGGTTTGCTAATTATTACAGGAGATTTATTGCTAACTTCTCGGTCATCGCTAAGCCTCTTACGGAAATTACTCGCAAAGGTGCTGATCTCCTCTACTGGCCTCCGGAGGCAGTCCAGGCTTTTGAGGTCCTTAAGAAGTGCTTTATCTCGGCCCCAGTGCGGATTCACCCTAACCAAATGGAGCTATTCATCGTGGAGGTTGACGCCTCCGAGGTGGGAGTGGGTGCTTATTTGTCCCAGGGTACCAGATCCCTCACCCATGTCCGTCCCTGTGCCTACTTCTCCAGGAAGTTCTCTCCCACTGAGAGTAACTATGACATTGGCAACCGCGAACTCTTAGCCATTAAATGGGCATTTGAAGAGTGGCGCCACTTCCTGGAGGGGGCTAGGCACCAGGTAACGGTCCTTACTGACCACAAGAATCTGGTGTTCCTAGAATCTGCCCGGAGGATAAAGCCGAGACAAGCTCGATGGGCATTGTTTTTTACTAGATTCAACTTTGTGGTCACTTATAGGGCTGGGTCTAAAAATATTAAAGCTGATGCATTGTCGCGTAGTTTCATGGCAAGCCCTCCTTCGGAGGAAGATCCTGCTTGTGTTTTGCCCCCAAGTATAATCATTTCCTCTGTTGACTCTGGCTTAGTTTCCGAAATTGCGGCTGATTAAGGTTCAGCTCCTGGGAACCTTTCTGAGAACAAGCTGTTTGTTCCCCTGCAATTCCGGCTAAGGGTACTCGGGGAAATTCATGACTCTGCAATATCTGGGCATTCAGGCATCCTGGGTTGCCTAAAGACGTTAAGGCCTACGTCGCTGCTTGTGAAATTTGTGCTTGGTCCAAGACTACGAGGTCCCGACCAGCGGGCTTACTACGTTCTTTGCCCATTCCCCAGAGACCTTGGACCCATATCTCCATTGATTTTATCAACGATCTGCCTCCATTTTAAGGCAAGTCGGTGGTGTGGGTTGTAGTAGACCGCTTTAGTAAGATGTGCCACTTTTTGCCCCTCAAGAAACTACCCAATGCTAAGACGTTAGCTACCTTGTTTGTCAAACACATCCTGCGTCTCCATGGGGTTCCTGTCAATATTGTTTCTGAATGAGGGGTACAATTTGTTTCATTGTTTTGGAGAGCTTTCTGTAAAAAGTTGGAGATTGATCTGTCCTTCTCCTCGGCCTTCCATCCTGAAACTAATGGCCAAACCGAGAGGACTAATCAGTCTCTAGACCAATATTTAAGGTGTTTTATCTCTGACTGTCAATATGATTGGGTCTCCTTCATTTCCATCGCCAAATTTTCCCTTAATAACCGGGTCAGTAACTCGTCAGGGGTCTCCCCCTTTTTCTGTAATTTTGTGTTTAATTCACGGTTCTCTTCTGTTTCACCTGGTGGTTCCAACAATCCCGAGGTAGATGTCGTTCATCGGGAACTGTGCACAGTCTGGGCCCAGGTTCAGAAGAACCTAGAGGCGTCCCAGAGCATACAAAAGACTCAGGCAGATAGAAGACGTTCTGCTAACCCCTTGTTTGTGGTCGGATCTGGTGTGGCTGTCTTCAAAAATTTGCACCTTAAAGTTCTGTCCAAAAAGTGTGCTCCCTGGTATATAGGGCCGTACAAGCTCATTGAGGTCCTTAACCCTGTCTCCTTCCGACTGGAGTTACCCCCGTCTTTTCGAATACACGACGTGTTTCATGCCTCCCTCCTGAAACGCTGCTATCTGTCCTTGGCTACCTCGAGGAAACCTCTGCTCCCTGTTCTCACCCCTGAAGGTATAGAATTCGAGGTGGCCAAGATTGTGGACAGCAGGCTGGTCCAAGGCTCCCTCCAGTACCTGGTCCATTGGAGAGGAGGATACGGGCCGGAGGAGAGGACTTGGGTACCCGCCCGGGATGTTCACGCTGGGGTATTGCTCAGGTGGTTCCATCTTCGGTTCCCCAATAAGCCAGGTCCACCTAGAAAGGGTCCAGTGGCCCCTCATAAAAGGGGGGCTACTGTAAAGGATCTGCCAGACACAGCTTCTGTGTCGATGCCCGTGCTTAATCAGTCTGCACCTGCTCCTAGGTCTTATAGAGTGACTCGATCTGCTACCACTAAGGCTAGTAGGTTCTCCCATTCCTGAGCCTACCACAGCCTGGCCAGACGGTTCTATCTCCCGCCCTCGGTCTATTTATACCTTCATTTCCTGCTTGTCTTTGCCTGTGATTCTTTCCTGTTTCCTGGCTCTGCTGCTCCTGCTATTATTATTGACCTTGCTTAATTTTGACCCTGGCTTTACTGACTACGCTCCTGCTCTGCGTTTGGTACCTCGTACACTCCTGGTTTGACTCGGCTCGTTCACTATGCCTTTTGCTCACTGTGTTGCTGTGGGCAACTGCCCCATTTCCCTTAGCTTCAGTGTACCCTTGTCTGTTTGTCTGTCGTGCACATATTGAGCGTAGGGACCGTCGCCCAGTTGTACGCCGTCGCCTAGGACGGGCCGTGCAAGTAGGCAGGGACTAAGTGGCGGGTAGATTAGGGCTCACCTGTCTGTCTCCCTACCCCATCATTACATGTGGTATCTAGGTTACATCAACACTTTCATGACGTATCTTGTGGTTCGCGCTTGGGCATTGGAGATGAAGAATACTGGAAGAAGTCTTCGTGGCGTTCTGGGCCGGATGAAAAAGAGAACGTGAACTAATCCAATCTAAGAAGATGTCACCTGTGAGTCACTGAATTTCACTGCACTGCATTCACTTATATTGTCTGCAGAATGCCTGTGTAGGACTGATATCTGTCACAATATGGTGGGAATATTGGTCTTTGTTTTACTACACACGTTTTTAGTACACAATTAAGTGTTCAAATTATTTCTATATAGTTGAAGGGTAGACCCCCAAGAATTATTTCCTTTGGTGGGTCCAAGGTACCTCAGTCAGACACTGAGTGTAGAGATCCTTGCTGTAAGATATTGTATTTCTGTCTGTAGCCTTAGAGGAGAATTTATTAACCTTGCTAAGCCTCTTATCTGGCATAGAAAAGTCCGGGAAAGTTTTTGGTCAGTTTATGCTGCGCTTGGCACTTTTTGAAAAGCGTGTGGCGCTTTGCAGAAAGGGCAGACAATTTTACTATCATTTACGCCAGTAACGGGCGTAATGTAAAGCAGAAATCAACGCTAGCTCCGAGCTAGTGTACAATTTTACATTGAGTGTGTAACAAAAGGCCTAAGCCAGACCCTGTATCTCCCCCACTAATCAGACTGTCTTGTGCCACAAGACATGTGTTTTGCTCACCCCCCTAAAAAAAAAACAAGAAGATATATATATCTGAGACAGCGTATCTATAAGGGTATATTCACACGCTGTGTTTTCAGGCGTATTTCGGAGGCGTAAACGCCTTCAAATACGCCTGAAAAATCGGTAGCCCAATGCCTACAAACATCTGCCTATTGTATTTTAAAACAGCACGTAAAAAGGAGCATGTCCCTTCTTGATCCGTTTTTGGAGAGGTTTTTCATTGTGTCAATGGAAAAACAGCTACAAAAACATCTAGAAAAAAACACTTTAAAAAACATTTCCAGCTTCAAAAACGGCTGTAAATCAAAGGCTGTGTTCTCTGAAAACAGCTCTGTAATTTTCAGCCATTTTTGACTTTGCGTGTGATCCCTAAGACTGACACCTGATAGCACTGCTACTTGATAGGAGACAGCGGCTCAGCAGACAGTATCACATATAATATGCTTAGATACATCAGCTTAGCAGACAGTATCACACATGCTAGGCCCAATTAAAAGGTTAATTGGGAAAAAATGTCTTATAGTGTTTTTCGATAAAGGTCACTTGAACTGGTATCATTTAAACAGTTAACCGATTAGTGGCACTGTTTACGTGGAATTTACACTGCGGCCTAATGTACCATATAATGTATTAAAAAAACAATGTAAAAAAAAAACTACATTTTGTGGGGTGAATTGAAAAAAAACCTGTAATTCCGCCATTTGTGTTTTGATTTTACAGTGTTAATCGGGCGGCATGAGTTGCATGATAACTTGATTCTGTGGGTCGTTCCGATTATGGCGATACCAAATTTATATAGTTTTATTTTTAACAAAATAATTTGTTTTTGTGACGCTGCATTCGAAGATGAACTGCATAGTTTTTCAATGCAACAGCACTTCATAGGGCAGGAAGGTGCTAAAACCCACTCTATGAATCCCCCCTTCAAGATACATTTCAACTAATCTGGTCCCCATGGCAAAAATATGTGTCTCCATCTGGCACCTCCAGCAGACTCCTTTCAGTCTAGTTTGATTTATTTTACCTAAGAGTTCCTCTTTTTCCCTTTTTTTAATTTCTTCTTTCCCTCTCCCCTTCTTCTCCTTCTCCCCCAACTTTTTTTGAAGTATTTCTAACAGGAGCTGTGCAGGATTAGAAAAATATGGCTGCTTTCTTCCAAAAACAGCACCACACCTATCCACAGGTTGTATCTGGTATTGCAGGTTAGCTCCATTGAAATGAATGATAATGAGCTTTAATACCACACACAACCTATGTACAGGTGTGGCGCTGGTTTTTGGAGAAAGCAGATACGTTATCTCATCCTGGACAACCCTTTGTCATGGATTGTTCTTGTGCGGAGATGCTCCCGGCATTATCCCTTTTCCTTTATGGCCGCTGATATGTTCTATTCAGCTCTATGGCATCTGTACTAAGTACATTGCCAGTCATTAAAGGGTTAACACTTCAGACTACTGTGGGTGATGTCACAATGTATGAGTTGTGCAGTGGTAATAAATTCCTGTAGTAATGATGATGAAGGTGCTGATATAAATACAAATGTTTATGACATAAAGAAGATTCCATATTAGAAGGTTTTACTGCCACATTCAGCGCCATATTGGATGGGACTGAGGACCTTGAGCTTGACTTCCCCACCAATACCGACCAGATGTAATTTGGAGGTTCTAGCAGGGAAACCCTTCACCCCAGATCACTTCTTCATCACAGTGATGCCATCCTCTTCATACGGGTTGTCTGTAATAGAGGGGGGTTTCAAGCAGGAGATCCCCCTCTATTAGCCAGAGCGGAGACAGGTGCTACAAGGAGGCATCTGGAGGACCCGTCTCATCCGTGGATCACCCATTAATTTTAATGGGTGTCCAGGAAGAGAGACATCCGCCTAGCCAACTAGATCAGCATATTTACGTGTTTTATGTCCGTTCGTTCGTTCGTTCGTTCGTTCGTTCGTTGTAATGTCTTTCCTTGAAAATCTGAGAAAATTTACAAATTCTGTTACAAATTATATTTTGGCACCTTCTAAGCCCAGAGGAAGGGCAATCCTCCAGCCGAGGTTTCCCCCACAGGGGGTTTTTCCTTTCCTGCGTGCTGGAGGGTGACTCTTCGTGATTTAGAGGTTTGCCATTTTCGGTATGGTCATATAATATAATAAAAGCTTTGACCATTTAACACCCAATTATCATGTTTTGAGTCTTTATTTAGCATTCTTTGGTTTGGTGATTGGGATTCTGGGTCTATCACATATCACAAAATCATAAGGCCGGATATCTACTTCCCACACTGACATAGAATGGAGACAACAAGCGTTGCTGCACAATTAAGTGTACACATCCTTACATTAAGATATTGTATTACGGTCTGTAGCCTTTGGGGGGAATATATTAACCTTTCTACAACAGTTTACTAGCGTAGAAAATTCACAAAATGTTGAAATTTTTGGGGCAAAAAAATGGGTGGAGCTTAGCAGAAATGGCCAACAATTTTACCATAATTTACGCTAGTAACTGATGTAAATTATAGCAGAAATCTATATGTATAGCGCGCCCCAGATTTATCTCTGAGGGGCGTAACAAGGTAAAGGTCCGTGCCAGACCCATACCTCCCCCCATTTAGACTGTTTGCCCCCCCAAATCAGACAATAAAATACATTTCAAAAATGTACTTACCTCACCACTCTGATTCTCCCTTCCGGATTCCCTCAGGCTCTTACAGCAGGCCGCAGCACGTAGAAAGTACTGATTACAGGCCGCGTTGCAGCTAAAAGATGCGACACATTTATTAAGAGTCGTTCGCCTGTTAATAAATGTGTTGCATCTTACTCCAGCAAACTATTTAATAGGACTGGTGTATGAAACGCCAGTAATAAAGGGGTTTTCCACGTTTTGACAACTAATGACATATCCACTGGATAGGTCATCAGTATATGATCAGTGCGTGCCCGACAAACGGACCTCGCACCAATCTGCCACTCCATCTGCTTCCGGGCACTGGACAACACTGCCGGAAGCAGATGGCTCAGGTCAAAGAATAGAGGCCGAGCTGCAGTTCTGCCGAACGGCCGCTATGCAGTGGTCGGAGCCATCTGCTTCCTGCAATATTGTCCAGTGCCCGGAGGCAGCTGGACTGGCATATTGGTGCGGTGTCTGGGTGTAGTAACGATTGTTTGCCCCCCCCCCCACCATACATTACCGACGATTGCTCTTTGTAACACGATGTATCGTCAATCGGCGCTTGTTTTCATGGTCAGTATCGGGCCGTCTAAAAGGACCTTTACTTCCTCAGACACCACACTCCAGTCTACAGACACCACCGTAACTAGGCATTCGAACCAACCCTCCCACCTTAGCGGGTAAAGATTAACCATCTAAAAGGTTCATATATACACATAAGGGCTAAAGGTGAAAACACAGAGGTGCTCACCATATAACCAGCGTATAACTGTGTCCTCCAACTCAGGAGTGCACGGAGCAGGAGTTGTTCTAGATTCCTTTTTATATTCCAGATACGTTCATACCATTTTAGACAATGAATCTACATATCGCAAACTTGTGGTGAAACAAAGCAGCGCATTTAAAGTATCTTTAAAAAATCTGCTAGAAGCAGGAATTGGATTAGGAGTATTAGCCAAGAAACAGGCAGAATACTTAATGATGGAATTCCTTATTGTTCCCATATTCCATGGGATGCCAAAAATCCATAACTTTGCATGGTCTTGGGTTATCTGTGACATAGTTGGCTAGTACCCCTGCAAACCAGCCTGCTGGTACTACTGTCAGGGGCCTGGCAACAAAAGTAAATTAAAGTGGGCAGCCGCCGCTCATCAAGGTTATGATCAGCGGTAATTGGTTTGTAGAAAGGAATGGGACCCATGTAGGGGCCAGAAGCAGCGGCCTGCTCTGCAACTTGGTGAGTGACTGTATTTTAAAGCAGTAGATTCAGTTTAATTATTTTTTTTATGTTGCCCCTTCTCTCCCACCTTCCCACCGGTCTCCCTCCCCTTCCCCTCCCCAGATGCCAATGTGTAGTTTTCATTAGTACTATCTTGGAGTACATAGGACTTATAAATGAACTTTTATTTCATTTTTTATGGGGGAGAATGGGAGAAAAGAGAATTTTGCCGTTGTTTTTGCGTTCTTTTTTGGACACCATTCATCCGGTGGTTTAATTAATGTGTTCATTTTATTGTTCAAGTTGTTACGATCGCGGGGATAACATATATCTGCATGTGTTATTTGTTTTGACACTTTTACTAAATAAAACCACTTTTTGTCCATAATTTATTTTTATTTTTTTCACAAACTTTATTTAGCTGATTTACATTTTTTTTTTTAGTCCCACCAGGGGATTTCACTATGCGATCTGCTGATCGCATATATAATGCTTTGGTATACTATTAGGTCATGCCTCCGGCATGGCCTAACAGGCATTTGCTGAAGGCAGACCTGGGGGTCTTTGTTAGGCCCCCGGCTGCCATGGAAACCCGATGGCGACACACGATTTCTTTGCGGGGGCACCGATGGGGTGACAGAGGGAGCTCCCTCCCTCTGTCAAACATATTCGATGTCGCTGTCACTATTGACAGCGACATTTAATGGGTTAAACTGCCGGAATTGGAGCGCGCTTAGATTCCGGCAGTTGCAGCAGGAGCCAGGCTGTGTATAACAGCCGTGCTCCTGCCGCTGATCGCGTGTGTACAGTGTCAGTACCCGTGCGATCACAGGACGGATATATCCGTCGTCCTGCACGAACTAGCCGCTGCAGAGGATGGATATATCCGTCCTTCGGCGTTAAGAAGGGCATCAAAACAAAGGACACAAGAATCCATCTTGTTTAATAATAAATACTGAAGCACGAGAGGTCAATTACCAGTTTCTTTAACGGCATAGAGCCAAAAGTTTGGAGAAATATCAAAAAATTATTCAGAAAAACGATCCCATGTTACATCCGGATCCAGTCGTGACACAAATTGTGGGTAAAGGCTGCCCTTGGGTCACCTAGAGGATGAGATCTCTTAGTTACATGTTGTCACCAAGTCTTTTCTACAGTGTCACTAACAACAAAACATGACTTTCCCAAAAAGTTTTTTATTTTTTAAAAAGTACTTACGATATTGATGCGTTTATAAAAATGATACTAAGCATCATGTAATTTATGCCATTAAATGCAAACAATGTGATCGCGTGTGTGTACGGATGTAGCCATCTTTATCTTGACTCGGATAACTTGCTGCAGCGTGATATCACACAAAAAAAGTAGTTAAAAAGTCATTGAAAAAACACTGCCACTGTGTATTTAATGCGTTGAAAGTCAAGATAAAGCCGGCTACATCTGTAGGGCGCACGATTAGAAAGTTCAAAACGCGCATTGTAGAACACATTTCAGATACAAAAACAAAAAAGACACTAATGCCTCTCTGGTGCAGAAAAACACTTCTTAGAAACACATGGTAAAGGATCTGCCAGGTACTACGTCTGTGTATACTCCCGGGATTAATCAGTCAACACCTGAGGCCAGACATCTTAGACTGACACCGGCTCCCACCAACCAGGGTGGCAGGCTCAGGAGTGGGAGAGCCTATCGCGGCCTAGTCAGTCGGAGTTAGCTCCGCCCCCTGTCCATTTATACCTGCCGTGTTCTCTTCCTCAGTGCTTGTTATTCTTCTTGGATTCCTGGCCCCACTGCTGCCTTGCTCCAGCCTGCTTCTGCCGTGCTTCTGCCTTGCTTCAGTTCCGTTTATCCTGCTTCGCTTTGCCCCTGGCTTGCTTCCTGCTCCGTGCTCTCGTTGGTATACTCCACTTCATCCTGATCCTGACTGACTCATTCACCGCTCCGTTTCCTCGCGGCGTTCCGTGGGCTACTGCCCCTTCCCTTGCGTGTTCCCTGTTTGTACTCCCTTGCACTTAGACAGCGTAGGGACCGCCGCCAAGTTGTACCCCGTCGCCTAGGGCGGGTCGTTGCAAGTAGGCAGGGACAGGGCGGTGGGTAGATTAGGGCTCACTTGTTCCCTTCACCTCCTTCCTGCCATTACATAATAACAAGCCCATACCTAGTCTACCATTTCTCCTACGCTGACGCTATCATGGACCCCCTTGAGACCCTGACCCAGCAGATGCAAGGGCCTCTCCCTACAGGTCCAGGCCCTGGCTCAGAGGGTCAACCAGGGTGACGCTGCCTTAGTAGTACCCCTCACCTCACCTCTAGAACCCGACCTCAAGTTACCTGACCGGTTCTCAGGGGACCGTAAGACTTTTCTCTCCTTCCGGGAGAGTTGCAGACTTTATTTCCGCCTAAAACCTCACTCCTCAGGTTCCGAGAACCAGCGGGTGGGTATCATTATATCCCGACTCCAGGAAGGGCCCCAAGAGTGGGCCTTCTCCTTGGCTCCTGACGCCCCTGAACTTTCCTCCGTTGATCGTTTTTTCTCTGCCCTCGGACTCATTTACGACGAGACTGACAGGACTGCCTTAGCCTAGAGTCACCTCGTGACCTTACGTCATCGTACTAAACCTGTTGAGGAATACTGTTCTGATTTTAGAAAGTAGTGCGTAGCTTCTCGGTGGAACGACCCGGCCCTAAGAAGCCAGTTTAGGTTAGGATTATCTGACGCCCTGAAGGATCTGCTGGTTAGCTACCCCTCTTCTGACTCCCTAGACCAGGTTATGGCCCTAGCAGTACGACTTGACCGACGTCTCAGGGAACGTCAGCTTGAACGTTTCAATGTGTTCCCCTCTGACTTCCCTGCGATTCCCCCCGAGGTCCCGTCTCCTCGCTCTTCCACGGAGGACTCGGAGGTACCTATGCAACTCTGGGCCTCCATGTCCCCTCGACAACGTAGAGATTTTCGCAGGAAGAATGGTCTCTGCTTCTATTGTGGGGACGACAAGCATCTACTGAACACCTGTCCCAGGCGCAAGAATAAACAGCCGGAAAACTTCTGCGCCTAAGTGATCATCGGGGAGGTCACTTGGGCGCACAGGTATTTCCCGTTAATATGAAACGCAATAAAATTTTGCTTCCCTTTCAGGTCTCGTTTGCTGGCCGGTCTGCCACTGGCAGTGCCTTCGTGGATTCTGGCTCATCTGCTAATATCATGTCTGTGGAATTTGCTATGTCTCTAAAAATGCCTTTTATTGATTTGCCTTATCCTATCCCGGTAGTGGGTATCGACTCCACTCCTCTTGCTAATGGTTATTTTACTCAGCATACTCCTGTTTTTGAACTCCTTGTTGGCTCCATGCATTTGGAGCAGTGCTCTGTACTGGTGATGCAGGGATTATCGTCCGATCTGGTATTAGGTCTTCCCTGGTTGCAGCTGCATAATCCCACGTTTGATTGGAATACTGGGGATCTCACCAAATGGGGTAGTGAATGCCTGATGTGATGTCTTTCGGTTAACTCTATTTCTCCCCGGGAGGAGGTAAACACGCTTCCTGAGTTTGTTCAGGACTTCGCTGATGTGTTTTCTAAGGAGGCCTCCGAGGTGTTGCCCCCTCATAGAGATTACAATTGCGCCATCGATTTGGTGCCTGGTGCCAAGCTTCCTAAGGGTAGGATATTTAATCTTTCATGTCCTGAACATGAAACTATGAGGGAGTACACTACCGTTCAAAAGTTTGGGGCCACCCAGACAATTTTGTGTTTTCCATGAAAACTCACACTTATATTTATCAAATGAGTTGCAAAATGACTAGAAAATATAGTCAAGACATTGACAAGGTTAGAAATAATGATTTTTATTTGAAATAATCATTTTCTCCTTCAAACTTTGCTTTCGTCAAAGAATGCTTCATTTGCAGCAATTACAGCATTGCAGACCTTTGGCATTCTAGCTGTTAATTTGCTGAGGTAATCGGGAGAAATTTAAACCCATGCTTCCAGAAGCCCCTCCCACAAGTTGGATTGGCTTGATGGGCACTTCTTGCGTACCATACGGTCAAACTGCTCCCACAACAGCTCTATGGGGTTGAGATCTGGTGACTGCGCTGGCCACTCCATTACAGATAGCGTACCAGCTGCCTGCTTCTTCCCTAAATAGTTCTTGCATAATTTGGAGGTGTGCTTTGGGTCATTGTCCTGTTGTGGGATGAAATTGGCTCCAATCAAGCGCTGTCCACAGGGTATGGCATGGCGTTGCAAAATGGAGTGATAGCCTTCCTTATTCAAAATCCCCTTTACCTTGTACAAATCTCCCACTTTACCAGCACCAAAGCAACCCTAGACCATCACATTACCTCCACCATGCTTGACAGATGGCGTCAGGCACTCTTCCAGCATCTTTTCAGTTGTTCTGCGTCTCACAAATGTTCATCTGTGTGATCCAAACACCTCAAACTTCGATTAGTCTGTCCATAACACTTTTTTCCAATCTTCCTCTGTCCAATGTCTGTGTGCTTTTGCCCATATTAATCTTTTCCTTTTATTAGCCAGTCTCAGATATGGCTTTTTCTTTGCTACTCTGCCCTGAAGGCCAGCATACTGGAGTCGCCTCTTCACTGTAGACGTTGACACTGGCGTTTTGCGGGTACTATTTAATGAAGCTGCCAGTTGAGGACCTGTGAGGCGTCTATTTCTCAAACTAGAGACTCTAATGTACTTGTCTTGTTGCTCAGTTGTGCAGCGGGGCCTCCCACTTCTCTTTCTACTCTGGTTAGAGCCTGTGTGTGCTGTCCTCTGAAGGGAGTAGTACACACCGTTGTAGGAAATCTTCAGTTTCTTGGCAATTTCTCACATGGAATAGCCTTCATTTCTAAGAACAAGAATAGACTGTCGAGTTTCACATGAAAGCTCTCTTTTTCTAGCCATTTTGAGAGTTTAATCGAACCCACAAATGTAATGCTCCATATTCTCAACTAGCTCAAAGGAAGGTCAGTTTTATAGCTCCTCTAAACAGCAAAACTATTTACAGCGGTGCTAACATAATTGCACAAGGGTTTTCAAGTGTTTTCTAATCATCCATTAGCCTTCTAACACAGTTAGCAAACACAATGTACCATTAGAACACTGGAGTGATGGTTGCTGGAAATGGGCCTCTATACACCTAGGTAGATATTGCATTAAAAACCAGACGTTTGCAGCTAGAATAGTCATTTAGCACATTAACAATGTATAGAGTGTATTTCTGATTAATTTAATGTTATCTTCATTGAAAAAAACTCTGCTTTTCTTGCAAAAATAAGGAAATATCTAAGTGACCCTAAACTTTTGAACGGTAGTGTATATCCAAGAATGCCTGGCCAAGGGTTTCATTCGCCCCTCGACTTCTCCTGTAGGTGCTGGCTTCTTCTTCGTGGGGAAGAAGGATGGTGGTCTTAGGCCGTGCATTGATTATCGGAACCTGAATAAGGTCACCGTAAGGAACCAGTATCCCCTTCCTTTAATTCCGGATCTTTTTAATCAGGTTCAGGGGGCCCAATGGTTTTCTAAGTTCGATCTACGGGGGGCATATAACCTTATCCGCATCAAAGAGGGGGATGAGTGGAAAACTGCGTTCAACACACCCGAAGGTCATTTCGAATACCTGGTCATGCCCTTTGGGTTGTGTAATGCCCCTGCCGTCTTCCAGAATTTTATTAATGAAATTCTGAGAGATTACCTGGGTAATTTTCTTGTAGTGTACCTTGATGACATACTGGTGTTTTCCAAGGACTGGTCCTCCCACGTGGAGCATGTCAGGAAGGTCCTCCAGGTCCTCCGGGAAAATAATCTGTTTGCGAAGACCGAAAAATGTGTGTTTGGGGTACAGGAGATACCATTTTTAGGTCAAATCCTCCTCATGAATTCCGCATGGACCCTGCCAATGTTCAGGCTGTGGAGGAATGGGTCCAACCTGCCTCCCTGAAGGCGCTACAGTGTTTTTTGGGGTTCGCTAACTATTACAGGAGATTTATTGCCAACTTCTCGGTCGTCGCTAAGCCTCTTACGGACCTTACTCGCAAGGGTGCTGATGTCCTCCATTGGCCCCCTGAGGCCGTCCAGGCTTTTGAGACCCTCAAGAAGTGCTTTATCTCGGCCCCCGTGCTGGTTCAGCCCAACCAAAGGGAGCCATTTATTGTGGAGGTTGACGCATCCGAGGTGGGAGTGGGGGCCGTCTTGTCCCAGGGTACCAGCTCCCTCACCCATCTCCGCCCTTGTGCTTACTTCTCTAGGAAGTTTTCGCCCACGGAGAGTAACTATGATATTGGCAACCGCGAACTTTTAGCCATTAAATGGGCTTTTGAAGAGTGGCGTCACTTCCTGGAGGGGGCCAGACACCAGGTAACGGTCCTTACTGACCACAAGAATCTGGTTTTCCTAGAATCTGCCCGGAGGCTTAATCCTAGATAAGCTCGTTGGGCACTATTCTTTACCAGATTTAATTTCTTGGTTACCTATAGGGCTGGGTCCAAAAATATTAAGGCTGATGCACTGTCACGTAGTTTCATGGCCAATCCTCCTTCTGAGAAGGATCCTGCTTGTATTTTACCCCCTGGTATAATCGTTTCTGCCACCGATTCTGATTTAGCTTCTGACATCGCGGCTGATCAAGGTTCAGCTCCCGGGAACCTCCCTGGGGACAAACTGTTTGTCCCCCTGCAATACCGGCTAAGGGTACTCAGGGAAAACCATGACTCTGCACTATCTGGTCATCCTGGCATCTTGGGTACCAAACACCTCATTACCAGAAACTATTGGTGGCCTGGGTTGCCTAAAGACGTTAGGGCTTACGTCGCCCCTTGTGAGGTTTGTGCTAGGTCCAAGACCCCTAGGTCCCGACCTGCGGGCTTACTACGTTCCTTGCCCATTCCCCAGAGACCTTGGACCCATATCTCCATTGATTTTATCACCGATTTGCCTCCATCTCAGGGCAAGTCGGTGGTGTGGGTGGTAGTAGACCGCTTCAGCATGATGTGCCACTTTGTGCCCCTTAAGAAACTACCTAACGCCAAGACGTTAGCTTCTTTGTTTGTTAAACACATTCTGCGTCTCCATGGGGCCCCAGTCAATATCGTTTCTGACAGAGGGGTACAATTTGTTTCCTTATTTTGGAGAGCTTTTTGTAAAAAGTTGGAGATTGATCTGTCCTTCTCCTCCGCCTTCCATCCCGAAACTAATGGCCAAACGGAAAGGACTAACCAATCCCTGGAACAATATTTAAGGTGTTTCATCTCTGACTGTCAATTTGATTGGGTCTCATTCCTTCCCCTCGCCGAATTTTCCCTGAATAACCGGGTCAGCAACTCGTCAGGGGTCTCCCCGTTTTTCTGTAATTTCGGGTTTAACCCAAGGTTCTCCTCCGTTTCTCCTGGTTGTTCCAATAATCCCGAGGTAGAGGACGTTCATCGGGAACTGTGCACAGTCTGGGCCCAGGTTCAAAAGAACCTAGAGGCGTCCCAGAACGTACAAAAGATTCAGGCTGATAGAAGACGTTCTGCTAACCCCCGGTTTGTCGTCGGGGATCTGGTCTGGTTGTCGTCCAGGAACTTGCGCCTTAAGGTCCCGTCCAGGAAGTTTGCTCCCCGATTTATTGGACCTTATAAGATCATTGAAGTCCTCAACCATGTATCCTTCCGTCTGGAGCTGCCCCCATCCTTTCGCATACATGACGTCTTCCATGCCTCCCTCCTTAAACGCTGCTCCCCGTCCTGGTCCCCCTCGAGGAAACCTCCTGTTCCCGTTCTCACCCCTGAGGGGGTGGAATTCGAGGTAGCCAAGATTATGGACAGTAGGATGATACAGGGCTCCCTCCAGTACCTGGTCCATTGGAGAGGATACGGGCCGGAGGAGAGGACTTGGGTACCTGCTCGTGATGTTCACGCTGGGGTATTGATCAGGAGGTTCCACCTTCTCTTCCCCACTAAACCGGGTCCTCTTAGTAAGGGTCCGGTGGCCCCTCATAAAAGTGGGAGTACTGTAAAGGATCTGCCAGGCACTACGTTTGTGTATACTCCCGGGATTAATCAGTCAACACCTGAGGCCAGACCTCTTAGACTGACACCGGCTCCCACTAACCAGGGTGGCAGGCTCAGGAGTGGGAGAGCCTATCGCGGCCTGGTCAGTCGGAGTTAGCGCCGCCCCCTGTCCATTTATACCTGCCGTGTTCTCTTCCTCAGTGCTTGTTATTCTTCTTGGATTCCTGGCCCCACTGCTGCCTTGCTCCAGTCTGCTTCTGCCGTGCTTCTGCCTTGCTTCAGTTCCGCTTATCCTGCTTCGCTTTGCCCCTGGCTTGCTTCCTGCTCCGTGCTCTCGTTGGTATACTCCACTACATCCTGATCCTGACTGACTCATTCACCGCTCCGTTTCCTCGCGGCGTTCCGTGGGCTACTGCCCCTTCCCTTGCGTGTTCCCTGTTTGTTCTCCCTTGCACTTAGACAGCGTAGGGACCGCCGCCAAGTTGTACCCCGTCGCCTAGGGTGGTTCGTTGCAAGTATGCAGGGACAGGGCGGTGGGTAGATTAGGTCTCACTTGTTCCCTTCACCTCCTTCCTGCCATTACACACATAATGGTAATTTTTAAAGCTTATGGGGAAATGTATTAACCTTTCTACGCCAGTTTTCTAAAAGGGGGTTTCCCAAAAGGGGGCAGGGTGACAGCAGCTCAACAAATTTATAATAATTTACACCTGGCGTAAACTATAGTGGAAAAATTCACCTGCTAATAATTGACAAAAATGTCACTATGTGGAGCGTAGCAAGGTAGAGGCCCATGCCAGGCTCCTCTCCATCCCCTCTATCGGACAATTAAATAAAAAATGAATGCTCACCTCACCACTCCTCTTCTCCCCTTCTGGTCCCCTCATGTTCTCTCCGCAGGATGTGGCTCATACAATGCACTGATAACGTTGAGTGCTGTGTCGCATATAAAGGACCTGACGCTGCTCGGTGTCAGTGCATTGTATGGGCAGCAGGGAGCCTTAGGGGATCAAGGGGGAAGAAGAGAAGCGAAGATAAGATTATACTTATTTTTTATTTTACATTATGTCCGATGGGTAGGGGGAATGGATGGAGCATGGTCATGGTCACTGCATAACTATTGTGGCGCACGAACGGCCGAAAGATGTGACATTTAATAAATGTAATAGCTCCAACTTTCTTTATATTAAGACTGGCATATGAAATTCCATCTTAATAAATTCCCCCCAATGTTTTTATGGCCTTGAACAAGTGAAGAAACCAAAGATGGGTAGATATTTGAGAAGACACTTCCTGAATAGGGAGGCGTTCTGCAGCTTCATACAAGATTCCCGAAGGGTCTTAACCCATTAGTGACCGACCCATCGTGTTTCTACGTCGGTCACTAACGGGCTTTATTCCGATGCCATAGACTTTTTACGTTGCGGCATCGGAATAAAATAGCGCCGCCGGGGGGAGGTTTAGCTCCCAGCTCTCAGCTGCCGGAGGTAGCTGAGGGCTTGGAGCAGTGACTGAGGACCGCTGTTTGCGGTCCCCATACCGGCGATCGCCGGTATTCAACGAATACCGGCGACCGCCGTTACAATAAATGTGCCTCAGCAAATTATGATTTTATCTCCTCTCACCATGTATGGTGAGAGGAGATAAAAAAACTGCTGCTTAGGCCCCCTGCTGCCTCAGATCGTGTCCCCCGTTGTCCCCCCGTGCCCCCCCCCGTCCCTAACTGCCGGGAAAAAAAAGAAAATGGCGCACGCATGCGCTGTGTCTCTAAGGCAGCTATTTTGCCTGTAAATAGAAACTGATCAGGGACCCTGATAATTGGTCCCTGATCATATGGTCACTGTGATATACCTATCGCAGTGACCATAGTCCCATATTTACACAATACAGCACAAGATTTGTGCTCTTTCCCTCCCTCCTCTCACTGTAGTTGATCTGTGAGAGGAGAGACAGAAATACTATAGAAATACACCACATACTTACTCGCCAGTGTTCCGATATTGTCCGTAATCACCCCAGATTACACGCAATCACGGCAGATTACCCGTAATCACGCCAGATTTACCCGTAATTACTTGTTATCTCCGTAATTCTTTTTTTTTTCCGCTGAATTAGTTTTAGTTGCTGTAATTAACTGCGGTTTACCGTATTTTTTTATTTTTTTACGTTAGTGTTGTGTCTATATTATATTAAAAAAAAAAATCCCCAAAAAATTAAAAATACAAAAAAAAAAAAAATTTACTTGTTAGTTTAGTGTTAGAAAATAATGAACCGCAGAATGTTCTCTGCAGAGCAGGCATATGCCATGCTATGCTCTAGCGGTTCCGGCAGTGATACGGACACTGCGTTAGAAGCAGAACTTGGCTCAGAAAGCGACACAAGTTCTGCTTCTGCCACTGGACCCCCCAGCCCTATGGTGGTGGACGCAGCGGTCACCGGTGAAGCGTCAGGAGCCGGGCCTAGTACTGCAGTAGCTCCCGCAATGTGGGATCCTGCAGTTTCTTTCTCCCCCAAATTCCGCAATTTACAGCGACTCCAGGCATCAACTCTGATGTCACAAATTTTACCCCCTATAATTTGTTTAATTTGTTTATAGGCGATCAGGTCCTGGAACTAATCGTCCAGCAGACGAATTTATATGCCAGGCAATTTGTCACCCAAAATCCCAGTTCTTACTATTCCAGAGGATGGATCCCCACAACCGTCTGTGAAATGAAAAATTTTTGGGGAATTGCCCTAAATATGGGGATAGTAAAAAAACCTTCTATCCGCTCTTACTGGGCTACTAGCGCTATCCATAGCACCCCTGTATTTGCTGCGGTCATGACCCGAATGCGCTATGAGACGCTAATGCGCTTCATGCACTTCTCGGACAACTCCCAAATCCCCCCAAGAAGTGACCCAGGCCATGATCGCCTCAACAAGTTGAGACCCCTCATCTCCCTCCTGAGTCTTTTCTAAATTTGTACACCCCAGGCCAAAAAATAGCGGTAGACGAGTCCCTTATGGCCTTCAAGGGCCGTCTATCGTTTCGCCAATATATCCCCTCCAAAAGAGCCCGATACGGAGTGAAACTCAATAAGGTGTGCGAGAGCACAACGGGCTACACCTGTGGCTTTTTCATTTGAGGGCAGGGACCGCCACCTTAATCCCCCAGGATGCCCAGAGGATATTGGCATTAGTGGGAAAATTGTCAGGGAACTCATGGTGCCATTCCTACAGAAAGGGTACCATGTGTACACCGACAATTACTACACCAGTGTCCCCCTGTATAAGTCCCTCCATGCTGCGAATACAGGGGCCTGTGGGACGGTACGAAAAAATAGTCTGCTTCCCTCAACAGCGGGTGTCCAGGCGACTAGTAAGGGGTGCGTCACTCTCATTCACCAGTGACCAGTTGCTCGCAATAAAATGGAGTGACAAAAAGGACGTGTACATGCTCTCCACCGTGCACGAGGACACCACAGTGGCAGTGAGAGAGAGAGGGGCGCTGCCTCTGATAAGAGGAAACCAGTCTGCGTGGTGGACTATAACAAGTTCATGGGGGGAGTCGATCTATCTGACCAGGTCCTACAACCGTACCTGGTCAAGCGCAAAACTAGGGCCTGATATAAAAAGGTAGCGATCTACCTTATTCAGATGGCCACTTACAACAGCTATGTGCTGTACAAGACCCAGGGAACGCTCAGTTTCCTCCAGTATCAGGAGAAAATTATAGAGCACCTCCTGTTTGACTCCCCCGCACCTGGAGACTCCTTTGAGTCAGAGAATGTCAAAAGGCTCACTGAGCGCCACTTCCTTCACCCTGTCCCTGCCACTGAGAGTAAGGAATACCCCCAAAGGAGATGCTGGGTGTGCAGTAAACACGGAAGGAGGAGGGATACCCGGTTTTACTGCCCCATGTGCCCTTCAAATCCAGGCCTGTTCAACTACCCCTGTTTTGAGACCTACCACACCGTTTCTAATTATTAATTTTATCTATAATTTAGGGAACACCAAAAAGGGTGGGGGGGGGGATTCTTTTTAGGGAGTCAATTTCATTTATTCATATTTTATTTTTCGTTTCTGAGCTTTCCAAGGGAGGGAGGGATTCTCACGGGGAGGTAGTAAAGTATTTATTTCAGACTGTAAAACTAATTTTCCCCTTTTTTTTTTTTTTTTTTATACATTTCTTGGACAATTAAATCCAGGACTTGATCACTCACAAATGAATACTGTTTATTGTGCAGGAGCCCACATCTGTCTATTCAGAACATGGACCCCACAAGTGTTCTTGAAATAAAAAATAAATGTGGGCATTGCATTTATTAGTAGATAAATCCAACACCTGCGGCCCGTGCCGCCCCTGAATTAGTGGAAGTCGTGCATTTTAGCAATGGTTACAAGAATAAATTGGGGATGTATTTCCTTTTTCTTATGACTATGTCCTGCCAAATACGGCTGTTACATTCCTAATTCTGTACCGTGATACGGGCATGATATTTTATTTTGGAGGATCTCTAATAATCGAGCTGTTCCTTATCAATACACCATTGGCTTTGTTACGGTTCTTCTGGAAATACTGACATAATTTTGGGGATTAGTGATCCTTTACTGTTCCTATAGATGGTTTTGGACACTGTCCCTTTATATATTCTGTAGGTGATTGGTTGTTTTGTGCACATAGCGGTTCCTACCTTGCTGGGCAGGGGCCTGTTATGGTGTACCGCGTCACTTGGCACATTCGTCCCTCATAAGGATTGATGGAGCTAAAGAGACGTTGTACAACCAGTCACTGAAAAAAAAAAAAAAGCTTGTCATGACAGCCCTGCAGGTGTTCTTCTATCTAGTGAACAGACTCGAGTTTGCAACATAGTTGGATACATTTTCCTCCATTTGTTTGAAGATATTGCCCGTCACTCCAGTACAGTTTGATTTTATATTAGGACAGAATTCTGTCCACAATGACATCATAATGGCACCAACTGCTTCTTCAGCAAGACATAGTCATAAGTACAGGCAAATACGTCTATAGCGACATGTATCCGTTATGAATACACTGCTTCACTTCTCTTCTGTATGCCGCACAAATTTATTAATGTGGCATATTTCTAACAAAATAACCTTCTACCACGTCTCCTCTATTTCATGTGGAAACGTAATAAGAGTTTGAAGAAAACATTATATACCCATAGTGTCTGAAATGATACCCATTATTTCCTCCTTTAAAAAATTTTTGGTCCTCTTGCCCACTACACCACTAGATGAATACCTTTAGGGGTTTAGTCTTTAAAATGGGGTTATTTCTGCGTGGTTTTTTTTTTTTGTTCAGGCAGCTCAATGCCTCTAAATGCATGATATGGGGCCTAGAATTTATTCAATTGTGCCCTGAAAGCCAAAGGGTGCTCCCTCTCTTTTTAGCCCAGCCACACGTCTAATAAGCAGATTGGGGCAACAATGAGAGTATTTTTGAAAACAGGAGAAACCCGGTGATTGATTTTGGGGTGTGTTTCTTTATTTTCATGTTCGCTTTACAAAGAAATCGGTCTTCAAACTGATACTTTTATGAAAAAAGTGAAGTTTAATTTTTTTTCACCTGCTATGCATTAAATTTATTAAAAAACTGTGCGGTCAAAATACTTACTATACCCCTAGATAAATACCTTAAGTGGTCTAGTTTTCTAAATGTGGTCGTTTATGGGGAGTTTCTATCGTTCTGGCAGCTCAAAACCTCTCCAAATGCACATTGGGGCCTAAAACATTTTCAAGCAAAATAGGAGTCCTGAAAGCCTCCGGGTGCTCCCTTTCTTTCGGGCCCTGCTGTGTGTCCAGGCAACACATTAGGGTCACAATGGGGGCATTTTTGAAAACAGGAGAAACAGGGTGATAGATTTTGGCGTGTGTTTCTTCATTTTTATATTCGCTTTTCACAGAAATCGGTCTTCAAAGTGATACTTTTATGAAAAAAGTGATTTTTTTTTATTTTTTTTCACCTGATATGCATTCAATTTAGCAAAAAACTGTGGGGTCAAAATACTCACTACACCCCTAGATAAATACCTTAAAGGCATGGTGTTGCCAGAAAAACATGTTTGTTTTTTTTTTAATTAAACATTTAGTGTGTGGGTGATTAAACATTGTTCAAATTTTTTTTATTTTTTTCACGAGTCAGGAAATATTATAAATTATTTCTAATTTATAATACTACCCATTTTTGGTCACTAGATGGAGCTATTTCCCAAAATTGCAGCATTGCAACATTGGGTTAAAAGCCCTCGCTCTAGTGAGCTCTCAGCATCCCCCCCTCCTTTATCCTGGCTAGTGCCGGGATAAACGAGGGGTTTGAACGGTGTAACCTCCTACACTGTGTCGCCATTTTTTGAGCTAACACACAGCGTAGTAGGTTTACATACAGTAGTAAACACACACAAACACGAACATACATTGAAATCAATTACCTGCTCCTGCCGCCGCGGCTCCCTCCGGCCCGTCCGCTCCGTTTGCTGCCGCTGGTCCAAGTGCACAAATCCGGAAGCCGCGACCGGAAGTAGTAATATTACTGTCCGGCCGCGACTTCCGGTCCACAGGAAAATGGCGCCGGACGGCGCCAATTTCGAATTGGACTGTGTGGGAGCGGCGCATGCGCAGTTCCCACACAGACGCCGTACACTGAAGTCAATGGGACGGGAGCCGTTCGCAGTCCCTATGGGACTGTGGCTGCCGTATTCCATGTCTGTATGTGTCGTTAATCGACACACACAGAAATGGAACAAAAAATGGCAGCCCCCATAGGGAAGAAAAAGTGTAAAAATAAGAAAAAGTAAAATACAAACACACAAATGAATATAAACGTTTTTAATAAAGCACTAACATCTTTAACATATAAAAAAATAATTTGTGATGACACTGTTCCTTTAAGGGGTCTAGTTTTCTAAATAGGGTCGTTTATGGGGAGTTTCTATCGTACTGGTAGTTCAAAACCTCTCCAAATAAACAGTGGGGCCTAAAACATTTTCAAGCAAAATATGAGACCTGAAAGTCTCCGGGTGTTCCCTTCCTTTTGGGCCCTGCCGTGTGTCCAGGCAATGCATTAGGGTCACAATGTGGGCATTTTTGAAAACAGGAGAAACAGGGTGATAGATTTTGGGGTGTGTTTCTTCATTCTCATGGTCGCTTTACAAAGAAATCGGTCTTCAAAGTGATACTTTTATGAAAAAAGTGAGATTATATTTTTTTACGCCTGCCTTGCGTGAATTCTTACAAAAAAAACTGTGGGGTCAAAATACTTACAACACCCCTTAATAAATACCTTAAGGGGTGTAGTTTTCAAAATGGGGTCACTTGTGGGGGTTTCCACCATTCTGACACCTATGAGCCTCTGAAAACCTGGCTTGGTGCAGGAAAACCAAATGTACTTCAAAATGTATAAAATTATGACTAAACTTGTAAGTCTTCTAAATTGCTCAAAAAGTAATTTTTTTTTTCAAAAGTGTTGCCAAAATAGAGTAAAGAGATGGAAATATATATTTAATAAAAAAATTGTACTGTATGTATGTACATATGTGACATATTGCTGTTAAAAATAGGGAAAAATGGTAATTTTTACAAAATTTCTTCATTTTTTCTATTTTTTTATTAATTTCCGTAAATCGTATCAGTCTACTTTTACCACTAAAATAAAGTACAACATGTGACAATGTCAGAATTACTTGGATATTCAAAACTTTCGCTGTTATTCTCTGATAAAGTCACACATACCAGATTTAACAAATCTGGCTTGGTCATTAAGGCCCAAACAGGCCCGGTCATTAAGGGGTTAATTGGAGGAATGATCTATTATATGTTTACTTAAGTGGAATAACACTTAATACACAATGTATACATCAACGACATAGCATAAGTCATTTTCCTCTCATAATATGCAGTTTGACGACTTTAAGATGGCGATTTGTTTTTAAAATATTGCATATTTAAATATGGTGCTAAACTCCTCTTAAAGAAAGATTCAGCTTCTCCCCTACTTGAGTAGCTGTGCAGCACCTGCACGAACTTGAGAATTTGCCCCTCTGGTCATGTGATCACAGGTCCTGCACACAACACAACAGCACTACACAAACTATCTATACAGTTTGGTCACTAGATGGCAGCAAAGCACTAAAATTATATACACATACATGTTTACATAGGCAGCATACATGTTTACATAAACGGCATACATGTTTACATAGGCGGCATACATGTTTACATAGGCGGCGCGCTTGGTGTTAAATTTGTAAATAAAAACACATCAAAAGAAACATGAACACATCAACTATCAATTTGTAATCCATGCCCACCTGCGGCTGCTGCTACGCATATCCTCACCATTATGGTTGGACAGTCTGAAGGTGACAGTGGAATGGAATTTTTTTCAGACACTTCTACACTGGTTTCGATTGGTTCACTGGTTTCCCATTTTGATCGGCTGCTTGTCTCATTTGAATTAAGAACCTCCTGAGCTCAGGACAAGGGGCAAATAACAGAAATAGTGCCAGAAAAAGTCTCTCTCTACCTGCAGCAAAATAGATAAAGTGGTTCCCCCCATTCCTCACACTGGCCCCAGATGAAACTGCTATGGCGAAACTCCAGTTCGCGACATGTCAGCAATCCTGTATTTTTTTTCAATCAGATATTTTTTATTGAAATTTCAAAATTAGACAATACAAAACTCACGATACAAATCCTTTCCCTAACCCTCCCCCCAGGCACCATCAAAAATTACAGAAATAAAAGACATGTGAGGCGAGACATATTCCAAATGTCGAATAAGTAATTCACCTGTAAACAAGTACAATACAAGTGTAAGACAGACATAGGATTCTCTTAATCCCCCCTCTCCTCACTTCCAGGATAGAAATATAATCCAAGTACAGTACAGACGCTGACAGCCAGAGAGAATCCACGGGCACAGTTTATGATACAGATTCCTATACACCTAGCCATGGTCCCCATATGGAATAAAAAATGTTAAGCGCTTTACGCTTTACATACACAGCTTTTTCTAACTCAATCATTTTATTCACTTTAGCAATTAATTCGCTCCTAGTCGGCGGGGCGCCTTGTATCCAGTGTAATGCAATAAGTTTTCTAGCTATGTATAGCAGCCTTGCAATAGCCAGCCGCCCCAGGACAGAAGTCGGAATATGCGTAACACACCCCAAAACACACTCCATAGGAGTCCCGTGAAGCGTAAGCCCATAAGCATCCTGAATCAGCTTCAGTACGTCTGTCCAATATGTAGTTAACTGTGGACCTGACCACAACATATGCATATGTTCAGCCCCATCTTCTGAGCATCTGGGACAAGTAGAATCACTCCGTACACCAATGTGGAAAATAAATTTAGGAGTCTTATATACTCTATTAAATAATATATAATTGGGAGAGGCGCCATCCTCACTAAGAGAAATATTCGGAACTGCTTCCATGATATCTGACCATTGTTCTTCAGAGATGGGACCCATATCCCTTTCCCATTTTCGAGAAGCCATCAAGGGGTACTTATCCAAAAATTTACTGAGCAACAACTGATAAATGTGTGCGATAACCCCCGAAGTAGGACTCCCAGTATGTAAGACAGTCAGCACCCCATCTGTGTGTACAGTCAAATCTACAACCTTCTTTTGAGCATCAAAGGCATGTCTTATCTGTAAATATTGGTAAAAGGAATTTCAAGGCAACCCAAATTCCTCTTGAAGCTGTTGATAAGTTTTAAATATATCATCATGGAGCAGCTGTGATACCCGGGAGATGCCCCTCGATTACCAACCCTCAAATCCTTCAAGAGAGAAGAACTCCGGAAGTGCCCTATTACCCCATAGAGGTGTAAAAGCTGTGCATACCCCAATATCTCTAATGGACCGGACCTTATCCCAGACCTTGCGCATTAGTGCATATGTGGGCACAGGGGCGTAACTAGGAAAGACTGGGCCCCATAGCAAACAACCCCCCCTTGTAGATGGTGCCTTTTTTACAGTCCCCCTGTAGATACGCCCTACAGCCCCCCTGTAGATACGTCATACAGCCCCCCCTGTAGATAACACCATACAGCCCCCTGGTAGATAACGCCATACAGTCCCCCCTGTAGATATCTACAGAGGGGGACTGTAAGGCGTTATCTACAGGGGGGACTGTATGGCGTTATCTACAGGGGGGACTGTGTGGCGTTATCTACAGGGGGGACTGTGTGGCATTATCTACAGTGGGGTCTGTGTGGCATTATCTACAGTGGGGTCTGTGGCGTTATCTACAGGGGGGACTGTGTGGCGTTATCTACAGTGGGGTCTGTGGCGTTATCTACAGGGGGGGGACTGTGTGGCGTTATCTACAGGGGGGACTGTATGGCATTATCTACAGGGGGACTGTATGGCGTACTCTACAGAGGGGGCTGTATAGCGCTAATGCCATACAGCCCCCACTGTAGAGAACGCCATACAGCCCCCACTGTAGAGAACGCCATACAGCCCCCACTGTAGAGAACGCCATACAGCCCCCACTGTAGAGAACGCCATACAGCCCCCACTGTAGAGAACGCCATACAGCCCCCACTGTAGAGAACGCCATACAGCCCCCACTGTAGAGAACGCCATACAGCCCCCCCTGTAGGGAACGCCATACAGCCCCCCCTGTAGGGAACGCCATACAGCCCCCCCTGTAGGGAACGCTATACAGCCCCCCCTGTAGGGAACGCCATACAGCCCCCCCTGTAGGGAACGCCATGCAGCGCCCCCCTGCAAGGAACGCCATGCAGCGCCCCCCCTGCAAGGAACGCCATGCAGCGCCCCCCCCTGCAAGGAACGCCATACAGCGCCCCCCCCTGCAAGGAACGCCATACAGCGCCCCCCCTGCAAGGAACGCCATACAGCGCCCCCCCTGCAAGGAACGCCATACAGCGCCCCCCCCTGCAAGGAACGCCATACAGCGCCCCCCCCTGCAAGGAACGCCATACAGCGCCCCCCCCTGCAAGGAACGCCATACAGCGCCCCCCCCTGCAAGGAACGCCATACAGCGCCCCCCCCTGCAAGGAACGCCATACAGCGCCCCCCCCTGCAAGGAACGCCATACAGCGCCCCCCCCTGCAAGGAACGCCATACAGCGCCCCCCCCTGCAAGGAACGCCATACAGCGCCCCCCCCTGCAAGGAACGCCATACAGCGCCCCCCCTGCAAGGAACGCCATACAGCGCCCCCCCCTGCAAGGAACGCCATACAGCGCCCCCCCTGCAAGGAACGCCATACAGCGCCCCCCCCTGCAGGGAACGCCATACAGCGCCCCCCCTGCAGGGAACGCCATACAGCGCCCCCCCTGCAGGGAACGCCATACAGCGCCCCGCCCCTGCAGGGAACGCCATACAGCGCCCCGCCCCCTGCAGGGAACGCCATACAGCGCCCCGCCCCCTGCAGGGAACGGCATACAGCGCCCCCCCCCTGCAGGGAACGCCATACAGCGCCCTCCCCCCTGCAGGGAACGCCATACAGCGCCCTCCCCCCTGCAGGGAACGCCATACAGCGCCCTCCCTGCAGGGAACGCCATACAGCGCCCCCCCCTGCAGGGAACGCCATACAGCGCCCCCCCCCTGCAGGGAACGCCATACAGCGCCCCCCCCCTGCAGGGAACGCCATACAGCGCCCCCCCCTGCAGGGAACGCCATACAGCGCCCCCCCTGCAGGGAACGCCATACAGCGCCCCCCCTGCAGGGAACGCCATACAGCGCCCCCCCTGCAGGGAACGCCATACAGCGCCCCCCCTGCAGGGAACGCCATACAGCGCCCCCCCCCCCTGCAGGGAACGCCATACAGCGCCCCCCCCCTGCAGGGAACGCCATACAGTGCCCCCCCCCCTGCAGGGAACGTTATACAGCGCCCCCCCCTGCAGGGAACGCCATACAGCGCCCCCCCCCCTGCAGGGAACGCCATACAGCGCCCCCCTGCAGGGAATGCCATACAGCGCCCCCCCTGCAGGGAACGCCATACAGCGCCCCCTGCAGGGAACGCCATACAGCCCCCCCTGCAGGGAACGCCATACAGCATTGATAGGGAGAACGGGGGACTGAAAGTCCCCTGAAGTTCTCCATGACTAACCTCTGACTTCCGGGGTCTGTGTCGGCAGCTCAATAAAAATGAGGAGCGCTGGTCACGCATGCGCACAAGCGTGACCGGCGCTCCATTCATTTCTACGGAGCTGCCGACACAGACCCCGGAAGTCCGAGGTTTGTGATGGAGAACTTCAGGGGGCTTTCAGTCCCCCGTTCTCCCTATCGCTGCCAGCGATCACACATGTATCCCCTATCCTATGGATAGGGGATACATGTCTTTTGTTTAATGGCAGAGCGGGGAGATACCTCCCTGCTCTGCCGTAGTGTTCAGTGGCGTCCCGCTGTAGCAGCCATAACGGCTGCTAGCGCAGCCTGCGGCCATGGTGGGGGCCCATGCCGCGGGCCCCGTGCTACGGCGGTAGTTACGCCACTGTGTGGGCATATTCCTACCTACCAGCATAGAATGACCCGCTTCCAAAACTGACAATAAAACAGATGATCCAAACTGTAACTGCAAAATCGCACCATTAGATCCATTCGGTATAGTTTTCCTCCACCCCTTAAAATGCTGACATTGGGAGGCAAGGAAGTATATCCAAGGATTGGGTAGGGCCAGACCTCCGTCATGCTTTGCACGCTGTAGAATTTCTAGTTTGTCTGGGGTGACCCTTACGCCATATTAGATCTCTAAAAAGTGCATTAACCTAGTAAAAGTCGCGTAAAGGACTCCATACAGGGGAGTTATGTAAAATGTACAATAATTGCGGAATTAAGATCATCTTGATAAGTGACCCTACCTACAACTGACAAATATAATTTGCACCAAGCCGATATTTTGATTTTGACCAAAAGGGGTTGCAAATTAAGGGCAATATAATCAGAAGGGGAGGCCGAAACCACTATCCCTAAATATTTAAAGTGCTCAACACACCCTACAGACACATCATGCACCCTTGGCGTAGAGCGCATTGGATCCACAGGGAGCAGGTGGGACTTATCCCAATTTATTTTAAACCTGGACAATGCACCAAAATTCTCAATTAGGGATATTGTTTCTGCCAGTGAGCTACCTACATCCCCCAAATAGAGAAGCATGTCATCTGCATAAAGCGCTACTTTTTCCTGCACAGAGCCATATGAAAATCCCTTAATATCATCAGACAGACGTATGCGCGCTGCCAGGGGCTCCACTGCCACAGCAAACAGGAGGGGCGATAATGGGCATCCCTGTCTAGTCCCTCTTTTAAGAGCAAACCGAGCAGACAATCCACCATTTGCCCGTATTCGAGCTGTAGGACAAGAATACAAGACCTTGATCCATGCTATAAAGGACGGTCCAAAACCAATAGCCTCCAAGGTGCACCAAAGATATTGCCATTCCACGCTATCAAACGCTTTAGCAGTGTCCAAAGAAGAATGGCTCTTTCCCCTGCATTGTCTGCCCTCAGCTGAAGATTTAAAAATAAGCGTCTCAAATTCATAGCTGTGGACCTAGCAGGCATAAAGCCGGTCTGATCCGGGTGTATAATGGTAGAAATAACGTTATTCAACCTCAGAGCTAAGGCCTTCACCAGAATCTTGAAATCAGTTGTCCGTAACGAAATCGGTCGATAAGAATCAGCTAATTGAGGATCTTTCCCGGGTTTCGGCAAGACCACAATAATGGCCTCTTGCATAGAAGCCGGCAAAGAGCCATGGGCCAGTGAATGATGAAACACCTCTAACAGTTTGGGTAAGAGCACCTCAGAGTATTTTTTATAAATTTCAACTGGCAACCCATCCGCCACAGGCGCCTTATCGTTAGCCATCTGTTTGACCGCTTCTTCCAATTCCTCCAACGTGAGTGGAGAGTCCAAAAGTGTCTTGGCCTCTCCTGACAATTTAGAGAGCTGTGCTTTTAGCTAAGAATGCGCAAATATCAGTTGTGGATGGATGCACCTTGGAGGCATATAATTCGGAATAAAAGTCCCCCAAAACCTTCAAGACCTCTGAGGTCTCTGTAACCATATGGCCACCCGCCGTTTTTAAAGCAGTTATATGCGACACCCCTTGTTGTGCCTTGGCCACCATTGCCAGCATATGGCCAGCCTTCTCTCCTTCTTCAAAAGCATTCTGCGCATAAAACTGACGTTTTCTACCCGCTACTTCTAAAAGATGTAAGTTTAATGCGTCTTGCACATGTCGTAAACTGGTTTGATGCACCACAGTTGGGTTTATAATTCACCGAATAAATTGTCAAGTTTGTTTTCCCTAGTAAAAATCTAGATATCACTGATTAGTATCTTTAGGGGTATATGTTGTTTGTTTAATGGTAGCAATATAGTTCTATTGTTTACAAGCTACAACCTGCCTGTGTGAATACACCACGCAGATTGTAAAAAATGTCTTCACTTAGGTTCAAGTGTTCATCACTTATGTACAAGTGTTAATACGCTTTCTTTGCCACTTTGGTCTCAGTGACTTGCTGGAAAACTTACTTGGGTATGCGTGCCAGTTAGCTCAAAAATTGTATCGGGCGGACTAGGTGTTGATTATTTATACTTGGTTTTGGTTTTCCTATTTTTGTTATTTAACCCGTTAGTGACCGGCCCATCGTGTTTCTACGTCGGTCACTAACGGGCCTTATTCCGATGCCATAGACTTTTTACGTCGTGGCATCGGAATAAGTTTACAGAGCAGGGAGCTGTCAAATCTCCCTGCTCTCAGCTGCTAGAGGCAGCTGAGGGCTGGGAGCGTCCCTGCTCTGCCGGGTGAGATCGATATTAGTATCGACCTCACCCGTTTAACCTCTCAGATGCGGTGCTCAATAGCGAGCACCGCATCTGAGCGGTTTTGGAGAGAGGGAGGGAGCTCCCTCTCTCCCACACCGACACCCGGCGATACGATCGCCGAGTGTCTGTGTCTCCAATGGCAGCCGGGGGTCTAATAAAGGCCCCCAAGTCTGCCTGGAGTGAATGCCTGCTAGATCATGCCGCAGGCATGACCTAGCAGATGCCTGTCCGTGTTAAACGGACAGGCAGTAATACACTGCGATACAAAAGTATTGCAGTGTATTATAAATGCGATCGCAGAATCGCATATTATAGTCCCCTAATGGGACTAGTAAAAAAGTGAAAAAAAAGTTTAATAAAGTTAATTTAAAAAAAAAATGTGAAAAAAAATGAAAAACCCATCCTTTTCCCTTACAAACTGCTTTACTATTAAAAAAACAAAATAAAGTAAAAAAGTTACACATATTTGGTATCGCCGCGTCTGTAACGACTCCGACTATAAATCTATTATATTATTTAACCCGCACGGTGAACGCCGTAAAAAATTTAATAAAAAACTATGGAAAAATTGCTGTTTTCTGTGAATCCTGACTTTAAAAAAATGTGATAAAAAGTGATCAAAAAGTCGCATCTACTCCAAAATGGTACCAATAAAAACTACAAGCCTTCCCGCAAAAAAAAAGCCCTCATACAACCGCATCGGTGAAAAAATAGAAACGTTACGGCTCTTCAAACATGGAGACACAAAAACAAATAATTTTGAAAAAAAAGCGTTTTTACTATGTAAAAGTAGTAAAACATACAAAAACTATACAAATTTGGTATCGTTGCAATCGTAACAACCCGCTGAATAAAGCTATTGTGTTATTTATATCACACGGTACACGGCGTAGATTTAAGACGCGAAAAAGAGTGGCGAAATTTCAGGTTTTTTTCTATTTCCCCCCAAATAAAAGTTAATAAAAGTTAATCAATAAATATGTACCTCAAAATGGTGCTATTGAAAAGTACAACTTGTCCCGCAAAAAACAAGACCTTATATAGCTATGTCGACGCAAAAATAAAAACGTTATAGCTCTTGGAATGCGACGATGGAAAAACTTAAAAAATGGTCTGGTCATTAAAGGAACAGTGTCACCACAATTTTTTTTTTAATATGTTAAAGATGTTAGTGCTTTATTAAAAACTTTGGATTAATTTGTGTGTTTGTGTGTTACTTTTTTTTATTTTTACACTTTTTCTTCCCTATGGGGGCTGCCATTTTTTTTTCCATTTCTGTATGTGTCGATTAACGACACATACAGACATGGAATACGGCAGCTCCAGTCCAATAGGGACTGCGAACGGGGCCCGTTCCATCCACTATCATGTACGCCGCTGTGTGGGAACGGCGCATGCGCCGCTCCCACACAGTTCAATTTGAAATGCGCGCCGTCCGACGCCATTTTCCTGTGGACCGGAAGTCGCGGCCGGACAGTAATATTACTACTTCCGGTCGCGGCTTCCGGACTTGTGCACATGGAGCAGCGGCAGCAGACGGAGCGGATGGACCGGAGGGAGCGGCGGCGACTGGAGCAGGTAAGTTATTTCTATGTATGTTCGTGTTTCAGTGTTTTTACTACTGTATGTTAACCTTCTACACTGTGTGTTAGCTCAAAAAATTGCGACACACAGTGTAGGAGGTTAGACCGTTCAAACCCCTCGTTTATCCCTGCACTAGCCAGGATAAAGGAGGGGGGGATTCTGAGAGCTCACTAGAGCGAGGGATTTTTACCCAATTTTGCAGCATAAAGCAATGTGGTTGCTTTACCACATGCAATGCTGCAATTTTGGGAATGGCTCCATCTAGTGACCAGTGCTGGGAAATATTATAAATTGAATCCAATTTATAATATTTCCTGACTCGTGAAAAAAAAATAAAAAAATTAGAACAGTGTTTAATCACCTATACACTAACTGTTTAATTAAAAAAAAAAAAAAACATGTTTTGCTGGCAACACATTCCCTTTAGGCTATGTTCACACGGAGTATTTTGGGGGAGGAATATCTGCCTCAAAATTCCGTTTGGAACTTTGAGGCAGATATTCCTCTCCCTGCACGCCGATTTTCGCGGCAATTATCGCGCCGTTTTTCGCCCGCGGCCATTGAGCGCCGCGGGCTTAAAACAGCGAGATATACGCTTTCTCCTGCCTCCCATTGAAGTCAATGGGAGGTCGGAGGCGGAAGCGCCCGAAGATAGGGCATGTCGCTTCTTTTTCCCGCGAGGCAGTTTTACTGCTCGCGGGAAAAAGACGCTGACGCCTCCCATTGAAATCAATGGGAGGCGTTCTCGGGCCGTTTCTGCCGAGTTTTGCGACGCGGTTTCCGCGTCAAAAAACTCGGCAAAAGACCCCGTGTGAACATAGCCTTAAGGTCCAATATAGGCTGGTCATTAAGGGGTTAATATTAATTTTTTATTTTTCCATTTTTTGTTGATATTTAATATTTCAAATAGTGTTAAATTCGTCCGAGTTTGAGTTCAAATACCCTCAGGGGTATCTCCCCGTTCGTGTGATAATTCAGCCTAATAGATGCCGTTAGAGTATGCACTCTGTCTATTGCATCTATGCTATAATGCTAAGTCTAGATAGCTGCACTCTGTCAGGATTATAGCTAGTGTCTATCAGCTAGTGCAGCTGCCAGTTACTATGCCCTTATAAGGACTGCTTCCTGTGTTCCAGTGGGTCACTGAATTCACTGTTAGGGTATGTTCACACGGCGGGGGTCCGTAACGGCTGAAATTACGGGGATGTTTCAGCCTGAAAACATCCCCGTAATTTCAGCCGTACCGGCATGTGCAGGCGCTTCAACGCCGCGTCAATTACGGCCGTAATTAGCGCTGCTATTCATTGGAGTCAATGAATAGCGGCTCCAATTACGGCCGAAGAAGTGACAGGTCACTTCTTCTACGCGGGCGTCTATTTACGCGCCGTCATTTGACAGCGGCGCGTAAATATACGCCTCGTGTGAACAGACAAACGTCTGCCCATTGCTTTCAATGGGCAGATGTTTGTCAGCGCTATTGAGGCGCTATTTTCAGACGTAATTCGGGGCAAAAACGCCCGAATTACGTCCGTAAATAGGCCGTGTGAACATACCCTTATGCTGAGGCTGGATCGCTGTGTTAACTATGGATATAAGCCTGTACTTATCGGCTCGTGCAGCTGTCAGCTGTTGAGCCCTTATAAGGGCTGCTTCCTCTTTCCAGCCGGTCACTGAACTTGACCTACGCGTTTCATTGCTCATAAAGGTGTCTGCCGCAATTCATCAGGGGCCTGCAGTTAATATTTGTTTGTTGGATAATTAGCCTACTATGGCATGAATAGACACAGTGACGTCGCTTAGGTTCGATAGCCGCAGTTGGCGGCAGGGTGCTACATGTTATAAGGTGTAGTGACCTTCCCCATGATTCTGTGTCAGCCTATCCAGAGGCTCGGCACTCATAGCAAGTTACTCCCCCTGGCCGGGGGCTTGTCCATCTGAGCCAATCCTAGCGGTCAGAGGAGCCGCTGCCCCAGTGTGACGTGATTGGGGATGATTGGCTGGACGGATTGCACTAAGTATAGTGCACAGACCTCTCCCATACTCCACGACGTCAGAGCCATGGGAGAGGCCTGGAACTGCTTGCTCTGCCGATCTGTTTCTGAAGTGCCGTGCTATCTCTAGGGGCTTTTCTGCACATACTAGATGGGGTGCAGCTGAATAAATATGTATGTACTCTTACATTGATTGTGTGAGCAGATTTTTTAATATTGACTACCAGACAGCTTGCTGACTGCACTGGACGTTCTTGGTGCTATATATTGACGAGCAAAAGAATCAATAAGTGAAACCTCCCTTAGGGCCAGACGCCCCTATAATGGCACGTTATTTTACATGCTTTGACATGTTAATGTGATGACTAGAGAATTAGTAAGTCAACCTTTCGATTGTAGACCCCTGTTCAGACATGTAATTTGATCTAATACACATGTTTGGACCATCTTGTATGGCAAAATATAGTAAATGGACCATGTGTAGAAGATTTTTATATTCATTCCACACTGGTCTGTATTCGCTCTGTATCTTCACTTGATGAGGCCACAGTGCTGTGATCTGTATGAATGTGAGTTCAGTTGAGAGTTGGTATCTTTATATGAAGCTGGTGAATGACAGATAGTCATTGATACCTTTAGGACTCAGGGTCTGCAGCCTATAGATCCAGCGGCATTCCTTTTGAAGAAGTTTATCCAAATTTCCTCCACGACGAGATGATCTAATAACCTCTATAATTTGGAAGGAGATCTCCTCCTCCCTGTTGTCGTGTATTTCTCTCATATGCCTCGCCATGCATGTGTCCTCTTTGCGTCTAATATTTCCTATATAGTCCAGGACTCTCCTTCTGAACTCTCTGATTCTTTTACCCACATAGTTGAGTGGACAGGAGCATGTGGCCATGTACACTACTCCTTTGGTCTTACAGTTTCCAAATTCTCTATTGGAGAAAACCTGCCCTGTGGATGTACTGCAAAAGTCTTTACTTTTTGTTATATGCTGGCATGCTTTACAGGATCCACACCGGTAGGTCCCTGCCGGTGGGTTAGGTAGCCAGTCCTTGCGAGGATTTTCTTCAGTGAAGTGACTATGCACGAGACGGTCCTGGAGGGTTCTTCCTCTTCTGAATGTAATCAGTGGATAAGGTGCCACTACTTGGCTAAGGTCACCATCCGCTCTCAAGATTTCCCAGTATTTCTTAAAAATGCTTCTGATTTCCTGATGTCTGACGTCATAGGTTCCCACCACCCTGACCTTGTTCTCGTTCTTCTCTACCCTGTTGATAGTCTGTGGGATCAATAGGTTTGTTCTGTTATGTGACACCGCATGTTGGTAAGCCTGTTTCAAGGCTTTCTCCGGGTATCCCCTCGTTTGGAATCTTTTACGGAGCTGTATGGGTTTGCTCATAAAGTCCCCCAGATCTGAGCAGTTTCTCCTTAGCCTAAGGTATTGTCCCTTAGGGATCCCCCGTTTCAGAGGAATGGGATGATGGCTTTCCCATGCGAGGAGGCTGTTGGTAGCTGTGCTTTTACGATAGAGTGTGGTGGTTATTTGACCTGATTCATTTTTAGAGATGGTAATGTCAAGGAAATTGATCGATGCCTCATGTATCTCTGAAGTGAAGAAGAGCCCTAGGCCATTGATATTGAGTGTTTACCAGTTTATTAAAATTTTCAGCCGTATCGCTCCAGATGATGAATATGTCATCTATAAATCTTGCCCATAATAAAATGGGTGAGGTAGATGAAGCAAGATTCTCAGCAAACACAACCTGGTCCTCCCACCAACCCAAATATAGGTTGGCGTAGCTTGGTGCACATGGGCTGCCCATCGCCGTCCCTCTCAATTGATGATACAGTTTACCCCCAAACAGGAATATGTTTTTTGTTAAGATGAAATTTAGCATATTGAGAATGAGCTCATTATGGGCTTTGAATTGGGTGCCCGAGTTGGGTTTGAAATAAACCCACAGTTGGGTTTGAAATAAATGCCGCCTCTGACCTATGCATTTCTTCATACAATCTCGCATCCTCCGCCCTGGTAGCCGTTTTGTGCCTACTCATTGCCTGCATAAACAGGTGTAAAGGATCTGCCAGACACAGCTTCTGTGTCGACGCCCGTGGTTAGTCAGTCTGCACCTGCTCCTAAGTCTGGTCGAGTGACCCCTCCTTCTACCAATCAGGCTGGGAGGCTGAGGAGTGGGAGAGCCTATCACAGCCTGGCCAGACGGAGCTAGCTCCCGCCCTCTGTCTATTTATACCTTCACTTCCTGCTCCTCCTTTGCCTGTGATTCTGTCCGTTTCCTGGCTCTGCTGCTGCTGCTGCTTGTACTTTTGTCCTCTGCTCCATATTGACCCTGGCTTTTCTGACTACTCTCCTGCTCTGCGTTTGGTACCTCGTACACTCCTAGTTTGACTCGACTCGTTCACTACTCTCCTGCTCTGCGTTTGGTACCTCGTACACTCCTGGTTTGACTCGGCTCGTTCACTACTCTTGTTGCTCACGGTGTTGCCGTGGGCAACTTCCCCGTTCCCCTAGCTTCTGTTTACCTTTGTCTGTCGTGCACATAGTGAGCGTAGGGACCGTCGCCCAGTTGTACGCCGTCGCCTAGGACGGGCCGTTGCAAGTAGGCAGGGACTGAGTGGCGGGTAGATTAGGGCTCACCTGTCTGTCTCCCTACCCCGGCATTACATAATCACAGGCCCATATACCTTTTTTACCCTGGTCCCTGACACAACTATGGACCCCCTTGAGACCCTGTCTCAGCAAATGCAGGGCCTCTCCCTACAGGTCCAAGCCCTGGCTCAGAGGGGCGACCAGCATGATGCTACCCTGGTAGTGCCCCCCACCTCACCTCTTGAACCCCATCTCAAGTTGCCTGACCGGTTCTCAGGGGACCGGAAGACCTTTTTCTCCTTTCGGGAGAGTTGTAAGCTCTATTTTCGTCTAAAGCCCCACTCCTCAGGTTCTGAGAGCCAGCGAGTGGGTATAATTATGTCCCGGCTCCAGGACGGGCCCCAAGAATGGGCCTTCTCCTTGGTTCCCGACGCCCCTGAACTTTCCTCTGTTGACCTTTTTTTTTTCTGCTCTCGGGCTCATATTACGAGACTGACTGGACTGCCTTTGCCGAGAGTCAGCTGGTGACCTTACGTCAGGGTAAGAGACTCGTAGAGGAGTACTGTTCGGACTTTAGGAAGTGGTGTGTAGCTTCTCGGCGGAATGACCCTGCCTTGAGGTGCCAGTTTAGATTGGGTCTGTCGAACGCCCTGAAGGACCTGTTAGTTAGCTATCCCTCTTCTGACTCTCTAAATCAGGTTATGGCTTTAGCGGTACGTCTTGACCGACGTCTCAGGGAACGACGACTTGAACGTTTTTGTGCCTCATCCTCTGGCTCCCTCATGATGGCTCCCGAGGTTCCGTTGCTTCGTTCTTCCACGGAAAACTCGGATGAACCTATGCAACTCGGGGCCTCCATGTCTCCCCAACAACGTAGAGAGTTCCGCAGGAAGAATGGTCTCTGCTTCTACTGTGGGGATGACAAGCATCAAGTGAACAACTGTCCTAGGCATAAGAATAAGCAGCCGGAAAACTTCCGCGCCTAAGTGACCATCGGGGAGGTCACTTGGGCGCACAGGTATTTCCCGTGAATATGAAACCTAATAAGATCTTGCTTCCCTTTCAGGTCTCTTTTGGTGGTATGTCTGCTACCGGCAGTGCCTTCGTGGATTCAGGGTCTTCTGCTAATATTATGTCTGTGGAATTTGCTATGTCTCTAGCTATGCCATTGATTGATTTGCCTAAACCTGTCCCGGTAGTGGGTATCGACTCCACTCCTCTTGTTAATGGTTATTTTACGCAGCATACCCCTGTTATTACCCATAGGTAATCAGTCTGCACCTGCTTCTATGTCTGTGAGACTGACTCCATCTTCCACCACTCAGGATGGCAGGCTTAGGAGTGGGAGAGCCTATCACAGCCTGGCCAGACGGAGCTAGCTCCCGCCCTCTGTCTATTTATACCTGTCTTTCCTGTTCCTCCTTGCTTGTAATTCTTCTCTGTTGGTTTCCTGGCCCTGCTGCAGCTTCTGAACTATTTGACCCTGCTTCATATTGACCCTGGCTTACTGACTACTCTTCTGCTCTGCGTTTGGTACCTCGTACACTCCTGGTTTGACTCTGCTTGTTCACTACTCTCCTGCTCTACGTCTGGCACCTCGTACTCTCCTGGTTTGACTCTGCTCGTTTACTTCTCTTGTTGCTCACGGTGTTGCCGTGGGCAACTGCCCCGTTTCCCTTTGTTCTGTGTTTCCTTGTCTGGTTGTCTGTCGTGCACTTATTGAGTGTAGGGACCATCGCCCAGTTGTACCCCGTCGCCTAGGGCGGGTCGTTGCAGTAGGCAGGGACTGAGTGGCGGGTAGATTAGGGCTCACTTGTCTGTTTCCCTATCCCTGTCATTACAACTTCGCTGATGTTTTTTCTAAAAAAGCCTCCGAAGTGTTACCTCCTCATAGAGAATACGATTGCGCTATCGATTTGGTACCAGGAGCGAAGCTCCCTAAGGGTAGGATATTTAAATCTCTCTTGTCCCGAACGTGAAGCCATGAGAGAGTATATCCAGGAATGCCTGGCTAAGGGTTACATTCGCCCCTCTACTTCTCCGGTAGGTGAAGGCTTCTTCTTCGTAGGGAAGAAGGATGGTGGTCTTAGGCCGTGCATCGATTACCAAAACTTGAATAAGGTCACTGTAAGGAACCAGTATCCCCTTCCTTTGATTCCTGATCTCTTCAATCAGGTTCAGGGGGCCCAATGGTTCTCTAAGTTTGATCTATGGGGGGCTTATAACCTTATCCGCATCAAAGAGGGGGATGAGTGGAAGACTGCGTTTAACATGCCCGAATGTCATTTCGAATACCTCGTCATGCCCTTTGGGATGTGTAATGCTCCCGCGGTCTTCCAGAATTTCATAAATGAGATCTTAAGAGACTACCTGGGGGTATTTCTTGTAGTGTACCTTGATGACATACTTGTGCTTTCCAAGGACTGGTCCTCCCACATTGAGCATGTCAGGAAGGTGCTCCAGACCTTTCGGGAAAACAAACTGTTTGCTAAAACTGAAAAATGTATGTTTGGGGTGCAGGAGATACTGTTTTTGGGTCAAATCCTCACTCCTCATGAATTCCGCATGGACGCTGCCAAGGTTCAGGCTGTGGCTGAATGGGTCCAACCTGCCTTCCTGGGGTTTGCTAATTATTACAGGAGATTTATTGCGAACTTCTCGGTCATCGCTAAGCCTCTTACGGATCTCACTCGCAAAGGTGCTGATCTCCTCCACTGGCCCCCTGAGGCGGCCCAGGCTTTTGAGGTCCTTAAGTGTTTTATCTCGGCCCCAGTGCTGATACAGCCTAACCAAATGGAACCATTCATCGTGGAGGTTGTCGCCTCCGAGGTGGGAGTGGGTGCTGTCTTGTCCCAGGGTACCAGGTCCCTCACCCATCTCCGTCCCTGTGCTTACTTCTCCAGGAAGTTCTCATCCACTGAGACTAACTATGACATTGGCAACCGCAAACTCTTAGCCATTAAATGGGCATTTGAAGAGTGGCGCCACTTCCTGGAGGGGGCTAGGCACCAGGTTACCGTCCTTACCAACCACAAGAATCTGGTTTTCCTAGAATCTGCCTGGAGGCTAAACCCGAGACAAGCTCGATGGGCGTTATTTTTTACTAGATTCAACTTTTTGGTCACCTATAGGGCTGGGTCTAAAAATATTGATTCTGACTTAGTGCCCGAAATTGCGGCTGATCAAGGTTCAGCTCCCGGGAACCTTCCTGAGAACAAGCTTTTTTTTCCCCTGCAATTCCGGCTAAGGGTACTCCGGGAAAATCATGACTCTGCCATCCAGGCATCCTGGGTACCAAGCACCTCATTGCCAGAAACTATTGGTGGCCTGGGTTGCTTAAAAACGTTAAGGCCTACATCGCCGCTTGTGAAATTTGTGCTAGGTTCAAGACTCCCAGGTCCCGACCAGCGGGCTTACTATGTTCTTTGCCCATTCCCCAGAGACCTTGGACCCATATCTCCATGGATTTTATCACCGATCTGCCTCCATCTCAAGGCAAGTCGGTGGTGTGAGTTGTAGTAGACCGCTTCAGTAAGATGTGCCACTTTGTGCCCCTCAAGAAACTACCCAATGCTAAGACGTTAGCTACCTTGTTTGTCAAACACATCCTGCGTCTCCATGGGGTTCCTGTCAATATTGCTTCTGACAGAGGGGTACAATTTGTTTCATTGTTTTGGAGAGCCTTCTGTAAAAAGTTAGAGATTAATCTGTCCTTCTCCTCGGCCTTCCATCCTGAAACTAATGGCCAAACCGAGAGGACTAATCAGTCTCTAGAACAATATTTAAGGTGTTTTATCTCTGACTGTCAATATGATTGGGTCTCCTTCATTTCCCTCGCTGAATTTTCCCTTAATAACCGGGTCAGTAACTCGAAAGAAGTCTCCCCCTTTTTCTGTAATTTGGGGTTTAATCCACGGTTCTCCTCCGTTTCACCTGGTGGTTCCAACAATCCTGAGGTAGATGTCGTTCATCGGGAACTGTGCACAGTCTGGGCCCAGGTTCAGAAGAACCTAGAGGCGTCCCAGAGCATACAAAAAACGTTCAGAGCATACAAAAAACGATAGACGTTCTGCTAACCCCTTGTTTGTGGTCGGGGATCTGTTGTGGCTGTCTTCAAAAAATTTGCGCCTTAAAGTCCCGTCCAAAAAGTTTGCTCCCTGGTATATAGGGCCGTACAAGGTCTTTGACGTCCTTAACCCTGTCTCCTTCCGACTGGAATTACCCCCGTCTTTTCAAATACACAACGTGTTTCATGCCTCCCTCCTGAAACGCTGCTCCCCGTCCTTGGCTCCCTTGAGGAAACCTCCGGTCCCTGTTCTCACCCCTGAAGGGGTAGAATTCGAGGTGGCCAAAATTGTGGACAGCAGGATGGTCCAAGGCTCTCTCCAGTACCTGGTCCATTGGAGAGGATACGGGCCTGAGGAGAGAACTTGGGTACCCGCCTAAAATGTTCACGCTGCAGTATTGCTCAGGAGGTTCCATCTTCGGTTCCCCAATAAGCCAGGGCCACCTAGAAAGGGTCCAGTGGCCCCTCATAAAAGAGGGGGTACTGTAAAGGATCTGCCAGACACAGCTTCTGTGTCAACGTCCGTGGTTAGTCAGTCTGCACCTGCTCCTAAGTCTGGTCGAGTGATCCCTCCTTCTACCAATCAGGCTGGGAGGCTGAGGAGTGGGAGAGCCTATCACAGCCTGGCCAGACGGAGCTAGCTCCCGCCCTTTGTCTATTTGTACCTTCACTTCCTGCTCCTCCTTTGCCTGTCATTCTGTCTGTTTCCTGGCTCTGCTGCTGCTGCTTGTACTTTTGTCCTCTGCTCCATATAGACCCTGGCTTACTGACTACTCTCCTACTCTGCGTTTGGTACCTCGTACACTCCTGGTTTGACTCTGCTCGTTCACTACTCTCCTGTTCAGCATTTGGTACCTCGTACACTCCTGGTTTGACTCGGCTCGCTCACTACTCTTGTTGCTCACGGTGTTACCGTGGGCAACTTCCCCGTTCCCCTAGCTTCTGTGTACCCTTGTCTGTTTGTCTGTCGTGCACATAGGGAGCGTAGGGACCGTCGCCCAGTTGTACGCCGTCGCCTATGGCGGGCCATTGCAAGTAGGCAGGGACTGAGTGGCGGGTAGATTAGGGCTCACCTGTCTGTCTCCCTACCCCGGCATTACAACAGGCCTCTCAAATACGCCTTCATTGCATCCCAAACATAGGGAGTAGAAGAAGAGCCACAATTAATTTGAAAGTAATCCTCTATCCTCGGGCAATGAATCCTTGTCCATCAATCAAAGACATCCAAAAGGGGTTCAGCTTCCACATTCGCGGGCTATGGGGACTCTGATTATTAACATCAACCGTGACCCTAAGGGGGGAATGGTCAGATAACGTTCTAGGGAGATACTCCACCTGACTAACTAAGGGCAACATACACTCATTCCCCAAGGCCAAATCTATTCGGGATAGAGAAGAGTAAGTGGATGAACAGCAGGAGAAATTCCTTTCACGAGGGTGTTGTAATCTCCACATATCCAGTAATCCCAGTTCTTGTACCAGTGTACCAAACGGAGTCCGGGCTTCCCCGTCACTCCTGTCCCCATCTCTACATTTATCCCAGTTGGAGTCAAGAATATTATTAAAATCCCCAAGGAGGAGCAAAGGTATCCCTGGTTTATCCGCCACAAAAGACATGGCCTTCAGTAAGACTCTATTAGAAAAAGGAGGAGGTATGTATATAGATATTATTATAAACATTTTTGAGTATATGGTACAGAACACACAGATATATCGACCTTCTGCATCCACCTCCATGTCTAAGCAATTGAATGGAATTTGTTTGTGAACTAATACACGAACTCTCCTAGAATATACTGAGAACGTGGAGTGACAACTAAAGCCCACCCATCTCCTCTGTAGCTGCTGTTGTCTGTCATTTATCAAATGAGTCTCTTGCAGACACACAATTGCCGGCTGGTGCTCGCCAATATATTGAAAAATGGCCTGACGCTTTGTGGCATCAGCCATACTCCTAATGTTCCAACTAGGAAATCTAACTGAATTAGCCATATTCAAAATAGGACACAATTTTTAGCCTGCCATGTCTCATCTGCAAGCAAGGGTGTACATCTGTTTTACACTCACATAAAATCCAAGTGTGTGCCAACTTTATCCCCAGAACCCCCCCAAAAAAACCTAGTAAACCTCTATCTCCGATAGAGTGGGCATTGAAATTCCTACTAGTGCAATGTACAGAACCACAGAAAGATTGTGTAGAGCATACCACCATTCTTTCTAAACATATATCCTGCATTTCAACATAACAATAAACTTGCTAGGCATAAAGCCCATAAGTGCTGCCTGAGGAACCAGTAAATAGCAGCAAGTCAGGTCACATACTCATTACTTTACGTATCATTAAGCAGAATACATGACCTGCAAGATAAAACATATGGACCACATTTCAGGGCGTCTTGACACGTAGTTGCCTCTCATGTCCATCAAGCCACTGCATGTCCACGTGCAGATTTTAAAAAAAATGAGTTCCTTCTAAATCTGCAACACGCAACTTCGCTGGGTAGAGCATAGAGTACGCCACTTGCAAATTTCTCAGCCGCTTTTTGACATCTTGAAAACGCGCTCTTTTACGCTGAACTTCCGCTGAGTTATCCGGGAATATGGAGACTTTCCCGCCATTTATAGCCAAATCCGGACATTTCCGCACTTTTCGTAGAATGATATCCCGATCTTTATAGTGCAGTAACTTGGCCAATATAGGGCGTGGGGGGTGCCCAGGTGGTAAACGGCGAGTCGGCACACGATGAGCCCGTTCAATAGCAAATAATGGGGTTAAGGTGTCTTCCCCAAAAGAAGTGCGCAACCATTTCTCCATATATTCCGTGCAATTCAAGCCTTCTGATTTATCCGGTATTCCAATCAGCCTGACATTATTACGACGTAACCTATTCTCTAGGTCGTCGGTTTTGTTAAACAAGGCCACAATATCTTGGGTCGACTTTTTAGAGTCTTTCATGGTAGTAAACATATTATCTTCCAGGTCTGTGACCCGTCCCTCCACTTCGCCAAGTCGCTCATTAACTTTTTGCATATCATGCCTAATAATGGCAATATCTTCCTTCATGGCACCCACCTTCACATTCAAAGTAGACAGCGTAGACTTGCAGTAGTTGATAGCCAAAAAGACATCTCGTAATGTGGGCTCGGCTCCCGCTATTGATTGCTGCGCAGGGAGCGGCTCCCCCCTCGACACGACAGCCGGCTCCTCAGAAGCCCGGGAATCCATAGCACTCGCTGATTCCCCATCTCAGATAGTGGGTTCGGGAATATGCAGCTTCACAGTGCTCCTCACCTTAGACTCAATGGCAGTACGGGCAAAGCGCTCCAGCCTGACCGCAATCGTGACCACCGGCTCCACGTGTTGATCAGCCAGCCTTTCCTCTGCATCGCCATCTTGTGAGTCCCGCTCAGCGGGCCTCTGAGAGAATCTTGCCTTGCTTCTGGTCATATCTTTGCACCACCAACCCGCAATCACCGCAGCAAGCGAGGATCTCAGGTAATACAGCAGTTCAGGTAAGTATATGTCACCTCAGGCAAAGTAATCTGATATTTTTCAGGAGTTCTTGCAGGAGCTCAGAAACGTTCAAATCTCTACATGCTCAGCAAGCCACTCCTCCAGCAATCCTGTATTTAATATAAGTGCATGTTCTGCACTGTGTGACCGAGGCCTTAATCTTTTCATGCATATTTTGAGCATTTCTCAGATTTTTTTCAGGGACAGATTACACGATATGTACCAACGTGGTGTTTCCTTCGAGGATTCAAACAACATTTAAAAAACACAGGGGTATATGAGCTGGAATTCCACAGACCCTTCCCCCCCTGCCCTTTCTCATTAGTTACAACTTGTCAATAAATATGTCCTCCTGTATAACATTTTATATATGAGTAGGAAATGTCCCTACTAATTAGAAAAGATTTGGTCCCGATGGGTTAAGCTGAAAGAAACGGCTACGTAACTTGTAGCTCAAATGTGAAGGAAATAATTATTTAGCCTTACAACTAAGGCTTCGTTCTCATCGGCGTTTGGACTCCGTTCATGGGTTCCGTTGGACCTTTTCGTCAGGGGAACCCATGAACGGACTCCAAACTGAAACCATAGGTTTCCGTTTGCATCACCATTGATTTTAATGGTTTCCGTTTATCACCGTTGTGCAAGGCTTCCGTTATTTTGACGGAATAAATACCGTAGTCAACTGTGCTATTCATTCTGTCAAAACGATGGAACCCTCACACAACGGTAATAAATGGAAACCATTTGCACTGGATCCGTCACCATTGAAATCCATAGTGATGCAAATTCCATTCATGGGTTCCTCTGACCAGGGGTGAACCTAGCCCGTCTGCCGCCTGAGGCGAACTATAAAAAAGGCGCCCCCCCAAATCTATCAGAGTTTTCTCATTCCTAGCTTTACACATCAAACACGCAATATATACATTTTTTAAATAGGAAAACATTTGATGTTTATTTGTTAGGCCCTGATTACGAGTTTTTGGGTGCAGAAACCGCTCCGCAAAACTCGTCAAAAAGCGTCTGAAAATGCCTCTCGAGAAAGAAGGGACATGCCCTATCTTAGTGCGTTTACGCCTCTGACCTCCTATTGACATCAATGGGAGGCAGAGAAAGGGTATTTTGCTGAGTTTTTTGCCCGTAGCACTCAATGGCTGCGAGCGAAAAACGCGGTGAAAATCGCGGCAAACGACGTGCAGGAAGGACAAAATCTGCCTCAAAATCCCAAACAGAATTTTGAGGCAGAATTTTCCTCCTGCAAAAAACTCAGTATGAACACAGCCTTAAAGTGCTGTTTGAAGTATGGAAAATATTTAAAGAATTATTCTTACTGCCAATCAATGCAGTGCAAATAGTACAGTCTGCACTGCCCCATATCTCTCCTCGGCAGCCAGTCTCATTTGCGGCGTCACTCTCTGCAATTACATTCTTAGCGCTGTTTTGAAATGGCACGTCCTGGGAAGGTTTCTTTGCTCTACCTGCTGTATTGTTGTGGTCTGCCTGTGCTGGCTTGATGCCAGTGGTGGATAAATATGATCTTTGGCCCTGTGCGGTCCACAAGTTATGGACCCACATCCCACCCGTAAGTATCAGCTACATGTCAAAGTACATCACATGCCACTCTGCGGACTGTCTCTTAGCCTGATCATCCGCTGCCACTCGCACTTCCCCACAGCCCCCACCACTGTAATGTACATAGATTGTAAGACCAACATTACCAATAATACCCCCATACTGTAACTGAATAATACAGTCATACATAACCACAGTGACTGAATAATACCCCCACACCATAACCACATAGTGACTGAATAATACCCCCATACTGTTACTGAATAATACCCCATATTGTTACTGAATAATACTGTCACACCATAACCACAGTGACTGAATAATATCCACATACTGTTACTGAATGATACCCCCATACTGTTACCGAATGATACCCCCATACGGATACAGAACAATACCCCATATTATTACTGAATAATACCGCCAAACCATAACCACATAGTGACTGAATAATATCATCATACTGTTACTGAATAATACTGCCACACCATAACCACATAGTGACTGAATAATGCCCCCCTACTGATACTGAGTAATACATTTATACAGTTACTGAATAATACCGCCATACTGTTACTGAATAATACCCCCATACTGTTACTGAATAATACCCCCATACGGTTACTGAATAATACCCCCATACGGTTACTGAATAATACCCCCATACTGTTACTGAATAATACCCCCATACTGTTACTGAATAATACCCCCATACTGTTACTGAATAATACCCCCATATGGTTACTGAATAAAACTACCAAACCATGATCACATATTACTACAACATAGTGTCAGAAAAAACCCACCATACTGTTAGTGAATAAATCACACTATATATAGACTAATGTTACCACCATATAGTAACCTTATAGAGGTAGATGCCAGATATACACAAGATATCTGAAGACCATATAAGTGATTACAGTATAGTTATATCGAGTGACTATTGTGGCAAATTTAAGTTTTTTACATTTTTATACTGCTTTTTTTTGGTAGGTCCCGCTGGAGCGTTTGGACTACGTCGTAGATTCATTGGACTACTCCGATGATCTACTTTTTAAAAAAAATAAAATGGTGAAAGAGGGTTGCATGGGGGAGTTTAGATTTCAATAAAAGTTTTTCTTATGTCTATTTTTTTAATACTTTATTATGGCCTTAGTAATGGCTGCTGTCTGATTGAGAGCGTCCATTACTAAGAAGGGGCTTAGTGTTAGCCAGTAAAAAGGCTATCACTAACCCCTATTATTACCCCGGTTCTCACTGCCGCGAGGGGAGTACGATCCAGTACCCGACCATCTGAAGCGACGGTAAGGCAGCAGGGCGGTCACAGGCTGGTTTTACCAGGCTAGGAAGGGATAAAAAACGTGGCCCTTCCCACCCTGGGGATGCTAGGCTGCAGCTGCTTTATTGCCTCTGGGTGGTTGTGAAAAATAGCGGGAACCCCACGTCTTTTAAAAAAAATAAAAAAAATAGAAAAATTACGTGAGATCCCCTCCATTTTTCATAACCAGCCAGATACAATAAAGCAGCAGCAGCCTAACATTACCAGGGTGGGAAGGGCCATGGTTTTTGGCCATTCAGAGCCTGATAGTACCAGCCTGCGGCCACCCCAGTACCCTCCCTTCTCTTCAGACGGTCGGGTGCTGGATCGTACCCAGCTCTTCCCGGTACTCCTGGTGGCGGTGGGTACCGGGGTAATAATATGGGTTAGTGCTAGCCTTATTACTGGCTAACACTAAGCCCCTTCTTAGTAATGGACGCTCTCAATCAAACAGCTGCCATTACTAAGGCGGTAATGAAGTATTAAAAAACAGAGACATACAGAAATTTATTTTGTTGAAATGACAACTCTTCCACACAATCCACTTTAACCATTTTATAAAAAAAAAAAGAAATAAAGCTTAAATCAGCGAAGTAGTCCAACGAATCTACGACGTAGTCCAAATGGTCCAGTGGAACCTGCAAAACAAAAATTAGCAGTATGAAAAATAAAAATAAAGTTGGCTGCCCCCACAGACGTACAAACATATGAATAAATAGCTACCTTCGGAAACATATTAAAATAATTAGAAAAATTAGGCCCATAAAATAAAAATAATAATAATTATAACACCTTTCTTTTAAAGAGAACCTTTCACCTCCCCATACATGTACAGCTGAGTTCAGCATGTAATGGGGAGGGCTGCACAAACTCTGGGGCACGTTAGATTTTTTTCTTAGCCTCCTTCGTTATTTAAATATCAGTGCTGTAATATTTGGCGCCCGATATTTAAATAACCCCCTGAACTGTCAATGGGGAGGTAATTGGCAAGGGGGCGTGTAATATCGCTGTGACACTGTCCAATCAGCTACAGTCAGCGTTACAGCAAGAGCTGGAGAGAGAGAGAGAGAGAGAGCGCGTGCACGCAGCTCCGCCACCACTAAGGAACACAAGAGGAGAAGAAGAGTGTGAATTCTTCTTCTGTTCCATGGCATCGGAGCTGTGCGCGCGCGCACGCACGCTCTCACTCTTTAGCTCTCGGCAGACAAGGACGACAAGACTGATTTCTCACCTGAGATCACAGTCTTGTACTTGCCTGCCGAGAGCTGAAGAGTGAGAGCGTGTGCGTGCGCACATGTTCTCCTCTCTCCAGCTCATGCTGTTGACATTGTCCGAAGCGGATTGGGCAGTGTCACAGCGATGTTACACGTCCCCTTGCCAATTACCGCCCCATTGGCAGTTCATGGGGTTATTTAAATATCTGGCACCAAATATTACAGCACCGATATCTAAGTAAGGAAAGAGGGTAGGAAAAAATATATAAAGTGCCCCAGAGTTTGTGCAGCCCTGACCATTACATGCTGCACTCAAATGCAAATCTGTGAGCAGGTGAAAGATTCTCTTTAAAGTGTAACAACTTTTTAAAAAAACGTTTGACATGTCAGTGGGGTCCGAACACTGAGACCCTCCACTAGTCGCTAAAACGAAGCCGCAGAAGTGCTCGGGTGAGCGGTGTGCCGCTTCAATTCTATTTGGCTTTGCTTGGAGCAGTGTACGGGCTCAATAGAAAGTCTATGAGTCCGTACACCACTCACTCGGCTGAAAGTCGATCATAAATGAAGCGGCACAGCGCTCACCCGAGCGTTTGTGCTGCTTAGTTTCAGCGATTGGTGGGGGTCTCAGTGCTCGGTCCCCCACCGATGAAAACTTCTGACTTGTCAGTATGATATATAAAGATATCTATTAATGCGATTGGTGCAAGTTTTAATTTCTTTTTATTGAAAATGATTTGCACTTTTTGAGATACAGCTGCTTTGTATCCTGTATACAGAGCCGCTGTATATAGCGCTGAGACCTGAATCCATTAGGTCGCCCATTACCAATCACATCTAAGTTATGAACTTAAATGTGATCGGTAACAGCTCGATCCTGCAGAACTGGCTGACACTGAATTAGTCAGTCCCGCTGACCTGACGGATACAGGATACAGCGCTATATACGTTATATAATATATTTATTGTAATTAGCGGGGCAGTTTTATGGGGAAGGATTAGGGCCTGTTCACATCAGATTTGGCTTTACATTCCGGGGTCCGTGGGAGGTTTCCGTTGGGTGAACCCCGCAACGGAAAGTCAAACTGAAACCACAGCTTCCGTTTCAGTCACCATTGAAATCAATGGTGACGGAAACATTGCTAATGGTTTCCGTTCGTCACCATTGCGGCAGGTTTCCGTTTTTGTGACGGAATCAATAGCGCAGTCGACTGCGCTAATGATGCCGGAAACGGAAGCTGTGGTTTCAGTTTGACTTTCCGTTGCGGGGTTACCTCCGACGGAACCCCAGAACGGGAAAGCCAATGCTGATGTGAACAGGCCCTAAGGCTTCCTTCACACTAGCATTAATATACGTTTACCTCTCTTCCGTCAGAGGAATGAGAGGATCGATACGTTAAACGGAAAGCAACGGCTCCATTAGAATTACCATTGCTTTCAATAGTAATTATTTTGTATCAGTTGCTTTCCGTTTGTCTCCGTTCGCTAAGTTTCCGTTTTTTTTTAAAGGAAACAAAAGTGCAGTCTGCAGAACTTTTATTTCCGTTCAAAACAATGGAAACCTAGCGAACGGAGACAAACGGAAAGCAACTGTTACAAAAGAATTACCATTGACAGCAATGGTAATTCTAATGGAGGCGTTGCTTTCCGTGTAACGTATCGATTCTCTCTTCCTCTGACGGACGAGAGGTAAAAGTATATTAATGCTAGTGTGAACAAAGCCAAATACAAGTAAGATATTAATTAAAAAAAAACAAAAAACCCCAGCAACCTTCCATATATAAGCCAGACAAGCTGACCACTACACTATAGAAGCCGTCATAGTCAATGATTGTGAAACTGTAGTAGTTGATTGTTTATCAGTCTATCCTGTCTGTCTGCTGCGTGTGGGTGGTGACTGGTCAGAGACTCAGTCAGACTGGCTGCCGCATGCAGTGTGCACTGGTAGGTGACTGGGAAATTCACCAGTCACAGCCCCGCTTGTAGCTTTCCCACGCTAATTAAGCACAGGAAAGCTACAAAGCCATTATACTGCGCTCAGCTTCCTGCCCCTGCCAAGAGTATACTGCAAGGGGGGGGGGGGGTCTGGGCATTTTATTGACAGCAGAGGGGTCTATAGGGCTCTATAGAGCCCTGACTAGTTACTATACTGAAAGGTTAGGGGGGTCAGAGCATCTGACTGACTGCTCTAAAGCGGGGGGCAGAATCCCCACCTATAGAGCTCTCTGCAGTAAGTCAGTCAGACACTCCCCCGCCCACACTAATCCTTCCATTATAGTGATGTGAGGGCTCTATGGGGTGGATTATTCCAGCCCTATAGAGCCCTTTGCTGTCGGTAAAATGCCCAGACCCCCCCCCCCTTGCAGTATACTCACGGGTCCCAGCAAGGCAGGAACTTACCTCATGCTTCTCTTCGCTCGACCGCTCGTCCTGCAGACTTGCTCCTCTCTTGCTGCATGTGCTGTGTACAGCGTCAGAGAGGAGGAGGAGTGTTTCAGACGTTCGGCACATCTGCTATGTGTGTCTGCATGGCCCCTCCCATCCGGTCCAGTCAGTCCCGGGCTGAAAATGCCGCCCCCCAAGTTTGGGTAGGTGGTGCCGCCTGAGGCTGTCGGCTCACCTGGCCTCATGGCAGGTGCGGCACTGACAGCATGTATACAAATAGTAACACAACAGCATGTATCCAAGTTGTAGCATGAAAGCAAGTATCCGAGTAGTAGCACGACAGCATGTATTCAAGTTGTAGCATGACAGCAAGTATCCAAGTAGTAACACAACAGCATGTATCCAAGTAGTAACAAGACAGCATGTATCCAAGTAGTAACATGACAGCATGTATCCAAGTAGTAACATGACAGCATGTATCCAAGTAGTAACATGACAGCATGTATCCAAGTAGTAACATGACAGCATGTATCCAAGTAGCAACATGACAGCATGTATCCAAGTAGCAACATGACAGCATGTATCCAAGTAGTAACATGACAGCATGTATCCAAGTAGCAACATGACAGCATGTATCCAAGTAGCAACATGACAGCATGTATCCAAGTAGTAACATGACAGCATGTATCCAAGTAGTAACACGACAGCATGTATCCAAGTAGTAACACGACAGCATGTATCCAAGTAGTAACACGACAGCATGTATCCAAGTAGTAACACGACAGCATGTATCCAAGTAGTAACACGACAGCATGTATCCAAGTAGTAACACGACAGCATGTATCCAAGTAGTAATAGGACAGCATGTATCCAAGTAGTAACACAACAGCATGTATCCAAGTAGTAACACGACAGCATGTATCCAAGTATTAACATGACACCATGTATCCAAGTAGTAACATGATAGCATGTATCCAAGTAGTAACATGATAGCATGTATCCAAGTAGTAACATGATAGCATGTATCCAAGTAGTAACATGATAGCATGTATCCAAGTAGTAACATGACATCATGTATCCAAGTAGTAACACGGCTGCATGTATCCGAGTAGTAACACGACTGCATGTATCCCAGTAGTAACACGACAGCATGTATCCGAGTAGTAACACGACAGCATGTATCCGAGTAGTACCATGACAGCATGTATCCAAGTAGCAACATGACAGCATGTATCCAAGTAGCAACATGACAGCATGTATCCAAGTAGTAACATGACCGCATGTATCAAGGTAGTAATACAAGAGCATGTATCCAAGTAGTTACACGACAGCATGTATCCAAGTAGCTACACGACAGCATGTATCCAAGTAGCTACACGACAGCATGTATCCAAGTAGTAACACGACAGCATGTATCCAAATAGTAGCACGACAGCATATATCCAAGTAGTAACACGACAGCATGTATCCAAGTAGTTACACAACAGCATGTATCCAAGTAGTTACACGACAGCATGTATCCAAGTAGTTACACGACAGCATGTATCCAAGTAGTTACACGACAGCATGTATCCAAGTAGTAAAACGACAGCATGTATCCAAGTAGTAACATGACAGCATGTATCCAAGTAGTAACATGGCAGTATATATCCAAGTAGTAACAGGACAGCATGTATCCAAGTAGTAACAGGACAGCATGTATCCAAGTAGTAATACAAGAGCATGTATCCAAGTAGTGAAACGACCGCATGTATCCAAGTAGTGAAACGACAGCATGTATCCAAGTAGTGAAACGACAGCATGTATCCAAGTAGTAAAACGACAGCATGTATCCAAGTAGTAACATGACAGCATGTATCCAAGTAGTAACATGGCAGTATATATCCAAGTAGCAACAGGACAGCATGTATCCAAGTAGTAACAGGACAGCATGTATCCAAGTAGTAACAGGACAGCATGTATCCAAGTAGTAATACAAGAGCATGTATCCAAGTAGTAATACAAGAGCATGTATCCAAGTAGTAACATGACAGCATGTATCCAAGTAGTAACATGACAGCATGTATCCAAGTAGCAACATGACAGCATGTATCCAAGTAGCAACATGACAGCATGTATCCGAGTAGTAACATGACAGCATGTATCCGAGTAGTAACATGACAGCATGTATCCAAGTAGTTACATGACAGCATGTATCCAAGTAGTAACATGACAGCATGTATCCAAGTAGCAACATGACAGCATGTATCCAAGTAGTAACATGACCGCATGTATCCAAGTAGCAACATGACAGCATGTATCCAAGTAGTAACATGACAGCATGTATCCAAGTAGTAACATGACAGCATGTATCCAAGTAGTAACATGACAGCATGTATCCAAGTAGTAACATGACCGCATGTATCCAAGTAGTAACATGACCGCATGTATCCAAGTAGCTACACGACAGCATGTATCCAAGTAGCTACACGACAGCATGTATCCAAGTAGTAACATGACAGCATGTATCCAAAGAGTAACATGACACCATGTATCCAAGTATTAACATGACAGCATGTATCCAAGTAGTAACATGACACCATGTATCCAAGTAGTAACATGACAGCATGTATCCAAGTAGTAACATGACAGCATATATCCAAGTAGTAACACGACAGCATGTATCCAAGTAGTGAAACGACAGCATGTATCCAAGTAGTGAAACGACAGCATGTATCCAAGTAGTGAAACGACAGCATGTATCCAAGTAGTAACACGACAGCATGTATCCAAGTATTAACAGAACAGCATGTATGTAAGTAGTACCATGACCGCATGTATCCAAGTAGTAACATGACCGCATGTACCCAAGTAGTAACATGACAGCATGTATCCAAGTAGTAACAAGATTGCATGTATCCAAGTAGTAACATGATAGCATGTATCCAAGTAGTAACATGATAGCATGTATCCAAGTAGTAACATGACAGCATGTATCCAAGTAGTAACATGACACCATGTATCCAAGTATTAACATGACACCATGTATCCAAGTATTAACATGACACCATGTATCCAAGTAGTAACATGATAGCATGTATCCAAGTAGTAACATGACCGCATGTACCCAAGTAGTAACATGACAGCATGTATCCAAGTAGTAACAAGATTGCATGTATCCAAGTATTAACATGACACCATGTATCCAAGTAGTAACATGATAGCATGTATCCAAGTAGTAACATGATAGCATGTATCCAAGTAGTAACATGACATCATGTATCCAAGTAGTAACATGACAGCATGTATCCAAGTAGTAACATGACCGCATGTATCAAGGTAGTAATACAAGAGCATGTATCCAAGTAGTTACACGACAGCATGTATCCAAGTAGCTACACGACAGCATGTATCCAAGTAGTAACACGACAGCATGTATCCAAATAGTAGCAGGACAGCATGTATCCAAGTAGTTACACGACAGCATGTATCCAAGTAGTTACACGACAGCATGTATCCAAGTAGTAACATGACAGCATGTATCCAAGTAGTAACATGGCAGTATATATCCAAGTAGTAACAGGACAGCATGTATCCAAGTAGTAACAGGACAGCATGTATCCAAGTAGTAACAGGACAGCATGTATCCAAGTAGTAATACAAGAGCATATATCCAAGTAGTAATACAAGAGCATGTATCCATGTAGTAACATGACAGCATGTATCCAAGTAGCAACATGACAGCATGTATCCAAGTAGCAACATGACAGCATGTATCCAAGTAGCAACATGACAGCATGTATCCAAGTAACTACATGACAGCATGTATCCGAGTAGTAACATGACAGCATGTATCCAAGTAGTTACATGACAGCATGTATCCAAGTAGTAACATGACAGCATGTATCCAAGTAGCAACATGACAGCATGTATCCAAGTAGTAACATGACCGCATGTATCCAAGTAGCAACATGACAGCATGTATCCAAGTAGTAACATGACAGCATGTATCTAAGTAGTAACACGACAGCATGTATCCAAGTAGTAACACGACAGCATGTATCCAAATAGTAGCAGGACAGCATGTATCCAAGTAGTTACACGACAGCATGTATCCAAGTAGTTACACGACAGCATGTATCCAAGTAGTAACATGACAGCATGTATCCAAGTAGTAACATGGCAGTATATATCCAAGTAGTAACAGGACAGCATGTATCCAAGTAGTAACAGGACAGCATGTATCCAAGTAGTAACAGGACAGCATGTATCCAAGTAGTAATACAAGAGCATATATCCAAGTAGTAATACAAGAGCATGTATCCAAGTAGTTACACGACAGCATGTATCCAAGTAGCTACACGACAGCATGTATCCAAGTAGTAACACGACAGCATGTATCCAAATAGTAGCACGACAGCATGTATCCAAGTAGTAACACGACAGCATGTATCCAAGTAGTTACATGACAGCATGTATCCAAGTAGTTACACGACAGCATGTATCCAAGTAGTTACACGACAGCATGTATCCAAGTAGTTACACGACAGCATGTATCCAAGTAGTAACACGACAGCATGTATCCAAGTAGTAACATGGCAGTATATATCCAAGTAGTAACAGGACAGCATGTATCCAAGTAGTAACAGGACAGCATGTATCCAAGTAGTAACAGGACAGCATGTATCCAAGTAGTAATACAAGAGCATGTATCCAAGTAGTGAAACGACAGCATGTATCCAAGTAGTGAAACGACAGCATGTATCCAAGTAGTGAAACGACAGCATGTATCCAAGTAGTAAAACGACAGCATGTATCCAAGTAGTAACATGACAGCATGTATCCAAGTAGTAACATGGCAGTATATATCCAAGTAGCAACAGGACAGCATGTATCCAAGTAGTAACAGGACAGCATGTATCCAAGTAGTAACAGGACAGCATGTATCCAAGTAGTAACATGACCGCATGTATCCAAGTAGTAATACAAGAGCATGTATCCAAGTAGCTACACGACAGCATGTATCCAAGTAGTAACATGACAGCATGTATCCAAGTAGTTACACGACAGCATGTATCCAAGTAGTTACACGACAGCATGTATCCAAGTAGTTACACGACAGCATGTATCCAAGTAGTAACATGACAGCATGTATCCAAGTAGTAACATGGCAGTATATATCCAAGTAGTAACAGGACAGCATGTATCCAAGTAGTAACAGGACAGCATGTATCCAAGTAGTAACAGGACAGCATGTATCCAAGTAGTAACAGGACAGCATGTATCCAAGTAGTAATACAAGAGCATGTATCCAAGTAGTGAAACGACAGCATGTATCCAAGTAGTGAAACGACAGCATGTATCCAAGTAGTAAAACGACAGCATGTATCCAAGTAGTAACATGACAGCATGTATCCAAGTAGTAACATGGCAGTATATATCCAAGTAGCAACAGGACAGCATGTATCCAAGTAGTAACAGGACAGCATGTATCCAAGTAGTAACATGACAGCATGTATCCAAGTAGTAACATGACCGCATGTATCCAAGTAGTAATACAAGAGCATGTATCCAAGTAGCTACACGACAGCATGTATCCAAGTAGTAACACGACAGCATGTATCCAAGTAGTAACATGACAGCATGTATCCAAGTAGTAACATGACAGCATGTATCCAAGTAACTACATGACAGCATGTATCCGAGTAGTAACATGACAGCATGTATCTGAGTAGTAACATGACAGCATGTATCCAAGTAGTTACATGACAGCATGTATCCAAGTAGCAACATGACAGCATGTATCCAAGTAGCAACATGACAGCATGTATCCAAGTAGTAACATGACCGCATGTATCCAAGTAGCAACATGACAGCATGTATCCAAGTAGTAACATGACAGCATGTATCCAAGTAGTAACATGACCGCATGTATCCAAGTAGTAATACAAGAGCATGTATCCAAGTAGCTACACGACAGCATGTATCCAAGTAGTGAAACGACAGCATGTATCCAAGTAGTGAAACGACAGCATGTATCCAAGTAGTAACACGACAGCATGTATCCAAGTAGTAACATGACAGCATGTATCCAAGTAGTAACATGACAGCATGTATCCAAAGAGTAACATGACACCATGTATCCAAGTATTAACATGACAGCATGTATCCAAGTAACTACATGACAGCATGTATCCGAGTAGTAACATGACAGCATGTATCTGAGTAGTAACATGACAGCATGTATCCAAGTAGTTACATGACAGCATGTATCCAAGTAGCAACATGACAGCATGTATCCAAGTAGCAACATGACAGCATGTATCCAAGTAGTAACATGACCGCATGTATCCAAGTAGCAACATGACAGCATGTATCCAAGTAGTAACATGACAGCATGTATCCAAGTAGTAACATGACCGCATGTATCCAAGTAGTAATACAAGAGCATGTATCCAAGTAGCTACACGACAGCATGTATCCAAGTAGTGAAACGACAGCATGTATCCAAGTAGTGAAACGACAGCATGTATCCAAGTAGTGAAACGACAGCATGTATCCAAGTAGTGAAACGACAGCATGTATCCAAGTAGTAACACGACAGCATGTATCCAAGTATTAACAGAACAGCATGTATGTAAGTAGTACCATGACCTCATGTATCCAAGTAGTAACATGACCGCATGTACCCAAGTAGTAACATGACAGCATGTATCCAAGTAGTAACAAGATTGCATGTATCCAAGTAGTAACATGATAGCATGTATCCAAGTAGTAACATGATAGCATGTATCCAAGTAGTAACATGACAGCATGTATCCAAGTAGTAACACGACAGCATGTATCCAAGTAGTAACACGACAGCATGTATCCAAGTAGTAACACGACAGCATGTATCCAAGTAGTAACACGACAGCATGTATCCAAGTAGTAACAGGACAGCATGTATCCAAGTAGTAATAGGACAGCATGTATACAAGTAGTAACACGACAGCATGTATCCAAGTAGTAACACGACACCATGTATCCAAGTATTAACACGACACCATGTATCCAAGTAGTAATATGATAGCATGTATCCAAGTAGTAACATGATATCATGTATCCAAGTAGTAACATGACATCATGTATCCAAGTAGTAACATGACAGCATGTATCCAAGTAGTAACATGACCGCATGTATCAAGGTAGTAATACAAGAGCATGTATACAAGTAGTTACACGACAGCATGTATCCAAGTAGCTACACGACAGCATGTATCCAAGTAGTAACACGACAGCATGTATCCAAGTAGTAACACGACAGCATGTATCCAAGTAGTAACACGACAGCATGTATCCAAGTAGTAAAACGACAGCATGTATCCAAGTAGTAAAACGACAGCATGTATCCAAGTAGTAAAACGACAGCATGTATCCAAGTAGTAACATGGCAGTATATATCCAAGTAGTAACATGACCGCATGTACCCAAGTAGTAACATGACAGCATGTATCCAAGTAGTAACAAGATTGCATGTATCCAAGTAGTAACATGATAGCATGTATCCAAGTAGTAACATGATAGCATGTATCCAAGTAGTAACATGACATCATGTATCCAAGTAGTAACATGACAGCATGTATCCAAGTAGTAACATGACAGCATGTATCCAAGTAGTAACATGACCGCATGTATCCAAGTAGTAATACAAGAGCATGTATCCGAGTAGTAACACGACAGCATGTATCCGAGTAGTAACACGACAGCATGTATCCGAGTAGTAACACGACAGCATGTATCCGAGTAGTAACACGACAGCATGTATCCGAGTAGTAACACGACAGCATGTATCCGAGTAGTAACACGACAGCATGTATCCGAGTAGTAACACGACAGCATGTATCCGAGTAGTAACACGACAGCATGTATCCGAGTAGTGAAACGACAGCATGTATCCGAGTAGTGAAACGACAGCATGTATCCAAGTAGTAACAGGACAGCATGTATTCAAGTAGTAACAGGACAGCATGTATCCAAGTAGTTACACGACAGCATGTATCCAAGTAGCAACATGACAGCATGTATCCAAGTAGTAATACAAGAGCATGTATCCAAGTAGTAACATGACAGCATGTATCCAAGTAGTAACAAGACAGCATGTATCCAAGTAGTAACAAGACAGCATGTATCCAAGTAGTAACATGATAGCATGTATCCAAGTAGTAACATGATAGCATGTATCCAAGTATTAACATGACATCATGTATCCGAGTGGTAACACGACAGCATGTGTCCAAGTAGTAACATGACAGCATGTATCCAAGTAGTAACATGATAGCATGTATCCAAGTAGTAACAAGACAGCATGTATCCAAGTAGTAACATGATAGCATGTATCCAAGTAGTAACATGATAGCATGTATCCAAGTAGTAACATGACATCATGTATCCGAGTGGTAACACAACAGCATGTATCCAAGTCGTAACTTGATAGCATGTATCCGAGTAGTAACACGACAGCATGTATCCGAGTCGTAACTTGATAGCATGTATTCGAGTAATAACACGACAGCATGTATCCGAGTAGTAACACGGCTGCATGTATCCCAGTAGTAACACGACAGCATGTATCCGAGTAGTAACACGACAGCATGTATCCGAGTAGTAACACGACAGCATGTATCCAAGTAGCAACACGACAGCATGTATCCAAGTAGTAACATGACAGCATGTATCCAAGTAGTACCATGACAGCATGTATCCAAGTAGTAACTTGATAGCATGTATCCAAGTAGCAACATGACAGCATGTATCCAAGTCATAACTTGATAGCATGTATCCGAGTAGTAACACGACAGCATGTATCCAAGTCGTAACTTGATAGCATGTATCCGAGTAGTAACACGACAGCATGTATCCGAGTAGTAACGCGACTGCATGTATCCCAGTAGTAACACGACAGCATGTATCCCAGTAGTAACACGACAGCATGTATCCAAGTAGTAACACGACAGCATGTATCCGAGTAGTAACACGACAGCATGTATCCGAGTAGTAACACGACAGCATGTATCCGAGTAGTAACACGACAGCATGTATCCAAGTATTAACATAACAGTATGTATGTAAGTAGTACCATGACCGCATGTATCCAAGTAGTAACATGACAGCATGTATCCAAGTAGTAACAAGACAGCATGTATCCAAGTAGTAACATGATAGCATGTATCCAAGTAGTAACATGATAGCATGTATCCAAGTAGTAACATGACATCATGTATCCGAGTGGTAACACGACAGCATGTATCCAAGTAGTAACACGACAGCATGTATCCAAGTAGTAACACGACAGCATGTATCCAAGTAGTACCATGACAGCATGTATCCAAGTAGTGCCATGACAGCATGTATCCAAGTAGTAACATGACAGCATGTATCCAAGTAGTAACATGACAGCATGTATCCAAGTAGTAACAAGACAGCATGTATCCAAGTAGTAACATGATAGCATGTATCCAAGTAGTAACATGATAGCATGTATCCAAGTAGTAACATGACATCATGTATCCGAGTGGTAACACAACAGCATGTATCCAAGTCGTAACTTGATAGCATGTATCCGAGTAGTAACACGACAGCATGTATCCAAGTCGTAACTTGATAGCATGTATTAGAGTAATAACACGACAGCATGTATCCGAGTAGTAACACGGCTGCATGTATCCGAGTAGTAACACGACTGCATGTATCCCAGTAGTAACACGACAGCATGTATCCGAGTAGTAACACGACAGCATGTATCCGAGTAGTACCATGACAGCATGTATCCAAGTAGCAACATGACAGCATGTATCCAAGTAGTAATATGACAGCATGTATCCAAGTAGTAACATGACAGCATGTATCCAAGTAGTAACATGACAGCATGTATCCAAGTAGTACCATGACAGCATGTATCCAAGTAGTAACTTGATAGCATGTATCCAAGTAGCAACATGACAGCATGTATCCAAGTCATAACTTGATAGCATGTATCCGAGTAGTAACACGACAGCATGTATCCAAGTCGTAACTTGATAGCATGTATCCGAGTAGTAACACGACAGCATGTATCCGAGTAGTAACGCGACTGCATGTATCCCAGTAGTAACACGACAGCATGTATCCCAGTAGTAACACGACAGCATGTATCCAAGTAGTAACACGACAGCATGTATCCGAGTAGTAACACGACAGCATGTATCCGAGTAGTAACACGACAGCATGTATCCGAGTAGTAACACGACAGCATGTATCCAAGTATTAACATAACAGTATGTATGTAAGTAGTACCATGACCGCATGTATCCAAGTAGTAACATGACAGCATGTATCCAAGTAGTAACAAGACAGCATGTATCCAAGTAGTAACATGATAGCATGTATCCAAGTAGTAACATGATAGCATGTATCCAAGTAGTAACATGACATCATGTATCCGAGTGGTAACACGACAGCATGTATCCAAGTAGTAACACGACAGCATGTATCCAAGTAGTAACACGACAGCATGTATCCAAGTAGTACCATGACAGCATGTATCCAAGTAGTGCCATGACAGCATGTATCCAAGTAGTAACATGACAGCATGTATCCAAGTAGTAACATGACAGCATGTATCCAAGTAGTAACAAGACAGCATGTATCCAAGTAGTAACATGATAGCATGTATCCAAGTAGTAACATGATAGCATGTATCCAAGTAGTAACATGACATCATGTATCCGAGTGGTAACACAACAGCATGTATCCAAGTCGTAACTTGATAGCATGTATCCGAGTAGTAACACGACAGCATGTATCCAAGTCGTAACTTGATAGCATGTATTAGAGTAATAACACGACAGCATGTATCCGAGTAGTAACACGGCTGCATGTATCCGAGTAGTAACACGACTGCATGTATCCCAGTAGTAACACGACAGCATGTATCCGAGTAGTAACACGACAGCATGTATCCGAGTAGTACCATGACAGCATGTATCCAAGTAGCAACATGACAGCATGTATCCAAGTAGTAATATGACAGCATGTATCCAAGTAGTAACATGACAGCATGTATCCAAGTAGTACCATGACAGCATGTATCCGAGTAGTAACACGACAGCATGTATCCGAGTAGTAACGCGACAGCATGTATCCGAGTAGTAACGCGACAGCATGTATCCGAGTAGTAACGCGACAGCATGTATCCGAGTAGTAACGCGACAGCATGTATCCGAGTAGTAACGCGACAGCATGTATCCGAGTAGTAACGCGACAGCATGTATCCGAGTAGTAACACGACAGCATGTATCCGAGTAGTAACACGACAGCATGTATCCGAGTAGTAACACGACAGCATGTATCCGAGTAGTAACACGACAGCATGTATCCGAGTAGTAACACGACAGCATGTATCCAAGTAGTAACACGACAGCATGTATCCAAGTAGTAACAAGACAGCATGTATCCAAGTAGTAACAAGACAGCATGTATCCAAGTAGTAACAAGACAGCATGTATCCAAGCAGTAACATTACAGCATATATCCAAGTAGTAACATGCAAACCGAGCGATGCCACAAAATATACCAATGGTCCTAGTGACTAATAGGATAAACCAAAAAGAGAAACAAGTCCAGACCAAATAATAGAAAAAGTAAGAAAACCTTTATTAAAGTTAATTAGACACAAACAAGCACATAGACACAACTATACACAGTAAAATATCCCTCGTAACAAGATGGAATCAGAACATAAAAACAGCATGGTCCCCCAGATAGAAAACCGGTCACAAGATCACCCAGACTATTAAAGTGCATAAGTCATAAATTTAAAGCAGGTGCTAGGTATGGTACGTTTGCACAGATTGATAAGTGAACACAAATAAATATGAGTGCAATCACAGACATATGTATCATAGAGACGGCAGTATACCTCTACCTACAAAGTACAAAGGTAGCTGGGAGATCAGGACCGGGATAGGGGGGGACCGCTGCTGCACCCGACGCGTGTTTCGCTGATGCTTCGTCAGGGGTTGATGTCAGAATCAGCAACACAGCCCTAAATAGTTCCTCCTCTCGGGTAATTCCAGGTGAGGCATAACTTAATTATAAGTACCAGCTGTTTCCCATCGGGTGGCTGAGTGTTCGGCGGCGGTCACCACTGACAGCTGCCGATACCTCCAACCAACCCACGATAGCGTCCCATCGTATGGTTCAATAGTGAAAGCCTCCTCCTTCCGTGCACGCCTCCAGCAGCCTAGCCACGCACAATAGGCAGGGAGCAAGGAACTACTCCCCCGTCTGACGCGGCGCCGCGACCAAGGGCAAATGCAGGGAGTGGAGCCAAAATGAAACTCATACTATAATATCCAAACATAAAATATTAACATCCCTGAATTCAGAGTCATATTTCTTAAACAGTATCGCAGAAAATACAAAGAGAACTGGATGCGCCGAAAGAAAGCTGCACAGGAACAGCAGTTGCTGTCCGAAGTGCTGAAAGGAAAGGCAGTCACAGCACAGGTCGCTGTCCAAAGTGCTGAAAGAATCAGCACAGCAGTCAGAGCAGAATAACACAGCAGTGAAGGCTGCCACTGTACAGAGTGCTGAAAGTAGCCGAAGAGACCCTAGAACAGCACGGAAACTGAAACAAGGTACCGAAAATACCAAAAAGATGCTTTGAAAATGAAAATAAGTAAAAGATAAAAAAAGTGAAAAAATGTGGGAAATAAATAGAAAAAAAATTTGCAAAACGTGAGGATGGAGAAGAAGAAAAAAGAAAGTGAAGGTAATGTAGATATTGTAGGTAATTATTTATTAATGGACAAATAATGGAATAATATAAAACAGCATACACCGAGTAAATCCATCTTAATGTGTTAACATATTATGGCCTGAGAAGTTGGACCGCTCCAAGCCAATAATCCCCCAACTAATATGTATGTATATATATATATATATATGTATATGTATATGTGTATATATATATATATATATATATATATATATATATGTGTGTGAGTATAAACGAAAGTGAGGAATGTGCAAAATAAGTGAAAGGCAGAAATATCGCAAAGTGACGAGATTATTATATAAATGATAATGAATGAAATAAAGATAATGACAACGGTGCCACAAATATAAAAATTCAAATATGTGATATAAACTGGTATAATAAAAATTGATCAGTGTAACAAAATAATTACAATCAATATCAATAACATATAAAACCTATATATACCGTATTGTTAAATGCAAATTGTTATACCAATCTGTGCAAAGTGTACCGTAAACATAGCAAAAGATAATTAGACTAGAGAATTAGAGGACAGCGGTCCAGAGTGAAACGGGAGGGAAAGCTAACCTAAAATAAAGGTAGGCCATCCACACGTGTTCACCCAAAAATCAATATAATAACCTGGTTATGTGAAGTAATTATAACAGAATTCAGGCCAACCATTATATCCGTAGCCGACAAACAAAAGGAATAGTCGATGAATCAAGATGGTAAGTCATGATAGGCAACAACCCTCCTTTATCCGATGCGAAAATGACCAAAGGGGGGGACCCAGCTCAATACTGATCATAAATGAAATTGCGGGATGTAGATCTCGGTTCATGTTTCAAACATCATAAGGAACTAGACTAGGACCTCCATATTGTATGGTATGATGGGAGCCATGCTGAAAAATAACAAAAATGTGTAAGAAAATACCGGTGTCTATATGTCAATTGCCACAATTAGCCTCGATTAGATAGACCAGGTGAAAGACCTCATCTATGGAGGAGGCGCGGGCATTGGTGGACTAAGAAAATATAAGAATAAAATAACCCTATACACAAAAACAATTAAAAGAATAATTAAAAATATTGGTGGACACCAATAGGAGGGTGGCAATAATACAACCCAAAGAAATATAAACGGCGCCTCTGAAGAAATGGTACAAAACGGTTATGTTCATTGAGGCCAAAAGGGCATAAGGTTCCCAACCTCATGATCCACATGGTTTCCTTCTGACCCAGGGTCCTCTTCCAATTTCCTCCTCTTGGTCCAATAAGTGCACGATCGATGGCTCTTATTTTCAGAAGTGATACATCACAATTATGATGTAACCTAAAATGACGATGAATCGTTTTAAGTACTGACACATCTTCAATCTCCGCGGCCGCTTGAATACTCAGCACGTGTTCGCGTACTCTCCGACTGAGTTGTCTGGTTGTCATATCCACGTAGATTTTATCGCAGGGACAGATGGCAAAATAGACAAATCCCGTGGTAGCGCAATCAATGTGAGTGATTTTAAATTCACGCCCATGATTAAAATCCTAAAATGCTGTTGCCTGTTCGATGTTAGGACAGGCAACACAGCGCCCACATTTAAAGCACCTCCATTTGGGACCTTTAGACCCAAAAGCATATTGGGGTTGTAAGCCCCAATGGTAACTATGTACCAACAGGTCCCTGAGGTTTTTGGCTCTCCTAGACGTGATGGAGGGAACAGATGGTAACAGCTTACCCAAGGTGTGGTCCTGTTTGAGTATTGGCCAGAATTTTTTCATTACCCCTAAAATTTGCTCAGATTTACAGTTAAAATCGGTAATCATATGGACCTTATTTTCGGAGATAGCACCCCGTCCGGAGCCCTGTAGCAGCATAGTTCTTTGACTGCCCTTTGCCCTGATATAAGCTCGCTGACTGGAGCGATTGCTATACCCCCTTTCCCTAAAATGCTTCTTCATATCTTGAGCTTGTATCTCAAAGGTGTGTTGGTCTGAGCACAGCCGTCTTGCTCGCAAGTATTGACCAACTGGGATGTTATTAATGAGGTGTCTAGGGTGAGCCGAGGATGCATGCAATATGGAATTCACTGAGGTCTTCTTTCTATATAGATCTGTATGTAAAAGACCCTGATCATCAACCCGAACCTGAATATCGAGAAACTCAATTGCTGATTTACTGAATTGATATGTGAGCTTGATGTTGATGTCGTTACGATTTAGATGGTCAATGAACGTTTTGAGCTCTACTGGTGTTCCCTGCCAGATCAGCAACACATCGTCAATATATCTGGCCCAGAGATGTACTTTTTCAGTGAGGGGAACAGGGTTTGACAAGAAGATATCTCTTTACCACAGCCCCAAGAAAAGATTGGCATAGGCGGGTGCGCAAGCTGCCCCCATAGCCGTTCCCTGGAGCTGTAGGTAGAAAACTCCTTGAAAATTAAAAAATTATGGGTCAAAATGAATTGAAGAGCTCTCAGTAAAAAAATCTTGAAGCCCCCTATCCAAGTTCCCTATTGCCAAAAAGAATTGTGCTGCCTTGAGGCCATCACTATGTCGAATCGATGTATAAAGTGATTCCACATCGCATGTAACAAGGTACATGTCCGGTTGAAGGTGTATCCCCTCGATCTTTCTCAAGATATCGTTAGTATCCTGAACAAAGGATGGAAGGGTTTCAACAATAGGTTTCAAGAAATAATCTATATACTTACAAAGTGGTTCTAAAATACTATTGGATCCGGATACAATCGGACGTCCTGGGGGATTACAGGCGTCCTTGTGTATCTTTGGAAGTAAATAGATTGTTGCAACCGTAGGTTCCAGGATCTGTAGTCCATCCGCCTGTTTTTTAGTAAAGATACCATCTTCGCATGCCTGGCCGGTAAGGATAGACAATTCATGTTGGTATTTAGATAGTGGGTTGAATGTAAGATTCTTATAACATTCTACAATTCGTAACTGGCGAAACACTTCTCTCTCATAGGACGTAGTGGGCCAGAGCACTATGTTCCCTCCTTTATCCGAAGGTTTAAAGACTATTTCCTTCATGGAGGTTAACGCCTTAATAGCCACTCTTTGGGTATAGGAAAGGTTGTCATTCCCAATATGATCAGGGATCTTCTTTAATTCCTCAGACACTGTATTTAGAAATAAGGATATTTCAGGGAACATACTGTGAGAGGGAAATTTTGTGGATCTAGGTAAAAGATGTTGTGGATACCTACCTTGAAGAGGTTCAGCCTGTTCATCCTATAGTTCTTGAAGAGCGTTAATAGTTTCCAATTCAAGATTTTTTTAAAAACTAGTTTCCGAGCAAACAGGTGGAGGTCCTTTACTGTGGAAAAAATATTGAATTTAGCTGCAGGTGAAAAAGTTAAACCCAATTGCAAAACATCAAGTTGGGCAGGTGTTAAAACTCTATCAGAAAGGTTGATTACCTTGAGTGGATTAGTAGAATCAGTTTCTAATCTAGATGCATAGGTCCGTTTATTAGCATGCTGGCGTTGGTCATACCCCCGGTCCTGATCACCTTTGCATTTTCCCTGTCACTGAGGGTATCTTTCAGGTCTAGAAGTTGAGATGTTAGAGGTAGTACTGGCTGACGATCGTGAGGTGATAGAAGCCGAACGTGCCCGTTCGCTACCCGTCCTCCACTGCCATTTATAGATGCGCTTATTCTGGAAGTCATCCACGTCAAGTTGGTACTTCTTCATTTTAGTGGAGGAGATTTCTTTCTCCCATATTGTGAAGGATTCTTCTAGTTGTTTATTTAGGTTATCCATCTCATCTTTTGAAAACTCAGATTGCACACGTTTCTGTACTTCCTCGATCTCCTTGTCCAGAGATTCAAGCGACATACTATTATGACTCACCAGAAGCTTCATAAACTTTCTGGAGCACGCGGCACATGACTCCTCCCATTTGGTAGTGAAAGCATCATCTTCTATGGAGAAGGAAGGGAAGACTTGTACCCGTAGTCCACGTGGGATTAGACCTTTGCTCAAGTATTGCTGCATATAAGTTTTGTTCCACCATATTCAAGTCCACCAATGTAACAAATTAATTAGGGCTTTCTTAATTGCCACCCTCTGAACGGATTCCATCAAGTACGAGGGTTGATTGGAAAATACATTTGCAGCCTGTGCTGACCAGGAGATCTCTCTACTCCTGTAATCCATTATAGGAAAAGGGTTGGATACTATAATAAATACAGAGAATGAAATTAAGCAAACCAAGCTATGCCCCAAAATATACCAATGGTCCTAGTGACTAATAGGATAAACCAAAAAGAGAAACAAGTCACGACCAAATAATAGAAAAAGTAAGAAAACCTTTATTAAAGTTAATTAGATACAAACAAGCACATAGACACAACTATACACAGTAAAATAAGCCCTCGTAACAAGATGGAATCAAATCATAAAAACAGCATGGCCTCCCAGATAGAAAACCGGTCACAAGATCACCCAGACTATTAAAGTGCATAAGTCATAAATTTAAAGCAGGTGCTAGGTATGGTATGTTTGCACAGATTGATAAGTGAACACAAATAAATATGAGTGCAATCACAGACATATGTATCATAGAGACGGCAGTATACCTATACCTACAAAGTACAAAGGTAGCCGGGAGATCAGGACCGGGATAGGGGGCTGCACCCGATGCGCGTTTCGCTGATGCTTCGTCAGGGGTTGATGTCAGAATCACCAACACAGCCCTAAATAGTTCCTCTCCTCGGGTAATTCCAGGTGAGGCATAACTTAATTATAAGTACCAGCTGTTTCCCATCGGGTGGCTGAGTGTTCGGCGGCGGTCACCACTGACAGCCGCCGATACCTCCAACCAACCCACGATAGCGTCCCATCATATGGTTCAATAGTGAAAGCCTCCTCCTCCCGTGCACGCCTCCAGCAGCCTAGCCACGCACAATAGGCGGGGAGCAAGGAACTACTCCCCCGTCTGACGCGGTGCCGCGGCCAAGGGCAAATGCAGGGAGTGGAGCCAACAAGACACTCATACTATAATATCCAAACATAATATATTAATATCCCTGAATTCAAAGTCATATTTCTTAAACAGTATCGCAGAAAATACAAAGAGAACTGGATGCGCCGAAAGAAAGCCGAGCCAAGGCGTCCCATTGCTAAGCAACAGTACAGCACAGGAGTAGTAACATGACAGCATGTATCCAAGTAGTAACATGACAGCATGTGCCCCCAGTAGTAACATGACAGCATGTATCCAAGTAGTAACATGACAGCACGTATCCAAGTAGTAACATGACAGCACGTATCCATTAACATGACAGCATGTATCCAAGTAGTAACACAAGAGCATGTATCCAAGTTGTAGCATGACAGCATGTATCCAAGTAGTAACATGACAGCAAGTATCTGAGTAGTAACACGACAGTGTATCCAAGTAGTAACATGACAGCCTGTATCCAAGTAGTAACATGACAGCCTGTATCCAAGTAGTAACATGACCGCATGTATCCAAGTAGTAACACAACAGCATGTATCCAAGTAGTAACACAACAGCATGTATCCAAGTTGTAGCATGATAGCTGTCACGATGCGGGGTGTGGACCCACTGGGCCGTACTGCGTAGCGGGATGGCAGCTGGCCAAACAGGTAAGTATACAGTTCTATTAGTTCAGCGAGGGTACCTGAGGCCATCGTAGGCAGCAGCGAGGCAGGAAGTCGTCAGGTGAGGCGTAGCAGATCAGCGTAGGCTGTAGCACAGCACGGCAAATAGCACAGGACGGCAATAGCACAAGGTAGCACGGAAGCAGGATACGGGATACAGGAGCAAGGTACACTGGGAAGCTGGGAGACCATAAGCACGACAAACAATGGGTAACGAACAACGCTCTGGCAAAGAGCAAGGGGACAGAGCCCTTTTTATAGCCCAGGGCATCCTGGGCCAGATTGCAGAGTTACTGCAAAAATGCGCGCATTGGCCCTTTAATGCCGTGCACGCGCGGGCGCGCGCGCACGCCGGAAAAGCCGAGAGTCCGAAAGTGAGTTCCATGGTCACGGCCGTCGGGGTTAACGACCGAACGACGGACCGCGGCCATGGACGTTACAGAATCCCCCCTCTTACGCCCCCTCTACCTCTACCCTAGAATCTAAGGACTATGTAGAAGGGGAAATGTGTGGCACTATCTGCAAGAGGGCTGTGTGGCACTATCTGCAAGGGGGGCTGTGTGGCACTATGTACAATGGGGGCTGTGCGGCACTATCTTGAAGAAATGTGTGTGGCACTATATATAAGGGGCAGTGGCGTTGCTATAGGGGTCATAGCGGTCGCATCTGCGACCGGGCCCCGAAATCAGGGCGGGCTATAGTAACTCGTGCCGCGGGCCCCTGTTACTGTAGTAACTGACAGTACTTACGTTCCTGCTTCCGGAGCGCAGCGGAGGTCCTGACATTACAACGCTATGCGCCGTGCACAACATCGTGATCATGGATAAAGTCAGGACAGAACTTCCGCCGCGGCTGAAGAGGAGGGTAAGATTAATATCCATGTCTGCTAAAGCTGATTGGCGGGGTCCGACTCCCGGGAGCCGGCCAATCAGCTCTTCTGAAGGGGCCGCAGCACTCGTACGACAGTTGCTTCCCCTTCATTCCGGTCACTTGATCACACTGTGAATCCGTGTCGGCGATTCACAGAGTGAGCGAGTAAAGGAAATGAAGGGGAAGCAGCTCCCGTACGAGTGCTGCGGCCACTTCAAAACAGCTGATTTGCCTGCTCCCGGGAGTCAGACCCCATCACATCAGCTATTGATGGCTTATCCTGAGGATAGGCCATCAATGTTTAGGGATTGGACAACCCCTTTAAGCCTACGATGTAGCAGGCTTAGAGGGCCCATGAGACAGGATCACAGATTGTATGATGCTGTCTGCTGGGCCCTGTCTAAGCCAATCACATGGTAGGCTTAGATACATGGGCCATGTGTGATTCTGTCTGATGGGCCCTGTATTTAAGCCTACCACACGGTAGGTTTAGATACAGGGCCCCCAGCACACAGTAATCTTATACTGTATAAGATTACTATCTACTGGACCCTGTATCTAAGCCTACCTTGTGGTAGGCTTAGATACAGGGTCCCACAGATAGATACAGGGCCCATGTGTGATACTAAGGCCGGGTTTACACGAGCGTGTGCGTTTTGCGCACGCAAAAAAGTGGCATTTTTCGTGCGCAAAAGGCACTTAACAGCTCCGTGTGGCAGCATCATATGATCAACGGCTGCATGGTTTTCGCGCAGCCACCATCATTATCACACTCCATTTGGATGTTTGTAAACAGAAAAGCACGTGGTGCTTTTCTGTTTTCATTCATACTTCTTACTGCTGTTGCGCGAAACACGCGCGTCCCACGGAAGTGCTTCCGTGTGACATGCGTGGTTTTCACGCACCCATTGATTTCAATGGGTGCGTGATGCGCGAATAGCGCACAAACAGGACATGTCGTGCGTTTCACGCAGCGGACATACGCTGCGTGAAAATCACGCACCTGTCTGCACGGCCCCATAGACTAATATAGGTCCCTGCGACACGCGTGAAAATCACATGCGTCGCATGGACGTATAACACGCTCGTGTAAATGAGCCCTAATACAATCTATGAAACACCTGTGGGATCAAAATGCTCAGTACACCCCTAGATGATTACCCTGAGGGGTAAAGTTTCCAAAATGGAGTCACTTCTCAGGGGTTTCTACTGTACGGGTACCTCAGGGGCTGTGCAAATGCGACATGGCGCCCAAAAAACAATCAACCAAAATCTACATGCCAAATAGCACTCCTGCCATTCTGAGCCCTGCGGTGTATCCAAGCAGCAGTTTATAACCACATATGGGGTATTGCCGTACTCGGGAGAAATTGCTTTACAATTGTTGGGGCGCTTTTTCTCCTTTATTCCTTGTGAAAATGAAAACAATTCAACATTTTAGTGGAAAGAATGTAGATTTTCATTTTCACTGCATAATCCCAATAATTCAGCAAAAAAACTGTGGGGTCAAAATGCTAACTATACCGCTAGATAAATTCCACGAGGGGTATAGTTTCCCAAATGGGGTCACTTTTGCTGGGTTTGCACTTTTTTGGCCCCTCAGTGGCTTTGCAAATTCGACATGGGGCCAGCAAAACTTGAGCTCCAAAGGTCAAATGGCGCGCTGTCCTTTCTAACTTCCGCCATGTGTCCAAACAGCAGTTTATTATCACATAGGGGGGTATTGCTGTGCTCAGAAGAGTTTGCTTTACAAATATTGTGGTGTTTTTTCTCCTTTATCTGTTGTAAAAATGAAAAAATCGGAGCTAAAACGACATTTTATTAGAAAAAATTTCACGGCATAATTCCCATAAATTCAGCAAAAACGTGTAGGGTCAATATGCTAACTATACCACTAGAAAAATTCCTTGAGGGGTGTAGTTTCCAAAATGGGGTCACTTTTGGGGAGTTTCCACTGTTATGGTCCCTCCAGGGCTTTGCAAACACGACATGGCACCGAAAACCATTCCAGCAAAATACAAATGGCCCTCGTTCCCTTCTGAGCCCTGCCGTGGGTCCAAACAGCAGTTTATTACCACATATGGGGTATTGCCGTAATCGGGAGACATTGCTTTACAACTGTTGGGGTACTTTTTCTCCTTTATTCCTTGTAAAATATAAAACATCAGATTTTCATTTTCACAGACCAGTTCCAATAAATTTAGCAAAAAACCTGTGGGCTAAAAATGCTAACTAAACCTCTTGAAAAATTCCTTGAGGGGTGTAGTTTCCAAAATGGGGTCACTTTTGGGGGTTTCCACTGTTTTGGCAACACAAGACCTCTTCAAACCTGACATGGTGCCTAAAATATATTCTAATAAAATAGAGGCCCCAAAATCCACCAGATGCTCCTTTGCTTCTGAGGCCGGTATTTCAGTCCATTACCACACTAGGGCCACATGTGGGATATTTCAAAAAATTGCAGAACCTGGGCAATAAGTATTGAGTTGCATTTCTCTGGTAAAACCTTCTGTGTTAAAGAAAAAACTGTATTACATATGAATTTCATAAAAAAAAAATTGAAATTTGTAAATTTCACCTCTACTTTGCTTTATTTCCTGTGAAATGCCTAAAGGGTTAAAATAATTTCTGAATGCTGTTTTGAATACTGTGAGGTGTGCAGTTTTTAAAATGGGGTGCTTTATAGGGGGTTTCATATATATAAGGCCCTCAAAGCCACTTCAGAACTGAACTGGTCCCTGAAAAAATAGCCTTTTGAAATTTTCTTGAAAATGCAAGAAATTGCAGCTAAAGTTCTAAGCCTTGTAACGTCCTAGAAAAATAAAAGCACGTTCAAAAAATGATGCAAACATAAAGTAGACATATAGGAAATGGTAACTAGTGAATATTTTGTGTGGTATTACTATCTGTTTTACAAGCAGATACATTACAATTTAGAAAAATGCATATTTTTGCATATTTTCTCTACATTTTTGTGTGTTTTTACAAATAAATATTGAATTTAACGCCGACATTTTTTCAGTATCATAAAGTACAACATGTCACGAGAAAACAATCTCAGAATCGCTTGGATAGGCAAAAGCATTCTGGAGTTATTACCACATAAAGTGACACATGTCAGATTTGCAAAAATCGGCTGTGTCCACAAGGCCAAAACAGGCTTAGACACTAAGGGGTTAAGGACGCATCCTAGTTTTGGCCTTAAAGAGGCTCTGTCACCACATTATAAGTGCCCTATCGCCTACATAAGGAGATCGGTGCTATAATGTAGGTGACAGTAATGCTTTTTATTTAGAAAAACTATCTATTTTAAACTACTTTATTAGCGATTTTTAGCTTTATGCTAATGAGTTTCTTAATGCCCAAGTGGGCGTGTTTTTACTTCGACCAAGTGGGCATTGTACAGAGTGTATGACGCTGACCTATCAGTGACCAGTCAGCTTCATACACTCCTCTCCATTCATTTACACAGCAGCATCGCGTTCTTACTAGAACACGATGTGCAGCCACATACACAGACATTAACGTTAATCAAGTGTCCTGATAATGAATATACATTACCTCCAGCCAGGACATCATGTGTATTCAGAATCTTGACACCGGTGAACTATGCGCAGCATGGTAGCTTGTGAAAAATGTCTTCCCTGTCTCGCCACTCTGCTTAGTTTGGCTCATCTTTGTGAACTTGAAAAGTAGCAAAGTTTTACCGTGGCAGGAAGTAGTTGTTTATTATGTGTTACCAAAGTGTGTTTCATGTATGTTTCTATAGATGTATTCTATAAAATTCAGTGAACTCCCTTGGGCCAGTCTTACTTACTTTCTGAAATTCCTGGGTACTGCTGCTCAAAATGGCCTGTCTCCGCCGTGGTAAGCCGCTCTGTCGTCTGAATCTGATGTGCACAGTCGCTGTCATCAAGGTCTTCACTCTTAACTGGCGCAGTCCTTCTCCTCTTCCTAAAAATGAAAAAAAAAAACACAAAAAAAAGAAAAAAAAAAAGAAAACTAATTAGCTAAAGATCATTTGGAGAATTGTAACACGCCGGTGTTTCTCAGCCAACTACCGCACAACAAACACGCCAACGCTAATCACAAACCCACCCACTCACCAAACAAGCCCCTGCTTCACTGCCAGCTACCTCACACCAAACACAACACTGATAATCCCAACACCCTCCACCACACATGCCGTCGCAACTCTCTGAATCCCCCACAACAAACATGCAGACAGTTATCTTGCATCTCCCTCACACACACATAACCAGCAGCCTCTAATAAACACCCCACCCCACCCAACAAAAAAAAGCCCAATGCTACATTGCCCTAACCCCCGTTAGAGCGTCCGTCCAAACTGAGGCCGGATTCACACGAGCGTGTGCCTTTTGCGCATTCAAAAATCGCGGCATTTTGCGTGCGCAAAAGGCACTTAGCAGCTCCGTTTGTCATCACCATCACGCTTTTCACGCAGCCGCCATCATTATGACACTCTGTTTGGATGTTTGTAAACAGAAAAGCACGTGGTGCTTTTCTGTTTTCATTCATCCTTTTCACTGCTGTTGCGCGAATCACGTGCATCCCACGGAAGTGCTTCCGTGTGGTGCGCGTGATTTTCACGCACCCATTGACTTCAATGGGTGCGTGATGCACAAAATACGCAGAAGGAACGGACATGTCGTGACTTTTTCGCAGCGGAGTCACGCTGCGTAAAATTTCACGCACCTGTCTGTACGGCCCCATAGACTAATATAGGTCCGTGCGAAGCGCGTGAAAATCACGCGCGTTTCACGGACGTATATCCCGTTCATCTGAATAAGCCCATACAGTATTAAAATTGTGGGAGTCCCATTGCTGCCGCCGCTGTCGTCTGGATCTCCGCTCCTCAGACGCACTCCTCAAGGTCTTCAATTTTGACTGGCGCAGTCCTCCTCCTCCTCCTCCTAAAAAAGAAAAAAAACAATAAAAAAGAAAAAAAAAAGAAAAATATATTAATTAGCTAAAGATCATTTGGAGAATTGTAACACGCCGGTGTTTCTCTGCCAACTACCGCACAACAAACACGCCAACGCTAATCACAAACCCACTCACACACCAAACAAGCCCCCGCTTCACTGCCAGCTACCTCACACCAAACACAACCCTGGTAATCCCAACACCCTCCACCACACATGCCGCCACAACTCTCTGAATCCCCCACAACAAACATGCAGACAGTTATCTTGCATCTCTCACACACACATAACCAGCAGCCTCTAATAAACACCCCTCCCAACAAAAAAAAAAAGCCCAATGCTACTTTGCCCTATCACCCGTTAGAGCGTCCGTCCAAATTTACAGTATTAAAATTATGAGAGTCCCCTTGCTGCAGTATCGCACATGGTGGGATTAGATACAGGGCTCAACATATAGTATCGCCCATGATGGGATTACATACAGTGCTCAGCAGACAGTATCGCACATGGTGGGATTAGATACAGGGCTATACAACAGTATCGCACATGGTGGGATTAGATACCGGGCAGTGGTGTAGCTATAGGGGTCGCAGCGGTCGCAATTGCGACCGGGCCCAGAAGCCAGGGGGGTCTGCAGCCCCCCGCACCACATCAATGAAAAGTTACTATAGTAACTGGGGCCTATGTAATAAAATACACGGGCCCCTGTTACTATAGTAACTGACCGTACTTACCGCCTTCTTCCTGGAGCGCATCAGAGGTTCTGACGTCAGAGCGCTGTGCGCAGCGCATAGCATCCCGACGCTTCATGGAGTGAGGACCAGTGGCCGAAGAGGAGGTAAGTTCAATTTTAGTGTATTGGTGATGGGTTGGGGTCAGACACCCGAGACCCCCGCCAATCAGCTGTTTTGAAGGGGTTGCAGCCACTCGTACGAGTGCTACTTCCCCTTCATATGATATCTTCCAAGATCTCCTCTATGTCTGTGTTGAGGTCTATCTCGATGGTATTCTGATTTTCTCTCCAGATCCGAAGACTCAACGGACGCATGTTCGTCAAGTTCTGCTGCGATTAAGGGAGAATCGTCTGTATGCCAAGCTGGAGAAGTGCGTCTTTGAAAAGAACTCTCTGCCCTTCCTGAGTTGCACCATCTCGAATTGAGGTCCCAAGATGGATCCTGTGAAAGTAAAGTCTGTCCTGGAATGGCCACATCCTCAGGGCCTGTTGTCCATACAGCGTTTTTTTTCGGATTCGCCTACTTCTACCGGCAGTTTATCCCAAACTTCTCATCATTAACGGCTCCCATCTCTACCCTTACCAAGAAGGGTGTGAACGCCAAGGTATGGACTCCAGAGGCAGAATCTGTATTTAATAGACTCAAGAATGCCTTCACCTCAGCCTCAATCCTCCATCATCCTGACCTTTCTCGACAGTTCTCGTTGGAGGTGGACGCTTCCTCTGTTGGTGCAGGTGCACTTCTGTTCCAGAGAGGCCTCAAAGGAAAGGCAGTGATATGTAGCTATTACTCAAGACTTTTTTTCCTCCGCAGAGCACAATTACTCTATTGGGGATCGAAAGTTACTGGCCATTAAATTGGCTCTGGAGGAGTCGAGACAACTGCTAAAGGACGCAGCCCACCCCATCCTGATATACACCGACCACAAGAACCTTACATATCTCCAGTCGGCTTAACGGCTGAACCCCCGTCAAGCCAGGTGGTCGCTGTTCTTCGCCCGGTTCTAGTTTGTGCTCCCCTACCGGCCCGCAGACAAAAATGCGAGGGCCGATACACTGTCCAGGTCATTGACAACGTGGAACCTCCGCAAAGTATCAATGACCCATCCTGTATTATTTCTGCTAATCCTCTGCAAATTAAAAACATCTTCTACGGGGAACTTCTGTGCGGTTGGCAGACAGGAGGAGAATCCTTCGCTGGGGGCACAGCTCCAAACTGGCTGGGCACGCAGGTTCTCGTAAGACCCGAGATCTGATTGCCTGTAATTTCTGGTGGCCCACGCTGCCAAAAGATATTGTGGTGTTTGTCTCGTCCTGCACTGTATGTGCTTCCAAAAAAGTTGCTCACTCCAAGCCTGCCGGTCTCCTCCAACCTTTGCCTGTGCCCAATGCTCTTTGGCAACATATAGCAATGGACTTTGTCACTGACCTTCCTTCATCTGCAGGATGCAATACGGTCTAGGTGTTGGTGGACCAGTTCTTGAAGATAGCTCATATTATCCCGCTGATTGGCATGCCTTCTGCTCCCCACTGGTGAATCTCTTCATCCAGCCCACCTTCCATTTGCATGGTTTGCCTCTTCATATCATGTCTGATGGGGGGGTTCAGTTCACCTTGAAATTCTGGAGAGCCCTCTGTAAACTCCTAGACATGAAGTTTGGAATTTTCCTCAGCCTATCATCCCCAGTCTAATGGCCAAGTCGAGAGGATTAACCAAATCATGGAGAATTATCTTTGTCACTTCATCTCCATGCAGCATGATGATTGGGTACAGCTTCTTCCATGGGCCGAGTTCTCGCACATTCTGGTCTACGACCAACACCCATGAATTCTTCTTACTGTTATGGCTACATCCCTGGTACCTGCAGCAGATGCTAAGAGAAGAGAGCCTCCTCTGTATCTTCCAGGTTACAAAGTCTGGCTATCCTCAAGGAATATCCGGCTGAGGGTGCCGTCTTACAAGTTTGCTCCCAGGTTCCTCGGACCCTTTGAGATTCTACAGCAAATCAACCCTGACTCTTACAAGCTTCAGCTGCCTCCTACCCTCAGAATCCCCAACTCCTTTCATGTGTGCCTCCTGAAGCCTGTGGTCCAGAACCGCTGCACAAAAATGCCTAGCCCTGCAGTTGCTCCCAGCGGTTTGTCCGATGTATTAGAGGACAAGGAGATCCTGGACTTCAAAAAAGTAGGAGCAAGAACATTTTATTTGGTGGATTGGAAAGGGTTTGGTCCAGAGGAGAGGTCCTGGGAGCCAGAAGAGAACCTCAATACTCCTGCCCTCATTAAAACGTTTCTCTCTCGCTCTGGTCCCAAAAAGAGGGGGCGTAAGGGGGGGATATTGTAGCGTCTACGGCCGCAAACCGTCGAGATGCCAACGCTCACTTCCGCTTTGTTCTGCTGTGTCCCGTAGGACACATGAAAATAATCACCAATTAACCCTGGACTATATAATTCACTTATTGCCTGAGCGTTATTTTGTTTACCCGTGTTAATCTTGCAAATGGTCACTTAGTTTTATACTATTCCCAGTGTTCCCGTACCTGCTAGCTGTATCCCGTGCTACCGTTGTCCCTGTGCCTTAGAAAGTTGGAGTCGTGTTGTTCCATCGGTCACGCTTGCTGTGTTAAATCACGTCTGGTGTCTGCTGCCAATCTCTCATTTGAGCCTAGCCGTTACTACTGTCTGAACTGCTACTGGAACCCTTGTGTTTGGACTAAATAGACATTGACTTGGTACACTGTTTGGCCAGCTGCTATCCCGCTACGTCTGTATGGCCCAGTGGGTCCTTATGCCCACAGATCGTGACAGAGGGTAAGTATGGTGGTATTACTCTAGTAACAGGGGCCCATGTATTTTATGACATAGGCCCCAGTTACTATAGTACTATAGTAAATTTCTATAGATGCGGTGCGGGGGCAATTGCGACCTCTGTCGCCCAGGGAGCTGGGGAAACTGGGCCAAAGATTTGGGGGTGGGGCCCCGGAGGGCCGGTGCTAGCGACGCCCCTAGCTCATTTCATAATGTATGGTCTTTAATATAATACTTTTCCATTCATAGATCTCCGGTCCCCCTGGTGCCATACAGTTCCTTGCTATTATCAGGCAGGCCAGAAAAGCTAGTTTTGACACCAACTCTTTGGATTCCGAACACATATTCAATTAATCACATACACCAAGCAACCAAATGGCCGGGGATCTAGGAATAATAATCTCTAATATCAGCTCAATATTGTGGATCACTTGCATCCAAAACTTATGGAATGTTGGACACCAGTAGATTAAATGCGTGAATCCCGCATCATCCCTATCACATCTTGGGCGTTTGGTTTTTCAGTCCCTATTAATTTTATCTAATTTCTTAGGTGTAAATTATAATCTGTTAACGATGTTATCTTATGGTTATTATTAAATGATACTCTCAAAGTTCTATTTCCCACATCTGTCTATTGTATCCCTCTGTGCTCTAAGTGTTTTATAACTCCTTGAAATAAACCTTTTTTCTCCATTACTTGCATGTCCATAATCCAAAATTGGACATTCTTTTATCTGAAACATTTCTCTATCCTGTGTAACTTTTTTTTTATTCCGTCGACATAGCCGTATAAGGGCTTGTTTTTTGCAGTACGAGTTTTATTTTGTATTTGCACCATTTTTAGATGCTTATAATATATCGATTAACTTTTATTTTAAGAGAGAATTGAAAATAAGCAGCTATTCCAGCATTGATTTTCACGTTATAAATTTGTGCCGTTTACTATGCAGAGTAAATAACATGTTAACTTTATTCTATGGGTCGGCACGATTACGGGGATACCAAATATGTAAAGGTTTTATATGTTTTCCTACGTTTGCACAATAAAAACCCTTTTAGAAAAAAATTACTTGTTTTTGCATCGCCGCATTCCAAGAGACGTAACTTTTTTATTATCAATTTTTGCGGGCCAAGGTGTAGTTTTCATTAGTACTATTTTGGGGTACATAGCACTTATAGATTAACTTTTATTTAATTTTTTATGGGGGGAATGGGAGAAAAGAGAGCATTTTGCCGTGGTTTTTTGCGTTTCTTTTGGACGCAGTTCATCTGGCAGTTTAATGTGTTCATTTTATTGTTCAAGTCAGTACGATCGTGGGGACACCATATATGTGTATGTGTTATTTGTTTTGACACTTTTACTAAATAAAACCACTTTTTGGGCAAAAAAGTAGTTTTATTTTGACTGTAAATTTTTTTTCACAAACTTTATTTAACTGCTTTACATTTTTTTTTTGTCCCACCAGGGGACCTCACTATGCGATCTGCTGATCGCATATATAATGCTTTGGTATACTTAGTATAGCAAAGCATTATTGCCTGTCAGTGTAAAACTGACCGGCAATCTATTAGGGTTATAGCTCAACAGGCAGATGCTGAAGGCAGACCTGGGGGTCTTTGTTAGGCCCCCGGCTGCCATGGAAACCCGACGGCGACCCGCGATTTCTTTGCGGGGGTGCCGATGGGGTGACATAGGGAGCTCCCTCCCTCTGTCAAACAAATTAGATGTCGCTGTCGCTTTTGACAGCGGCATATAATGGGTAAAACTGCCGGAATCAGAGTGCACTTCGATTTCGGCAGTTGCGGCAGGAGCCAGGCTGTGTATAACAGCCGTGCTCCTGCCGCTGATCGTGTGTGTACACTGTCAGTACCCGTGCGATCACAGGACGGATATATCCATCCTCCTGCGCGAACTAGCAGCTGCAGAGGACGGATATATCCGTCCTTCGGCGTTAAGGGGTTAACTGCGTGTTTTAATTGTCAATATTTATATTGTGTACCGCTTGAAGCTTCTTCTTCCCATATAATATCCAACTTTTTTAAGTTACCATCTTGAAAAAATTGATTAACATAATATAAACCTTCCCTGTGCCCAAATTCTGGTAATGCCCTACTTCTTCCAAATTCCCATTGTTAAACAGTGGAGTAAATTTTAATGATCCCTTCATTTTACACATCTTATGTATTTTATCCTATATCTTAAATCTAAATCCCTAACTTTATGCTCTCTTAACATCCTAGCTTCCAAAATTTCACAAAGATTGTAAGGACCCCTATCACTATCCTCTATTATTTTCCTTAGATGCGGGAATTTCTTCCACCTAGCAATATACCAGAGTTGTCCCAGCAAATAATAAGCTCTACAGTCCGGTATCGAGAGTCCTCCTTCTTTCTCTTCTATCATAAGTAGGCTGAGCTTAGCCCTTGATTTTCTCACTCTCCATATTAAATCCCTTACCAAACTTTCTATAATCTTAAACCATTTTTCCCCCACGCATATAGGGCAATTGTTGAGCACATATGGGATCAGAGGCAATGCTATCGTTTTAAATAAGGCAATCCTATCCGCCATAAATAATGCGAGCCTTTTCCAATATTTAGCAAAAACACAATAGAGACCCTGGTAGTTGGCGGGCACATCAACAATTCCGATCAACTAAATACCCAAAGGAAAGCGAAGCCCTATCTCCCAACTACCTATGCAACACATTAAAAATAAAAAATAAACTTTATTAATCCTATTACAAGCAAATTGACGAACCACGCATAATAAAATAGTCAATGAGAGCTGCTAGAGAGTAAATTGAATATCACACTTCTATCTATTCACGTTTCAATTGGAGCCAGCGGCTACACTATCTAATGGAATAGAGTGTATCTAACAGCAGAACATGATATTAAAATTAGTTCCCCCCCCCCCCGACATGTTTTGCTACACATGTAGCGTCTTCAGGGTTTTCCGAGGCTAATGACGGCGCACTGCGAACCTCTCCTTATTTTATAAATTTAGGATGACGTGTACATAGAACTTTGCTTGCCTTTGGGAATTTAGTTGAAATTACCTTTTCCAAATTTGGATCTTTCCCTATAATTTCTTTATTAATGGGACTAACTTAAATTCTAGATATCTGGATATATGTGCGACACCATCACTCACAAATATTTGAATGCCTCTTCTCTACCAACTACCTTCAACTTATCCTGACATCTCCTCCTCATCTAATGGCAATAACATTGATTCTTGCTAGTTAATCTGGAGTCCCGACAGACCCCCAAACTTTTCTATCAACTTAATTGTCCTCCCCAATGTACGGGCAGGGCTGTCTACATATATTAACCCCTTCCCTCTTCGCCACTTTTGACCTTCAGGACAGAGCCTCATTTTTCAAATCTGACATCTTTTACTTTATGTGGCAATAACTTCAGAATGCTTTTACCTATCCAAGCGATTCTGAGACTGTTTTCTAGTGACACATTGGACTTTATGTTACTGGCAAAGTTTGCTCGATTCATCCAGTATTTAATTGTAAAAAACAGCAAAATTTAGCGAAAAATTTGCATTTTTCTAAATTTTAATGTATCTGCTTGTAAGACAGATAGTAATACCACACAAAATTGTTGCTAATTAACATCCCCATATGTCTACTTTAGATTGGCATAGTTTTTTGAACATCCTTTTATTTTTGTAGGATATTACAAGGCTTAGAACTTTAGCAGCAATTTCTCACATTTTCAAGAAAATGTCAAAAATTTTACAGGGGCGAGTTCAGTTGTGAAGTGGCTTTTAGGGCCTTATATATTAGAAACCCCCAATAAGTCACCCCATTTTAAAAACTTCACCCCTCAAAGTATTCAAAACAGCATTTAGAAAGTTTCTTAACCCTAGTGGTAAAATTGTAAAATTTACATTTTTTTTTTGCAGAAATTCATTTTTAATCTATTTTTTTTGTAAGACAGAAAGTTTTACCAGAGAAATACAACTCAATATCTTTTGCTCAGATTCTTCAGTTTTTAGAAATATCCCACATGTGGCCCTAGTGTGCTAATGGACTGAAGCACAGGCCTCAGTATCAAAGGAGCATCTGGTGGATTTTGGGGCCTCTATTTTAACATACATACAAACAAACAAAACTCCGGATCCAGACACGACAAATTGACCACATATTCAGCTAAGGTAATCATAAGAGTATGTCGGAGTAAGTAGAGTCAGTCCATTGATCCCATAAGGAAGTACGAACGTAGGACCCTTGAATAGAGGCTATAGCGCGTTCCATATCACAATTATTGTTAACATATAAAATCACTTCACTCATACTAGGCACTTTTGTAGATTTCCAGTATTTTGCAATCAATATTTTTGCAGACATCAATACATGAAAAAGTACGTTTCTGACACCCGGAGAGAAATCCACCAATCCCACATGCAGTAGGGCTAGAGCAGGGGCGAGCTGAATGTCAACCCCTAAAAGAGATCGTAAGAAATGTTCTACTTGCCAAAAGCTGGACAATACTGTACACTCCCAGAAAATATGGAGGATGGTACCCTTAGAAGTGAGGCACCTCCAGCACCTATCTGATGTTGGATATATTCGCGACAAACAACTAGGAGTGTAATACCACCTATACATTATTTTCCTAGACTCTTCCAAATGTGTAGCGCACTTAGAGAGAGAGAGTAAGCTAGATTGAAAGTGGCTTCCCAATTCTGCATACTTATAGGGATTCCCAGATCTCTCTCCCAATGCCCCAGACAAGGAAATTCCTCCCGAAGCAAACTCTCACACAATACCTTATAAATTTTTGATATCTCTTTGCATGTTTTATCCAGATTAGTGAATGACAATTCAAAAGGCGTTTTAGGTGAATCAATCAGAGGAGGCAGTGTACTCAAGAAGTGACGTATTTTAAGGAATTTATAGAAGTCCCTACGGGGTATGTTGTACTTCACACCTATATCATTAAATGCCATTAGAGGAGTTCGCTCCATAATCTCAGAAATACACTCAATGCCGGACAACAGCCAATTTTGGATATCAATATCGGGTATCAGAAGCGGAAGCAGTCGAAGAGGAAGATCAGAAAATCTCACCGGGATTATAGGGTGAATAACAGTAAATTTTTTCCAGACCTGGAGCCCTGCATCAATCGTTAAAAAAGAAGATTTGGATATTTTAGCACCAGTGGACAATAGCCACATGCGCGCTTCTACAGAAGATCCATCAAGTAATTTCTTTTCCATAGAAATCCAATGTTTCATAGGAACTTTAGTCTTCCACATTCTGGCTTGATCCAAAATTGCTGCATAATAATAATGAGCCAAATTCGGGAGACCCAAACCCCCTTTAATAATTGGCTGGTATAATACCTCCGCAGCTACTCTAGGGCGGGAATTTTTTCCATATATATTTATTAATTATACTTTGGAGTCTTAAGATAAGATACCGATAGCAGAATAGGTAAATTTTTAAATAGATATAGTATTTTTGGGAGGATCATCATCATCTTAACCGCAGAGATTCTCCCTACCCATGATGCCTCATACTTCATGTACTTGGATAAGTCTGCTTCTATCGCAGATACCAATGGTATATAATTATATTTATATAAAAGAGAGGTGGGGTAGGCAAGTTGTATTCCTAAGTATGAGAAAGCGTGCTCAACCCAAACAAACGGAAAATTTCTTCTGGAGAGAGTCCAAAAGAAGACGAGAAATATTCATACTCAAAACCATAGACTTGGTAACATTAAGCTTATAATACGAAATTGCACTAAAAGCCTCCAATATCTTAATGACCTCTAATAGAGATGTCTCAGGGTCAGATATAGCAATGAGCACATCATCCGCAAATAAGCCAATTTTATGAGATATATCCCCCACCGTTATCCCACTAATAGCAACAGATGACCTAATGGAAGTAGCCAACGGCTCCATCACCAAGGTAAAGATGAGTGGAGATAAAGGACACCCTTGTCGAGTCCCATTGGTTATGTACAGAAAAACAAGGGGGAGAATTTCCTCCAGCTCACCTAGTCACAGGTAGGGTGGTCAGCACACGGATCCTCGTGTCGGCACACGCGGGGGATATGGCAGAAAAAAGAAGGTTGGAACCAGCGCTGAGAATAATGAATCTGTTTAAAACAGGAAACTATTTCCAAGTTTTAATATTAATTTGAATAAAAGCAATGAACAGAAAAATGGTGATGACGGGCAGGTAATGTCCAAAAGTTCAGAGAGTGAACTTTTGGACATTACCTGCCCGTCATCACCATTTTTCTGTTCATTGCTTTTATTCAAATTAATATTAAAACTTGGAAATAGTTTCCTGTTTTAAACAGATTCATTATTCTCAGCGCTGGTTCCAACCTTCTTTTTTCTGCCATATCCCATTGGTTATGTTAAAAATTGTTGATGTACATCCAGAGGTAAATACCAATGCAGAGGGAGAAGAATATTGGGCCATTATACTATGATGCGCCGTACCATGAATTCCAAATGCCTCCAGAAGTAACCGCAAATATCCCCAATGGACCCAATCGAAGGCCTTCTCCGCGTCCAAGGAAAGAAGCAGAGAAGGCGTCCGATCTCGCTCCACCAGGCCCAACAAGTCCACAAAACGCCTTGTGCTATCAGATGAGAGCCTTCCCTTTACAAATCCCACCTGATCCTGATGTATCAAATCAGTCAAAATGCCGGCTAGGCGTTCCGCAATTATTTTAGCAAACAATTTTAAGTCTGTATTCAGCAATGATATAGGTCTGAAGTTACCCGGTTTGTCCGGAGTTTTCCCCGGTTTAGGTAAAACAACTACTGTAGCTTTTAACATTTCCACAGGGAAATTACCACCTTGCTGTACATCAATAAACAGATCAATAAATGGGGTAGGAGAAGAGAACCAAATTTTTTGTAGTAGTCTACCGTGAGACCATCGGGGCCAGGAGCCTTATGAGGCTTCAAGGACTTTATAGCCTGGAGGATTTTAGTTTCAGATATACTAGCAGAGAGCATCTCCAACTGATGAGAGGTGACTGAAGGCAAATTCATGTCCTGTAGAAAGGAAGAAATCATGGACACAGAAGGCTGTGGGGTATCTAAATTATCCTTGAGATTATATAAATCTGCATAATAATCTGACAGTACATTTGCTACGCCTTGAGGATCAAATACCTTTTCATTCTTACTATTATAAAGGAAAGGAATCCTAGATTGAGCTGATCTCTGTTTGAGATGTGAAGCTAATAAGGCGCTGGTTTTATTGTTATATCCATAATAACGTGCCTTCACCTTTCTCAATGACTGCTCATATTTATAAAGGTCAAGTTGGTGGAGTTGATTCTGTAAATTCTTGAGCAAAGCAGCCCTGTGTGGACAGTAAGACTTGTCGTGGAAATCCATCGCTCAAAATATATTAGACTGAAATTTATACGAGTACAAACACTCTCAAGGCCAGACTCCATTAGTCAGTATCCTAATTAGGATATTTCACCGATATATATCGAGAGAGGAGAAGAAAACACACAGACACACTGAAATGTTCAAAATGCTCCTCTGAAGGATTTATTACCAAGCTCAAAGTGTTAAACTGAAATTCAGAAGGGGTGTAGGCTTGAGGTAAACCAATCAGAGACAATATAACAATATTTGTTATTCAGTAAAAAGCATCCAATAAAATACATCCCAGATACATCATTATAATTCTTCACACATCAGGTTTTGCAGGCCTTATCTCTTTAGGACAGAATGTCCTCGTGGAGATGGGGGAGAGACCTTCCTTCACGCATACTTGCCACCCTCCCATCTCCCTCCCTGTCCAGCTTCGCATGGGAACCAAGGTCAAAGATAAAACATACGAAATCAACATTACTTGTATTAAAGGAACAATGACTTTTCTATTCACTACAAAAGAACCAAGATGGGAACTCCAGACAAGATGGCTGCTGGACGAAACTAAATCATTTAAACATTATCATCACTTTCACATATTACATATCTTAGTAATTCGGCCTTCTGCTTGATAATTCACAATGTAATTTCATACAGAGAATATAAGCAAATAAATCATCCTTCACAGACTGCTTGTTGGAAGCACTTAATTGAGTTATGTTGGATGACAACTGAAATCTCAATTCATTTTTATGTCTTATCTCTAGCTGCAATACTGATAAATTGACCTCGCATATAAGCTTTGTGTGTGCACCAAAGCGTAGCCGAGGAAACGTCGGCAGTATCATTGAGCAAAAAAAATTCTTGCAATAAATCAGCGGATTTGTTAGCAAATTGAGGGGCAGATAGAAAATAATTGTTGTCGCCATTGGTTCGCAGGAGGAGTACTATATCTTTCTGCAATGGATAAATAAATGGGCGTATGATCGGACCAATCGATATTGCCTATTTTTGTAGATAATATTCTACGAAACAAGAAAGCATCCGCAAAAAACATCTATCCGTGAATATGCTGAAGCCGCCACACATCTAATAGCATTTCTTTTTGAGTAATATTGTACAAGTCGGACGGTTTATCTGAACCTGAAGGAGCTGAGGAGTCTAGTGCGGGCCACATTGTTTTATTAAAGTCTCCCATAAGTAACACCGAACCCGACCGATGCTTATTGAGAAGTTTAAACAGTGATTGAAAAAAACTTAACTGTTTTAGGTTGGGCGCATAAATTGCGACCAAAGTGTAGGTAATATTATTAATGTCACATATCAATATCACAAAACGTCCATATGGATCTATATGGGACTCCCTAAGTATAAAAGCCACAGAGTTTCTTATCGCAATTGCGACTCCCCTTTTTTTGTGATAAGCCGGGGAGGCATATATATTCGCAAATTGCTTATGGTGCAACCTACTTACATCTACCTGATTTAAATGGGTTTCCTGCAAACATACGATATCCGCATGGGACTGTTTTGCCTCTTTCCATACCATAGAAGGTTTAAACGGACCATTAAGTCCTTTAGTGTTAAGCGAAACTACCTGTAGCACCATTTTAAGACATGAAATGCATCTGCTAAAAGACAATTACCGGAGACCCACTGACTTACTACATGTCTGAGATAGAGATTTCCAGAGCAGCTTTGACCTGCCCTATATAGACCGGAGTTAACAAAAACAGACATACAACAATTAAACAGTATCCTGAGAGGGAGGACATCAAACCCCAAGGTAGAGGGGGGGGGGGGGGGTGAAGGTGAAACACCTCAATTGCAGTGTATCACCATGAACCATACCGTGGCATTTGTGAAAATACAGCAAGGATATACAACAGACAGTTATGTCATAGCCCTTTCTGAAGTACAGAGAATATTCTGCAATAACCTTTAGGCCCTGTTCACACTGAGTTTTTGGACGTTTTTTTTTTCCTTTTTCTTTTCCTTTTCTTTGGCGCGGAAACCGCGCCGCAAAACCGCCCGAGAAATGCCTCCCATTGATTTTAATGGGAGTTGGACGAGTTTTCTTTACCGCGAGTAAAAAAAACAACGCGTCGCGGTAAAAAAAGCGTCATGACCCATCTTGAGGCGGGTTCTGCCTCCAAAACACCATTTCAATCAGTCAGAAAGAGGAAAAAAATGCCTCAGAGTGTTTTGACGAGTTTTTGTCAAACCACTGTGCAAAAACCCGTCTGGAGCAGTTTTTGCAGGAGGAATTTTCCTCCTGCAAAAAACTTAGTGTGAACACAGCCCATGGAATCATATCCGAATTTATCAAGACATACAAAAGGCAGTCAGTCAGGATCTTTAGTTTCCCATTCCTTCTTCAATCTAGGTAAGGATCTGGATCTTGGCAATTTAGGAAGGGAAGCAATCAGAGATAAATGCCATTCCTGAAGCAGTTGCAGAACTTTGGCTGGATTGTTCGCAATCACTTTCCGACCATCTTTAGTGATAATGAGCTTGACAGGAAATCCCCAGCGATATTGTACATTGTGCGATCTTAAAATCTTCGCTACATCTTGGAACTCACGACGTTTCGCCAATGAAACCGCTGACAGATCCTGAACGCGGAGACACCTTGAAACCTGTCTGGAAGAAGAGGTGGTTGTCTGGAAGCTTGTATCATCTTCTCTTTAAATCGATAGAAGTGTAAACGAGCGATCCCATCCCGTGGAATAGTGGCAGGTAATTCTTTAGGTTTTGGTATACGATGCACTCTATCAATAAGCAAATCTGACACAGGGACATCCGGTACTAGCGCCCCAAAAAAAATCATTAAGAAATTCTTCAAGTTGTTCCGGTTTTATCGCTTCAGATATGCCTCTAAACCGCACGTTATTGCGGCGGAACCGATCTTCCAAATCCGCCACCTTTAAACGTAAGGACCCCACTTCCTCGTCTAAAGAATTGTTGATATCTACCAGCTCATTATGCGCTGCTGAGAAGTCTGCCATTTTATCCTCCATATGAGAGGTACGTTCTCCCAGAGCAGCAAATTCCATTTGGATATTTTTAAAAGCCGCTTGAATGTCAGACTGGAGAGAGGTTCTCAAACTATCCAGTAAGATTTTTAAAGTATCTTCTGATTAGAGAGAGATGAGCGAACTTATCAAAAGTTCGGTTCGGCTAGTTCGCCGAATTTCACAAAAAAGTTCGGTTCGGACCGAACCTGTCACTTCCGTGCGCCGAGCATGCTACTGTCCGGGGTGCTGATAGAGTTAATGGGCTGCACTAACTCTTTCAGCAACCTTCACAGTACATGCTCGGCGCGCAGAAAATACAATTTAAATGTAATAAAAAAATAAAAATTATACGTTCGTACTTACTTTCCTCCTGTCCGGCCTCCAGCGATGACGTTTCATCCCTTTCGCCGCTGCAGCCAATCACAGGCTGTAGTGGCGGTCACGCACGTCAGGATGACGCTTCATCCCACGTGACTGCCTCTGCAGCCAATCACAGGCTGCAGCGGCGACATGGATGAAACGTCATCGCTGGAGGCCGGACAGGAGGAAAGTAAGTATGAACGTATTATTATTTTTTTTTGGCATGTATGTATGTATGTTGGCATGTATGTATGTTGGCATGTATGTTGTCATGTATGTATGTATGTATGTATATCTGTGCATGTATGTTGGCATGTATGTATATATGTGCATGTTTGTATGTATATTTGCATGTATGTATGTTTGCATGTGTGTATGTTTGCATGTATGTATTTTTGCATGTATGTTGTCATGTATGTATGTATGTATGTTGTCATGTATGTATATATGTGCATGTATGTTGGCATGTATGTATATATGTGCATGTGTGTATGTATGTATATTTGCATGTATATATTTGCATGTATGTATGTTGTCATGTATGTATATATGTGCATGTATGTTTGCATGTATGTTGGCATGTATGTATACATGTGCATGTTTGTATGTATATTTGCATGTATATATGTTTGCATGTGTTGTGGCATGAATGAATATATATATATATATATATATATGCATAATGTATTTGGGACCATAAGGAGTGAAATGTTATAAAGGAGAAACATGTGTTACAAATATAATGGGTATTTTAGAAAGGTTAAGAGAAGAAATAGTTTGCAGATGCTCTGCCGCCCCATGAAAATTGCAAACAGATGGTGGTCAATCACTTGACCACCCCCCCTATGCATAAAGGAAACCTAAGGGAATACCTGGTGCTCCACCAATGAGCTTTATGGGAAAGGAAGATGTAAGGCTTGAATATACAGATGACTCATATGTTATGGAATGTTCTTTGTTCTGATGCTATAAATACAAGCACTGTAGTTCAATAAATTAGAAGGATTTTTACCTTGAGAAACGTCTCAGTGTATCTGTTGCTTCTCCGAGCTCGCACCCCCCCACCTGATTTGAACCTGCATGGAGATCAAGGCGTAAAGTGACCTCATTGCGATCACAGAAATTGGCGCCCGAAACAGGGACTTGACCAGAAGGACGGCACCCCACCTAGAGTGGCGACCTCCCGGATGAAGGAACGTGCAGACCACTGCTGCAGCAAGGTAAGAAGACTTAATTCTTACAAACTCTGCTCTGCACCTTCCTGTCTGGTAGGTCACCTTCCCGGTAGTACTCCTGAGGAATAGAGGGGCCACATGAGGGTATTTTTAGTGTAAAAATCTGGTCAAGTCTATATGTAATCCTACCCTCAGGATAAAGTGCCTGATCTCCATGACAGTATTTGTATGAATGTTGTAGAAACCCAGTTTTGTGTCACAAATGCATTTTAGAATAAGGAAATTGTTTTTGGAAAAAAAATTCTGATAATCCGGCAAATTACCAGAAACGTGTACATGCTTCAGGTGACTGCGGGGATTATGATAGGCTAAATTTTAGCCCGGAAATCGAAAATTTTGTGCAGTCCGATAATCCGGCAAATTACCAGAAACATGTGTACATGCTTCAGGTGACTACGGGGATTATGATAGGCTAAATTTTAGGCCGAAAATTTTGTGCAATCCGATAATCCGGCAAAATACCGAGAACGTGTGTACACGATTGGAGTACTTGCGGGGATTATCATGCGCTGATTTTCAGCTCAAAATTCCAGAATTTTCTGCAGTCCGATAATCCGGCATGTCAAATGAACAGCTTGATTTTACGTTTGCCTTATTATTTGGATTAGGAATATTTGTCATATTACTCTTATGGTGCGGAGGGCACGTACTCGAGTGGTGTCTCAGACGAAGAAAGTAAGCTAGTTATAAAAGGACTGTAAAAGGAAGATTCTCTGGCCAGAGTAGAAAAGTAAGTACGGAAACTAGAAACTGTCTAAAATAGATGAGAATAGAAGTCATCTGTCAGTAGCTAAAATCTGTAACAAAATAATACAGAAGTATCAAGGGGATAAGTAACTGTCGCAAATAGGCAAGAAAGGAATTTGCCTATCAGGAAAACTACCCCTTGCATTACTTAGGGTGTGCCAAAAGGCCACCACTTACAGTCACAAGATGGGGAACTTGGTGTTCCTATTAAGAAGTTTCGAGGGGATAAGTAACTGTCTAAAATAGGTGAGAAAGGAATTCACCTATCAGGAAAATTACCCCCTACATAACTTAGGGTCTGCCCATAGGCGACCACTTATAACTAGGCAACAATGGGGAACTTGGTGTCCCTATTACGAGATGAGCACCCACAAGGACTGACAGCCAAACAGGTAGTAGCAGAAAGAGAAGGTAAAAAGGCAACGCAGGGAACAAAAAAAATTAATGAAAGCATGTGGTCTAGAATCCCATGGACGGTTAGACGCAGACAAATGGAATGAATGTTGTGACACAAAACGTGGATGGTTGAAAGATAAAGGGTTGTCAGAGGAAATTCATATTTTATAAAGTAAAGTTTAAAGCAAAGGAAGTTATAGAAGTAGTAGTTGTTTTAATGTTGCAAATGACCTTATAGTAAATTCCCATATGGTATAATTTAGAATCAACTAGTGTGATAAGAGAAGGGGGAGGTGAAGAACAGCTGCTAGTGAGATAAGAAATGTAATCTTGTTCTTGAAATGAATGGACACAACATTAAATTCTGATATAGATATTTTGTATAACTTTGTGTCATTTTGTAGATTGAATCAGGAAAAGTGATAAATGTAATAATGTATAAGCAGTCCTTCACAGCCAAACCACCAGACACCTCTGTCTTATATTATGAGACCCTTGATCCTGTCATACATTCTGCACAGAGTGCAGAGTTGCTTGCCCTGATCAAAGCATGTAAACTGGCAGAGGGAAAAAGAGGAGGGCGGCTCCAAGCCGCAGATTGGGCAAAAGGTATTCTGGAGAACAAAGGGAAGTTGGAAGGTAGAAAGTTGATGGAAAGTGCTTTAGAGGGATTTGCAGAAGAGGAAGTTAGGAATAAGAAAGGTATTGTATGTATTAGAAAACAGGACAAGCCGACGCCCGGTAATGGCGTCCGTACCTCATGTTGAGTGTGTCCTCATTGTTGGTGGGAAACCCCCTGCGCACTGTGTTTCCAATGGGAGAGGCTGCCCCCCCCTGCCCCTGATGTGGCCACGCCCGGCCCAACCAAATCAGTATGAAATAATCACCTTGTTAATTTTGTCATTTGTAGTGTTTTTTTCTATTTACAGAAGTTCCAGTCTAGTTCACTGATGAAACAACACGTAATCATAATATAGAGATGGTGGCCGACAGATTGTATTGTTAAACATTATATGTGGTTGATGTTTTGAACGTAGATAATTCCTATACGATGGTGTGATAAATGATTGCAGATACGTATGTTGTTTTGCCGGCATTGAAAGTGTTAAGATTGTGAGACTAGACGAAGCTGTGAGAAGCTGTGAGTTTGTGACCCCCCTCCCTCCCCCCTAAAGTGTGCTGTGTTTGGGAGGAGGAGGAGGGGGGCTGACTGGGTGCAGTCTGCAGGGCTGATGAGACAAAGGGATTTCAATATGCACTGCTGAGATATATATATATATATATCAGTAATGTCTACAAACTGAAATAAATTTCTTCTCTTTTGCGCATGCGCTGTTGTTTATAAAAGTTACGATATTTATGTGTTATGATGTGATCAGATTTCATGTGTTTTGATGTTAATTCAGATGTATTAAACTACAGATACTGTGAGACACGGGGTTTTGAAAATGTATGTGCCCCCACCTTTCCCTATTTTTATATACAGTTTATTGGGTTGCAGTAATTAATGTTATCAGATATAATATTTTCTGTTTTATTGAATAACTAACTACAATTGTTTTATTTTTGATTTCACATAGAAATTATGTCATTGTAAAGATCAAATGTATTTGTCAGGAAAAAGTCATTTTTGTTTCAGGCTGTTGTACATTACAGGGGGTTAAATTAGTGTTATGTGGAGATGTAGTTTTGAACTCTGCTACATTACTCTCGCAGAGTCCACAAAGGGGGGAAGGGTGAAGGAACTGATCAGGTACAATTTTGGTTTATGTGTAAGAGACCATCCCCCTCCAGCAAAGTTACATAGGATGCGATGTGACATCACTCACACGAGTCTTTATGGATTTAGATGAGGGAGAAGGCAAAACAAAACTTGTCTGGACATTGTTAATTTGATGTAAAGTTTTTAGGAATGTTTTATTTTTATTTGTTTTTGTATTAATCAAGTATTTGCAGCACCTGATAAAAGTGAGATTCTCAAAGTATTCTGGATTATCAGCTGAATGAGGAGGAGTTGTGTTTGGTAGCGGCTTGTGACACCAATCCATGGAGTACCTCAACGCAAGCATACGTCCAAGCATATACTTTGTACTGTACTGAACAAAATGGACATGCCACTGCAGTTCTCACACAAAGTCATGGACCACAGCAGCGCCCGGTAGCATATTATTCAGCTAGACTAGACCCTGTGGCCCGAGGTTCCCCATCATGTGTGAGAGCTATCGTTGCTGTAAATTCAATGTTAAACAAGGCCTCAGATTTGGTCCTGACATTTCCAGTCAAAGTTTTTGCACCACATGATATTACTGCTCTTCTTACTCAAGTACAGCCAAAGCACTTGTCAACAGCAAGACATTTGAGATTAACCTGTGCACTTCTTCTTCCTGAGCAGGTTACTTTACACCGCTGTACTACATTGAACCCAGCTACCTTACTGCCTTTGGAGCAAGGGGGAGAAGACGTAGGTAAAGTATGGTCACAATTTTTGCCTGAAACTGATGAACATGATTGTATGGCCCTTATGGCCCAGGAAACAGTGGGGTTTGCACATGTAAAAGATTCCCCACTCCAAAACCCAGACCTAATACTCTTTGTGGATGGTTCAAGGTATTTTGTAGAAGGATCTTTTCTTACAGGATATGCAGTAACCACCGAAGATGTAGTCCTAGAAGCAGCCTCCTTACCAGCGTCCCGCTCAGCACAAGAAGCGGAGCTTAAGGCCCTGGCAGCAGCATGCCAACATGCAGAAGGAAAGACAGCAAATATATACACTGACTCTCGATATGCTTTTGGCATTGCACATGACTATGGCCCTATATGGAAGGCTAGACAGTTTTTGACCTCTGCAGGTACACCTGTAAAGAATGCAGACTTTGTAAAATACTTGATGGAGACCCTGATGTTACCCACAGAAGTAGCAGTAGTAAAAATTAAAGCTCACACTAAGGTGAGTTCACCAGAGACAAAAGGAAATGCTTTGGCAGACCAAGCCGCAAAAGCAGCAGCCTTAAAGCCAGTAGGTCCAGTAACAGTTATGATGTACCAACATCCTGAAGACTCCGTGGTCAACATCAGCCCCACAATACTACAAAATCTGCAAAACCAAATATCCAAAGAAGAAATAACTAGATGGCAGAATCAGGGAGCTACCCTGAGAGCGGATGGACTATGGCAACAACAAAATAAGCTGTGTCTGCCACAAACAATGTTCCCTATGATGGCACAGGTAACGCATGGACAGACACACCAGTCAAAAACAGCAATGATGGACTTGGTTAACAAAACCTGGTATGCTCCAGGGTTTAGCACTGTAGCGAGTAAGTTTGTACAAGGGTGTATGGTATGTGCCACCAATAACGTGGGGAGAACAGTGAAAGTGCCACAAAAACACACCCCAAAGCCAATTTACCCATTCCAGAGACTACAGATAGACTATATTCAATTACCAAAAGTCGGTACCTATGAGTATGTGCTTGTTTGTATTGATCTCTTTTCAGGATGGCCAGAAGCTTTTCCAGTAACCAAAGCTACAGCCGTAGCCACAGCAAAGAAACTGATCAACGAGGTGGTGTGCAGATATGGAGTTCCTGAGGTGATCGAGATCGACAGAGGAACTCATTTTACGGGTGAAATCATGAACCATGTGTTGTCAGCTCTAGGCATAAGTCAAGCCCTACATACACCATACCATCCACAGAGCAGTGGGAAGGTTGAGAGACTAAATGGGACTCTCAAATTGAAAATCCAAAAAGCAATGGTAGAAACCGGGAAACCATGGACCGAGTGTCTACCATTAGCCTTGTTCTCAGTAAGATACACACCCACAAAAAGAACAGGTCTCAGCCCATATGAGATCTTATTTGGATCGGCTCCCAGATTAGGATGTTATTTTCCACAGGTGCTCCAAATGCAGTATGGTAGACTAACAGATTATGTATCAACGCTGAACAAACAATTGACCAAGGTGCATGCACAAGTCTTTGCTTCCCTTCCAGATCCTGATTCAGTTGAAGGGACGCATAAGTTAGAACCGGGAGATTGGGTGGTCGTTAAGAGACACGTGAGGAAAAGTCTAGACCCAAGATTTGACGGACCGTTTCAAGTCCTACTCACAACAAGCACCTCAGTGAAGCTCGAAGGAAAGGCAAGCTGGATTCACGCCAGTCATTGTAAAAAGGTTCTTCAGCCAGAAGAATGAAGATCTTTGCGGTTGTTGCGGCGGTTGTTGCGTGTGCTCTTATACAAAAAGGCAGAACTGCTACTCCTGTACACGTAATCAGTACAGAATCACTGGAACAGTTCAGGACAGGGTGGGCGAATGCCACAGTGGATAGAAAGCAGGGTAACTACACCTGTAAGGCCAATGCCCCGTGTTATACTACAAATGTGACTACAACCGAAGGGACTTGGAAAAAAGGACCACATGGAGGGACTGTGTACCTTCACATAGACAAAACAGCCAACATTAGCATACAAGAAGAGACGCCGGGGCTGTTGCTTTGTTGTTATGAACCAGATTTACAGTATCTACAGAAATATACAACCAGTAAAAATAGAAACGAAATGATAAATAAGACTTATGAAAGATGCAACAAGGAGAGGCTCAACTCTACGATTGTAATAAAAGAAACTGATGGGATGATATTATGTATGAATAATAGCGAAATAAGAAATAGAATATATTTTGTATTCTTGATAACAATTTTAAGAGATAGTTTTAAGCCACATATAACAGTACAAAGTCTGGAAAGAATCCCACACACTTGTAAGAGCGCTGTAACCCAACAGCAGAAAAAGAATGTACACTTCAATATTTCCTTCCCTGAATCCCCCAGCTGTCATAGACAAAAAAGAGAATGGTATGACACGCTATTAGGAGGGGTAGGAACGGGATTAGCAGTATTGAATGGTATACAGTTAGAAACAGTTATGAACAAATTAAACTCAGTGGGAGATGACACATCTACTGCATTAAGGATAGGTGCGTCATGGTTACCTACTACCTTTGACTTACAGCAAAAAGGGTTAGCTATAGATGAACTGTTTCTAAATGTTTTTAATGAAAGTATGCTAACCGAATATAGAACATTACAGAATGTATCAACTTTTGTAAATTGGACAGTATGTACGCTTAAAACGATGTGGCAACAAGAACAGATGAATAATTTTAAGAATAAATTGTTTAGTAGTCATGTTAGGCAATGGACAGACATTCTGCCCATAGGAAAGAGAAATGATACGTGGTTATTGTTACAGCCTGAGTATACTGAGTGTACACCTAAATGGTGTGCAGGAAGACTAATAGCATTTAATGTGAAAAATCCTACTCTATTATGCAAATTTATTGTTATGCCAATGGTAATGATTGATCCGGTGACATTATTAGGACAATATTGGATGCCGGAAATGAAAGGAACACACATAGATTCTCAAAATAAGACAAGGAATATAGATTTGTGCCAATTAACAGAGCAAGGGTATGTATGTAATCAACAGTCAGGGATATATGAACCCTGTCTAATGCAGCACCAGGATAATGTATGCGCACTCGCTATAATCCCAGAAGCTAACCTACAGGTTTATATTGAAGTAGGTCCACAGCATGTATGTTTAATAACTAACAACAAGCAGACCCTTAGCCAGTTTAAACTCACAGGACCATTTTCAGGATGTCTATACAATGTGACGCATTTGACTTGAGGGAACCAAACTATAGTGTTCCTGCCAACTTTAGAAGAAATAATGTCCACTATATGGGTACCTGAACCTTTGCCCTATGGAAATTTTAGTTTATCTTTAGACGAATTGAAAAAGGTGTTACAACGATCAGGAGAAGTTGAAAAACTAATCCAAGCCCATAATGTAACTCTAAGTAGGGTGAAAATATTGGCTACAATAGCAGCTAGGGAAGTGATACATTTGTCATCAGCAATTAAAGATGCTAGTGCCCATCACTGGTATGACGTTTTTACAGGATTCTCACCTACAGCTACTAAAATATTACATGTGCTTTTCCAACCATTGTTTTGTTTAATGATATTATTTGTATTGCTTACATGTTTTAATTGTTATGCATTTTGTTAAATAAGGGAAGCATTCAATCAGAGGCCTATACATTATGATGAAAGAATGTTGTGAGATTACCCCACCTACATACCTGTGTGAATCAAGTGAAGAAATGGATCGAAGCCTTGCTATCCGGAGATAGAAGTAGCATTGGAATTTAGGTGTTGGTAAAATCACAAAAGGAGGGATTGTTGTGGCATGAATATATATATATATATATATATATATATATATATATATATATATATATATATATATATGCATAATGTATTTGGGACCATAAGGAGTGAAATGTTATAAAGGAGAAACATGTGTTACAAATATAATGGGTATTTTAGAAAGGTTAAGAGAAGAAATAGTTTGCAGATGCTCTGCCGCCCCATGAAAATTGCAAACAGATGGTGGTCAATCACTTGACCAACCCCCTAAGCATAAAGGAAACCTAAGGGAATACCTGGTGCTCCACCAATGAGCTTTATGGGAAAGGAAGATGTAAGGCTTGAATATACAGATGACTCATATGTTATGGAATGTTCTTTGTTCTGATGCTATAAATACGAGCACTGTAGTTCAATAAATTAGAAGGATTTTTACCTTGAGAAACGTCTCAGTGTATCTGTTGCTTCTCCGAGCTCGCACCCCCCCACCTGATTTGAACCTGCATGAAGATCAAGGCGTAAAGTGACCTCATTGCGATCACACATGTGTGTATGTATGTTTGCATGCATGTATGTATGTATGTATGTTTGCATGTATGTTGTCATGTATGTATGTATGTATGTATATATGTGCATGTATGTATGTTTGCATGTTTTTATTTTTGCATGTATGTTTGCATGTATGTTTATATATATGTGCATGAATGTAATTATGTTTGCATGTATTTATGTTTGCATGTATATTTGTGCATGCTTGTATGTATGTATGTATGTATCTTTGCATGTTTGTTTGTATGTATGTTTTCATGTGTGTGTGTATGCATGTATGTATGATAGTTTGCATGTATATATGTGTGTATGTTTGCATGTATGTATATTTGCATGTATATATGTGCATGCTTGTATGTATGTTTGTATATATGTATGTATGGCCATGTATGATACTGTCTGCTGGCGCCCTGTATCTAAGCCAACTTCACGGCAGGCTTCTATACATGGTATAACAGTCAGTATCACACATTAAACTGAATCTAAGCCTACGACATGTTTTATTTCATTTTTTTTTTTTTTTACAGGTTTGGTGTTTGGACTACGTCGGTTTCGAGGACTACTTAGATGACGTTTTTTTTTTCTACAATAAAATGGTTAATGAGGGTTGTGTTGGGGGTGCTTTATTTCAATAAAATATTTTATCTATATCTTTGTCTTTTTCTTTTCAAATTTTATTACTACCACTTTAGTAATGGTCGCTGTCTGAGTGACAACATCCATTACTAAGGCGAGGCTTAGTGTTAGCCGGTGCAGAGGCTAACACTAACCACCATTATTACCCCGGTACCCACCACCACCAGGGGTGCTGGGAAGAGCCAGGTACGATCCAGTACCCGACCATCTGTTGTGATGGTCGGGCTCTGAGGCGGCCGCAGGCTGGTATTATGAGGCTGGGAAGGGCCAAAAACAGTGGACCTTCCCACCCTTGTAATGCTAGGCTGCTGCTGCTGTGTTGTATCTGGCTGGTTATAAAAGTGGGGCGGACCCCACGTCATTTTTTTAAATTATTTATTTACATTTTTTTTTTTAAAAAGACATGGGGTTCCACCCAATTTATCATAACCAGCCACATACAACACAGTGTTATTAGCCTGGGAATGGACAAAACCAGTGGCCCTTCCCACCCATGTAATGCCAGACTGCTGCGGCCTTGTATATGGCTGGTTATTAAAAATGTGGGGGACCCGTCTATTGCTAAATTTGTTAAATTTAAAAAAAAAAACGACGTGGGGGTCCCCCCCATTTTTATAACCAGCCCGATACAACACAGCAGCAGCCTAGCATTACAAGGGTGGGAAGGTCCACTGATTTTGGCCCTTCCCAGCCTCATAATACCAGCCTACGGCCGCCCCAGTACCCGACCATCACAACAGATGGTCGGGTACTGGTTCGTACCAAGCTCTTCCCGGCACCCCTGGTGGTGGTGGGTACCGGGGTAATAATGGGTGGTTAGTGCTAGCCTCTGCACCGGCTAACACTAAGTACCGCCTTAATAATGGATGCTGTCAATCAGCCAACTGCCATTATCTAGGCACTAATAAAGTTTAAAAAAAAACACAAAGTCAATTCTTTTTTATTGAAATAAGAAATCCCCAACAAAACCCTCGTTAACCATTTTATTAAAATTTGAAAAAACGTAGATCTACGCAGTAGTCCAACGAATCGAAGATGTAGTCCAATCGGTACATCAAAATCTGCAACATAAAAAAACAGTTATCAATGTGAACAATACCAATACTTCTACTCACCTACACACATATATACACGCACACACAAACAAACAACCATACACAGACACACACATATATACACAAACACAACAAGATATACACACACACACACACACACACACACAAACACATATACACGAACTCACACATATACAAACAAAAACACACATATCCAAACACACACACAGACATATACAAACAAAAACACACATACCTAAACACACATATACACAAACACATATACACAAACACACCCATATATACACACAAACACACACCCATATACACACATATACAAAAACACACACAAACATCTACACACAAATATACACAAATACACCCATATATACACAAACATATACACAAACACATATACACAAACACACCCATATATACACACACACATATACACAAACACATATAAAAACAAACAAAGTCACATACCCAAACACACATATATACACAAACACACACATACACAAACACGGTTTCTTTTAAATGCTGCTTGGGAACCCGCTCGATCCACTATATAAGGCTGCGCTACAGTGCAGCATTTAAAAGAAACAGGATCCTGACCTGTCCATAGAGTTTAAGGCAGCACAGAGTATTTCAGGAGATGAGCGTGCAGATTCAGTGCTGCTGTGAACTCTGCTCTTACCATTACGTAGCTCTCAGTCTGTTACCTCTCCTCCACTCCTGTCCTCCAGAACACCTTCACATGATTGGCAAGTCACCACGTAATGGTAAGAGCAGAGTTCACAGCAGCACAGAGTATTTCAGGAGATGAGCGTGCGGATCTTGTGCGTGGTGGTGACTTGCCAATCATGTGAAGGTGTTATTGAGGACAGGAGTGGAGGAGAGGTAACCGACTAAGCTACGTAATGGTAAGAGCAGAGTTCACAGCAGCACTGAATCTGCACGCTCCTCTATTGAAATACTCTGTGCTGCTGTGAACTCTGTTCTTACCATTACGTAGCTCAGTCTGTTACATCTCCTCCACTCCTGTCCTCTATAACACGTTCACATGATTGGCAAGTCTCCACCACGCACAAGATCCGCACGCTCATCTCCTGAAATACTCTGTGCTGCTGTGAACTCTGCTCTTACCATTACGTGGTGACTTGCCAATCATGTGAAGGTGTTCTTGAGGACAGGAGTGGAGGAGAGGTAACAGACTGAGAGCTACGTAATGGTAAGAGCAGAGTTCACAGCAGCACTGAATCTGCACGCTCATCTCCTGAAATACTCTGTGCTGCCTTAAACTCTGTGGACAGGTCAGGATCCTGTTTCTTTTAAATGCTGCACTGTAGCTTAGCCTTATATAGTGGATCGACCGGGTTCCCTAGCAGCATTTAAAAGAAACAGGATCCTGACCTGTCCACAGAGTTTAAGGCAGCACAGAGTATTTCAGGAGATGAGCACGGGCAGCCGTTCGTTTTTCCGAGCCGTGCTCCCATTATGCACACGACCGTAAAAACACCCGTTATTGCGGGTCGTAATTACGACCCGCAATAACGGGCTCATAGACTTCTGTTACCCACGGGTACCTTTCCGTTTTCTCACGAGAAGGTGCCCGTGCCGTTAAAAAAATAGAACATGTTCTATTTTTCTATTTTACGGGCCGTGCTGCTATAATTATAATGACAGCACGGTTCGCAAAAGCGGCCGGCTGCCCGTGGCTGGCCGGCCGGCCGGCCGTGCTCGTAATTACGAGTCGTAATTACAAGCACGGCCCGTAAAATAAAAAAAAAAGAACATGTTCTATCTTTTTAACGGCACGGGCACCTTCCCGTGAGAAAACGGGAAGGTACCCGTGGCTAACAGAAGTCTGTGGGCCCGCTATTTCGGGTCGTAATTACGACCCGTGATAACGGGTGTTTTTATGGTCGTGTGCATGAGGCCCCGTAATGACGGGTGGCTACATGTGTGCAACCGTCATTACGCCAGCGTTGCTAGGCGACGTCAGTAAGGGTATGTGCACACACACTAAATACGTCCGTAATTGACGGACGTATTTCGGCCGCAAGTACCGGACCGAACACAGTGCAGGGAGCCGGGCTCCTAGCATCATATTTATGTACGATGCTAGGAGTCCCTGCCTCTCCGTGGAACTACTGTCCCGTACTGAAAACATGATTACAGTACGGGACAGTTGTCCTGCAGAGAGGCAGGGACTCCTAGCATCGTACATAACTATGATGCTAGGAGCCCGGCTCCCTGCACTGTGTTCGGTCCGGTACTTGCGGCCGAAATACGTCCGTCAATTACGGACGTAATTAGTGTGTGTGCACATACCCTAAATAGTCACTGTCCAGGGTGCTGAAAGAGTTAACTGATCGGCAGTAACTGTTTCAGTACCCTGGACAGTGACTACCGATCACAGTACCTGTAAAAAAAAAGACGTTCATACTTACCGGGAACTCCCTGCTTCCTCTAGTCCAGTCTCCTGGCCGTTGCCTTGGTGACGCGTCCCTCTCGACATCCGGCCCGACATTCCTTGATGACGATGCAGCCCATGTGAGCGCTGCAGCCAATCACAGGCTGCCGCGGCCTCTGCAGCCAATCACAGGCTGCAGAGGCCTCTGCAGCCAATCACAGGCTGCCGCGTCAGAAAAGGTCGGACTGGAGGAAGAAGAGGGACTCGTCACCAAGACAACGACCGGGTACGTATGAAATGCTTTTTATTTTATTTTTAATCAGCAGCCTCTTTTCTCTATCAGTGATTGATAGAGATAAGTGGCTGCCGATTTGTATAATGTTTTTGACCGGGTTCGGCCGAACCCGGTGAAGTTCGGATTCACTGCGAACCGAACTTTTCCGGAAGTTCGGACCGAAACCGGGTTCGGTTGTCCCGGTTCGCTCATCTTTACTTCTGATACAGGCGAAGCAGTAGACTGATGCGTGCATAGCAGAGGAGAGACAAGTCTCTGTACTTTGCATATGTGGCATAGGAGACAGAGTATGAGGAACAACATGAGTACTCACTCGGCCCCTGGATGTATCACTTTGCATCTGAGGAGAGGATCCATGAGAGGACCGGGTGTGGTCTCTCCCACTAGCTGAAGATTGCAGCGAGGAAGCAGGAGAAGAAGGTCCCTCTTCAGCCGTTCTCACATCCATTCTCACAGCCTGGAAGCCGCCGGCGCCACTTTGGGACCTCGTGGAGGGAAAGAACTCCGTAAGTCTAGCAGAGTTTGCTTTCTTTTTAGCTTTCCCCATGTTGCAGGGCAGAAAGCAGGACTTAAGTGCCGCTGTCAGTGCACTTGCTGGGTCTTTTCTCAGCCGTTTAGAGCCGCTTAGGGCCGTTTGTAATGCCTGGTGTTCATGAGCTGAGGCACACACGTCTCACTCCATGCTCATCCGGCCACGCCCCCCATAAGTCAGTCACTTAATATAAAGAACACATGCAACTTGATGTAAATAGCTTACCCATATTGTGTAACACTGTTTGTCTGGCGTCACACCCGACGCGCGTTTCGGCGAGAAAAGCCTTCTTCCGGCGGTGGTGTCAGAGGGTCAGAAGAGGCGTTTTATGTGTCCAAGCACCAATCAGCTTGTGTAGATGCTAAATAGTTTGATCACTACCAGCTGTCAGAGAGGGCAGCTGGAAGTAGTAGCTGCTTGTGGCGCACCACAGGGTTCAGAAGAGTCCTGACAGGTGCGCATGTGCCTGCATTCTAACGTGTGTATACAACTGACAGCTGTCCAAATCAGTACCTAGTAGAGGGAAGGGCTTGCCATGTCGGAAATCACGTATCATTGCGATACTATATATCCCCGGAATAAACATATGCCATGACAAACCCCAAGCGATAACGCATGTGTCATCAGTGTTACACATACATATCACAAATAACTGCATACAGACATTTGAATAAATACCAACATCTCATAATTTTTACACCAATGTTAAGATGAATAAACTGTCCCTAACCTTTCCCTATCTCCTTACATACTATAGTATGGTATTACATAATCATAGTGAAGAAGTGTATATATAACAAACACACAGCAATAAATAATATATTACAAAAGTTTATATATATACACATCTATAATGAATGATCTAAAGTGATGTATAAACAATATACATATATATCCTCAAAAATATATCCATAAAAATGCAAATACTATATATATATATATATATATATAAAGATGAATGATGAATGAAAAATATGATAAAATTAAAAATACTAAATAAAAATGAGGAAATAAAAAATGGGTAGAAATGAAATAAGAAAAAAAATTAAAAAAAATAAATAAAAAATACATATAAAATGAAAAATATATAGAAATTAATAATGTATAATAGATAATGAAATATATATATATATATATATATATACACACATGTGATCACAATTACATATAATAACGAGAGCATTCATCACTGACAAAATAAATAAAAGAAATACATATATAAAATATATTTGAAAATGAATACAATCGTATATTTTTGTATGAATAAAGTGCATGAGAGAACTATGTTCTAAAACAAAATAGGGGGAACGGAACACACGTTCGTATCCCAGTATCAGTGTTGTGTGCACAAGTTAATAAAAGATGATGATGAATTATATATACATGTGCAATATTTAAATAAAATCTGTGATACTCAAACAAATTAATGAAAAAAGAAAAATGTGAAAAAAAAATAAATATATAAAGAATGAAAAAGTGAGCATATTTTGTGTCCAAACCAAAGATTATGTGACATAAAGTACTTTATGAGATCAATGAAAAAATGGAAAATGAAAATTGTTAAAATGTGAAAGGTTATAAATATAAAATGATTAATATAAATATAAAACGTGAGTATACGACCTTCATTAACCCCTTAAGGACACAGCCTTGTTTTGGCCTTAAAGGAACAGTGTCATCACAAATTATTTTTTTATATGTTAAAGATGTTAGTGCTTTATTAAAAACGTTTATATTCATTTGTGTGTTTGTGTTTTACTTTTTCTTATTTTTACACTTTTTCTTCCCTATGGGGGCTGCCATTTTTTGTTCCATTTCTGTGTGTGTCGATTAACGACACATACAGACATGGAATACGGCAGCCACAGTCCCATAGGGACTGCGAACGGCTCCCGTCCCATTGACTTCAGTGTACGGCGTCTGTGTGGAAACTGCGCATGCGCCGCTCCCACACAGTCCAATTCGAAATTGGCGCCGTCCGGCGCCATTTTCCTGTGGACCGGAAGTCGCGGCCGGACAGTAATATTACTACTTCCGGTCGCGGCTTCCGGATTTGTGCACTTGGACCAGCGGCAGCAAACGGAGCGGACGGGCCGGAGGGAGCCGCGGCGGCAGGAGCAGGTAAGAGATTTCAATGTATGTTCGTGTTTGTGTGTGTTTACTACTGTATGTAAACCTACTACGCTGTGTGTTAGCTCAAAAAATGGCGACACACAGTGTAGGAGGTTACACCGTTCAAACCCCTCGTTTATCCCGGCACTAGCCAGGATAAAGGAGGGGGGATGCTGAGAGCTCACTAGAGCGAGGGCTTTTAACCCAATTTTGCAATGCTGCAATTTTGGGAAATAGCTCCATCTAGTGACCAAAAATGGGTAGTATTATAAATTAGAAATAATTTATAATATTTCCTGACTCGTGAAAAAAATAAAAAAAATTTGAACAATGTTTAATCACCCACACACTAAATGTTTAATTAAAAAAAAACAAAACATGTTTTTCTGGCAACACCATGCCTTTAAGGCTCAGAGCCCATTTTTGAAATCTGACATATTTCACTTTATGTGGTAATAACGTCGGAATACTTAAACCTATCCAAGCGATTCTAAAATTGTTTTCTCGTGACACATTGGGCTTTATGTTAATGGTAAAATTTGTTCGATATATTCAGTGTATATTTGTGAAAAATTGCAAAATTTAGAGAACATTTTGAAAAAAATAGAATTTTTCTGAATTTAAATGCATCTGCTTGTAAAACAGATGGTTATACCCCCCAAAATAGTTACTAGTTCACATTTCCCATATGTCTACTTTAGATTGGCATAATTTTTTTTTATTTTTTTTATTTTTCTTGGACGTTACAAGACTTAGAACATAAACAGCAATTTCTCATTTTTAAGAAAATTTCAAAAGCCTTTTTTTTAAGGTACCTGTTCAGTTCTGAAGTGGCTTTGAGGGGCCTATGTATTAGAAACCCCCATAAAACACCCCATTTTAAAACCTAGACCCCCTCAAAGTATTCAAAACAGCATTTAGAAAGTTTTTAAACCCTAAGCAAAGTGGAGGTGAAATTTGCAAATTTCATTTTTCTTGCTGAATTTCAATTTTATTCCAATTATTTTTCTGTAACACAGAAGGTTTTACCAGAGAAACACTACAAAATATGTATTGTCCAGATTCTGCAGTTTTTAGAAATGTCCCACATGTGGCTCTAGTGTGCTCGTGGACTAAAATACAAGCCCCAGAAGCAAAGAGGCACCTAGTGCATATTAGGGCCTCTTTTTTTATTAGAATATATTTTAGGCAGCATGCCAGATTTGAAGAGGTGTTGAGGTGCCAAAACAGTAGGAGTCTACCAAAAGTGACCCCATTTTGGAAACTGCACCCCTCAAGGAAATAATTTATGGTTGTCGTTACCATTTTGACCCCACAGTTTTTACACAGCACGTATTTGAATTTGGGTTGTGAAATTAAAAAAATGAATTTTTTTTCCAATGAAATGTAATTTTTCATCAAAATGTCTTATTTTCACAGGGAACAAAATACCCCATTTTGTTGCCCAATTTCTCCTGAGTGTGGCAATACCCCATTTGTGGTGATAAACTGCCGTTTGGGCCCATGGGAGGGCTCAGAAGGAAAGGAGCACGATGTATTCTTTGGAGTCCAGATTTTGCTGGATTTGTTTTTGGGTGCCATGTCACATTTACAGAGCCTCAGAGGTATCAAAGAAATGGAAAACCACCAAAAGTGACCCCATTTTGGAAACTACACCCCTCAAGGAATTCATTTATGGGTGTTGTGACCATTTAGAACCCACAGTTTGTTCACAGAATTTATTTGAATTGGACTGTGAATTTAAATTTTTTTATTTTTTTCCAATAAGATGTCGTTTGGGCTAAAAATGTCTTATTTTCACAAGAAATAAAATACCACATTTTGTTGCCCAATTTGTCCTGAGTGCGGAAATACCCCATTTGTGGTGATAGACTGCCATTTGGGCCCATGGGAGGGCTCAGAAGGAATGGACCACCATTTGGCCTACTGGGGATTTTCTGGTGTGAAGTCATGTATGCAGAAGCCCCAGTACCAGTACAGTTGAAACCCCCAAGAAGTGACCCTATTTTAAAAATGACACCCCTTAAGGCATTCATCTAAAGGTGTAGTGAGCATTTTGACCGGAGACATACACCCCATAAACTGTAATGTGGGTTCTCCCGGGTATGGCAATACCCTCAATGTGGCTGTTAACAGCTGCCTGGGCACACAGCAGGGCTCAGAAGGGAAAGATGAGGGGGATAAGCTGTGCGGAGTGCATCAGGGTAAGTAAAACTGGGGTAAATTAAAAATCAAGTGATGTATGATAAATTTTAAAACACTCTTTCATACAGAGCCCTGTTTTTTCGGGACACGTGTCACATTGATATATTGTGTCCTTCCTTATCCCCCTTTTATAGCAGACTTTTCACCTCTTTTGACTTTTTCCCTTCTTGCCATTTCGGGGAACTTCTCCTGGAAAGTGTTGCCCTGGTACGATGCGTGTGGCCTCGCTTCCAGAAGTACTGGGTGACCCCCTTCTTGGTCCCTAAACATTAGGTTCTTGATAACCACCTCTTGAAATTCCAGGAAAGTTCCTCTCTGGCCTGTACATCGACGTACAATGCCATCTGTATGATGTGCACGGCCAGCTTCTTATACCACACAGCATGGCGCTGTAGGGCTTCAGGACTTGATCTGATAAGTCCACCCCTCCTGTACCTATTGTAGTCCAGGATTCAGTCTGGTTTGGGGGTCTCTGTACTGGTAACTCGTACAGGTACATGTGTACTGGTGTGGGCATGTATTGTTATCAATACAAGGACATCTCTCTTGTCCTTGTACTTGACACACAATATGTTGCTTCTAGAATGTGCCCTGCTCTCACCCCTTCTTGTTTGCCCAAGCAGAGTCTTAGGGAGGCCTCTCAGATTTCTTCTAGCAGTACCGCATGCCGCAGTACATCTGGAAGCAAGGCACTTGAGGAGTGGGACGCTGGTATAAAAATTATCCAGGTAGAGGTCTTTTATGGCGTTCACCGCGCGGAATAAATAACAAAATAATTTTGTAGTTCAGGCCGTTACGGAGGCGACGATACCAATTATGTATAATTTATTTGTTTATTTATTTTAATTCATAATAAAGGACTGATAAGGGAAAAAGGGGGATTTTATTACTTTTAAAACTTTTATTTTCTTATTTTGACACAACTTTTTTTAAACTTTTTTTTACTTTATTACTTTGTCCCACTAGGGGACTTGAGGGCGGGAGGCCCTGATCGCAATTCTAATACATGCACTATATTCGTAGTGCAGTGTATCGGAGCTGTCAGCTACTCGCTGACAGCAACCATAGTGGGTCCTTACGTTGTCAGGACCCACTAGGCTTCCGTAGATGGCATAGCCGGACGCCATTGTTAGGCGTCCAGTTACCATAGCAACCATCGCTGCCCGCTATTATGTAGCGGGCCGTCGATGGTGGTTTAACCCCTAAGAAGCCGTGATCGCTATTGAACGCGGCTTTAAAGGGGTTATTCAGCGGGGACACAGCGATCGGTCCCTGCTATAGGAGCTGCGGCAACTGCTGTACGAGACAGCAGCTGTCACAGCTCCTTTATGTGTCGGGAAGACGGCAAAAATGGCCGTTCCTCCCGTGCCGTACTATTCCGTCATGGAGCGCGAACGCTATGGTTACCATGACGGAATAATAAGTCACTGAGCGCGAAGGGGTTAATACTGATACATGTCTCATTCATTAGGAAGTCACGCACAGAATTCTGAAGCATTAACCCTTTAATGACTGCCTATGTGCCTTACTACAGAGACTGTTAGGGCATGGCCACACGTGGCGGAATTCTTTCGCAACTGTCTTCATCAATGCCGCACAGAATCTGCGTTGCAGATTCTGTTGCGGATCTGCCCAAAATGGGCAATAAATTGATGCGGACTAGCCGCTGCGTATTGAGGTGAAAGTACTTCCCTTCTCTCTATTAGTGCAGGATAGAGAGAAGGGACAGCACTTTCCCTAGTGAAAGTAAACGAGTTTCGTACTTACCGGCCATTGTCTTGGTGACGCGTCCCTCTTTCGGCATCCAGCCTGAACTCCCTGGATGACGCGGCAGTCCATGTGACCACTGCAGCCTGTGATTGGCTGCAGCCGTCACTTAGACTGAAACGTCATCCTGGGAAACCGGACTGGAGGAAGAAGCAGGGAGTTCTCGGTAAGTATGAACTTCTATTTTTTTACTGGTTGCTGTATATTGTGATCGGTAGTCACTGTCCAGGGTGCTGAAATCCTGGACAGTGACTGTTTACTGACATCGCATAGCAACACTCCCGTAATTATGGGTGCACACACGTAGTCACCCGTAATTACGGGAGCCTCATTGAATTCCTCAGTCTGGCTGTAGACCTAGAAATACACATAGGTCCAGCCAGAATGAAGAAATGTCAAGTTAAAAAAACAATACGCTCCGCAGCACACATAACATCTACATTACATCTGCGGACTTCATTGCGGAACTTAGAATCTCCATTGAAGTCAATGGAGAAATTCCGCAAACAGTCCGCCACACCTCCGCAACAACCATTGTATGCTGCGGACACCAAATTCCGCACCGCAGCCTATGCTCCACAGCGGAATTGTCCGCAACGTGCAAACGAACCCAACCACAAAGCTGTGGAAGGCAATGGAGAAACGAGTCCGCTGCGGAGTGTCCGCAGCGGAATTCCAGAGCAATTCCGCTACGTGTGGCCATGCACTTAGGGTATGTTCACACAACCTATTTTCAGACGTAATTCAGGCGTTTTATGCCTCGAATTATGCCTGAAAAGACGGATCCAATACGTCTGCAAGCATCTGCCTATTGCTTGCAATGGGTCTTACGATGTTCTGTTCAGACGAGGTGTAATTTTACGCGTCGCTGTCAAAAGATGGCGCGTAAAAATACGTCCGCGTCAAAGAAGTGCATGTCACTTCTTAGGACGTTTTTGCAGCCGTTTTTCATTGACGCCAATGAAAAACAGCTCCAATTATGTCCGTAAAAGACGCCGCGAAAAACGCAAGTACTTGCAAAAACGTCTGAAATTCAGGAGCTGTTTTTGCCTGAAAACAGCTCCGTCATTTCAGACGTATTTTGCGTTTGCGTGTGAACATACCCTTATAATGAACTTGTCAACATTCAGACCCCACTCATAAGACGTCTTAATAAAATACTGTATATATACCGAGCAATCGGGCAGGGGTTCCCACAAACTGCAATACAGTTGCCTCGCGGTCATAGTGCGGGCTGTATGTTACAGCTGACACCCTAATGTAACGGCGAAGACCGGAGCTAGCCTCCGATCCGGCCGATTAACCCATCAGATGCTGCGTTTAATAGAGATTGCAGCATCTGAAGGTTTTTTAACCCCCGGCACCCCAGCAACGTGATCGCTGGGGTGCCGGTGGCTGCAATGGCAACTGGAGGCCTAATACTGGCCTCTCAGTCTGCCAGCTGCGTCAGCCTTCTAAGCCCCGCTCAGAGACGGGGCCTAAAAGGCTTCTGGTATGGACAGCAAGATGGCACTGGCTGTGCAGTGGTGTCCACTGTACGTTACAGCGGACAGCCTGCTGTAACAGCAGGAACTGGTGCTAGGGATGATTCCTGCCATTAACCCCTATATGCAGCAAACTAAAGCGATCGCTGCTTCTTAGTGGTTTGTAGCAGATCGGCAGCCCTGCCATGTCCCTAGTGGGACTAAAAAAAAAGTGTAAAAATAAACATTTAAAAAAAATAAAAGTTTCAAGTAATAAAATAAAACAAAACAAAACACAATCGCCCTTTTTCCCTTATCAAGTCATTTATTATTGAAAAAAAAAAAAAAATCATACATATTTGGTATCGCCGCATCCTTAACGGCCTAAACTATAAAAATATTTTTTATCCTGCGCAGTGAACGTCCTAAAAAAAACCCTAAAAAAAACTGCCAGAATTGCTGTTTTTTGGTCACTTTGTCTTCCTAAAATTGACATGTATTCAAAAATGGTACCTATAAAAACTGTAGCTTGTCTCGCAAAAAACAAGCCTTCATACAGTTCTATCGACTAAAAAATCTAAAAGTTATGGATCTTCCAACATGGCGACAGAAAAACTACATTCTTTTTACAAAAGTAATTTTATTGTGTAAAAAGTTGTAAAACGTAAAAAAGTGATATAAATTTAGTATCACCGGAATCGTACTGACCCACAGAATAAAGTTAACATGTAATTTATAAAGCGTGGTGAGCACTATATAATTAAAAACAGAAAAACGATCCCAAAATTGGTGTTTTTTGGTCATCTTGACTCCCCCCCAAAAAAAAGGATAAAAAGTGATTAAAAAGTACCAATAATAACTACAGCTCGTCCCACAAAAAAACTGCCCTCATACCACTACGTCTATGAAAAAATAAAATATGTTAAGCCTCCAATAAGTCAGGCCCGGGAGAACATTTTTTCTGTTTCAAGCGGCGATTTATCAAGGAAGGGGAGGACTCAAACATATCTGCTGGAAGCGAGGGTGCCCGTATTATACCAGGACAGCAAAATTCCCCACACTGCAAAGGTGCAGAGTGTGGACCAAAAGGGGGATAAGGAAGGACATTTATCAGTGCGACACTGGCCTGTGCAGAAAGGTTTGCTGCACAGCGTAACAAATATCTATGTTGTTATTTTTTTTTTTACCTCATTATTATACCACCAGACTATGCCCCTGATGTACTCTGCCAAGCTTACATATGCCAGTACATTGTAAACTAAAATACCAGTAAAACTCCAAACAAAACTACTACCAAGCAAAATCCATGGTCCAAAAGCCAAATGGGGCTCCCTCCCTTCTGAACCCTACAGCGTGCCCAAACAGCAGTTTACTTCCACATATATGGCATCACCAAACCAGGGAGAACTCTTTTAACAATTTTTTGGGTGTGTGTCTCCAGTGGCACAGGCTGGGCACGACATATTTGCCACTGAAATGTCATATCTGGGGAAAAACTGCAATTTTTACTTTGCACCATCCGCAGCACAATCCTTTATGGAAAAGACCTGTGGGGGGAAATGGGCAGTACACCCCTTAATAACCTTGACGGGTGTAGTTTCCAAAATGGCATTACTTCTCAGGAGTTTCTTTTATTATTTCACATCAGAGCCTCTGGAATTGTGAACCAATACTTTGTAAGTCACCAAATTAGGCCTCAATTTCGCATGGTACTCTTTTACTCCTAAACCCTGTCAATCATCCAGGCAAAATATTAGGGCCACATATAGGGTGTTTCTATAACCGGGTAACACAGCATAATAATTAGAGAGCTGTCTTTTCATGGTGGCACAAGCTGGGCACCAAATATTGGCATATCTATGTAAAAATTGCCATTTTCACTCCGCAACATCGAGTGTACACTAATTTCTGTAAAACACATGCGACGTCAACATTCTCACTACACCCCTAGGTGAATACCTTGAGGGGTGTCGTTTCCAAAATGGTGTCACTTCTCGGGGGATTTCTACTGTTTTGGTCCCACAGGGGCTTGTCAAAGGTGACATAGCGCTCAGAAACCAATCCAGCAAAATCTGCACTCCAACAGTAAAATGGCGCTCCTTCCTTTCTGAGCCCTACTGTGTGCCTAAACAGCAGTTTATGACCGCACATGGGGTTTTGAAGCTCTGTCACCAAAGCATGCCCCTCAGACCCAACCATATGACCTGAATTGCTCAACTTGCATCCTGCCGGCGAACATGCGCCCGAACACCTCTCCCATGCATGTATGAGTGCCCCATTATCCACACCAAACAGGGGCCTGCGCCTAAAACAAAATACACTAGAAGTGTAAGGCAGCGTAAATAAAACAACACCTGCAACATAAGGCTATGTTCACACGGAGTATTTTGCCGAGTTTTTTTACGCGGAAACCGCTTCGCAAAACTCGGCAAAAACGGCCCGAGAACGCGTCCCATTGATTTTAATGGGAGGCGTCGGCGTCTTTTTCCCGCGAGCAGTAAAACTGCCTCGCGGGAAAAAGAAGCGACATGCCCTATCTTCGGGCGCTTCCGCCTTTGACATCCCATTGACTTCAATGGGAGGCAGAGAAAGCGTATTTCACGCTGTTTTATGCCCGCGGCGCTCAATGGCCGCGGGCGAAAAACGGCGCGAAAATCGGCGTGCAGGGAGAGGAAAATCTGCCTCAAAGTTCCAAACTGAATTTTGAGGCAGATATTCCTCCCCCAAAAGACTCCGTGTGAACATTGCCTTACTTTCCCCAAATACCCTAAAGCAAATGAGGGCAGATATAAATCTTGTATCTGTCAGACTCCCACCTGCCTATCTTCCTCAGTAGCCGCACCAATTCAAAACGAATGAGAACTATAATCAGAGCCCATCCGCCCAGACAACAGAATACATTTGCGAGAAACCTGCACAAACTGATATTTAGATAGTGACGGCCTATCCGCATGAACCAACAAAGATACCGGCCTCTCAGTCCGAACTGCCACATAATCCTGAAAACAGCGAACCAGGATTACCCTAGACCCAACTATCGCCCGGAGACAAACCAAGAAACCCTTTCCCGTCTGTTCTGTCTTTGATCTGCGGAGCAAGCAGGACAGGGAGGTCGCCTTCAACGCAACATCTAAGAACAACAAACCCCCCAGCCACCCGCTTACTTGCCGTTGCCAACTCTGATATCCGGAAGGCACTAAAGAAAGCTAAAGAAAAAGCCAGCATGAACAGCCAAACTTCAAACCTTGACGCACAAACAGCCTGCAGTTGCCCACACAGTGATTCCAATAGATCAAAAGATACTGGTTTCCTACAGTCCCTGAACCTTTCCTAAAGCCCTTCATCGCCTGCCTAACCAAGAAGGACTTAGTCACTTTAACGTCTATGGCCACGGTCTGTCGTTCTAACTTACCCCTCGACGACCGCGGCCATGGACGTCCTGCTGCTGTGCTGCGTCGTCCTCCTGTGAGGCGCCGGATCTCACTTCCGGGTATCGAGCCTGTCTCCCGGAGAGTGCGCGCACGCGCTCGTGCCCGCTCTTAAAGGGCCAACGCACGCACCTGAAAATTATCATCAACTTCTGAATTCCTGGATCATAAGAGTGTCACCGCCCTTCTTATCCTCGTCTGAGCGTTGTTGTTGTTTCCCTTAGCCTGTCTTGCAAATGGTCTCCTAAGTGTCTTCCAGCTTCCCAGTGTTCCCCGTACCTGTATCCTGTTTCCCGTGCTAACAGTACCATCCTGGTCTACTGCCGTGCTGAACTGTAGTCGCGTTTTGCTGCATCTCCACGCCTGTTCTACTGCACCACGCCTGACGTCTACCTGCTGCCTGGTCCCAGCCGAGGCTGCCTTGCTACTGCCTACATTGCCTCAGGTACCCCTTTCTGGACTATAGACTGTACCATAACTGTTTGGCCAGCTGCCATCCCGCTACACGATACGCCCCAGTGGGTCCACACCCCGCCTCGTGACAGTCACATCCTCCTCCCCTTTGAGTCTAAACCAAAAATCTAGTGCCGACAACCGCCTAGACACACCCGAGGAAGACACCCCTTTTCTATAGCACTTACCAATAAAATACAACAAGCAGGCTATCCGATCCCCGGCATCATGTCTCACCTGAGCACTCCCCAGAAAAGCTTCCCACACCTGCCAAACTGCACTGTACGCCTTCCACATGGCCCCACTAACTGACCGCTGAATTAACGACATCGCCACTGTCATACCACCTTCCAAAGATGCTCCGGGCAAACAATCCCGTGTGTTTCCACGCCTGGCGCCAGCAGACGAGACCTGTCCCACTGTTGACGAGAAAGGGAATCAGCCACAGAATTAAGCACCCCTGGAACATGAACAGCTACAAAATGTGAATTCAACACCAACCCCTGCAAAACCTAGTGCCGCAACAATCGTACAACCGGAGGAGAATTGGCCGTTTGAGTATTGCCTGAATCACCCCCAAATTATCACACACAAAATGCACTCTCCTGTCTGTCAGACAGTCCCCCCAAATCTCCACAGCCACCACTGTCGTGAACGGTTCGAGCAAAGCCAAATTCCGTACAAACCCACATTCTAGCCATGCAATAGGCCAGACACCCGCGCACCATTGCCCCTGAAAATACGCCCCAAAACCACAAGCACCCGATGCATCCGTAAAGAGCTCCAAATCCCCACTAGAGACTGGCCTATCTATAAGAATGGGCCGACCGTTGAAACTTTGCAAAAATTCACCCCACACCAACAAATCCGCTTTCAACTCACTCGGCAACCGAACGAAATGATGAGGGAAATTAACTCCCGCAGTAGCCCTAGCCAACCGCCTACAAAATACCCGCCCCATCGGCATGATCCGACATGCAAAAGTTAAACGACCCAACAGTGACTGCAAGTTCCGTAACTGAATCTTCTTCATTCGTAACGCACGCGCCCCCAAGTCTTTCAATTCCTGCAACTTATCAACAGGCAAATGACATTCCATTCTATCCGAATCAAGAATTATCCCCAGAAACTTGATGACCGTAGTAGGTCCCTCAGTTTTCTCGAGCGCCAGCGGAACACCAAATTCACTCGCCACCCTTTCCATGGTATGAAGCAACCCCGCACTCACATACATTGCTGGAGGACCGATAAATAAAAAATCATCGAGACCGAAACGCGGCTTCTATATCTGCTTTTGCTAAAAGGGGGCAACTCCCATATTTGCGAACCCAAGCGTCCGCAGCATCGAAGGAAGTATAACTAATCGCGCAAAGGCTAGGATCAATGCCATCGTTCACCGACTCCCCGTCAGGATGACAGGTGGTTTATAAGGCGGAATTTGTTAACCTCCTTCTTTGGAACCAAACCCAGAGGAGAAACACACAAGCCAGTAACCGGAGGGGGGAGGGGGGGGAGGAAAACGGGCCAGCCATGTGGCCCAAAGCCACCTCTTTCATCAATTTATCTGTAACTTTATCAGGCCAGGACAAATCAGACGACAAATTGCGTGTCACCAACTCCCAGCCTGTAGAATTACAAGGAATCCGAAGACCCTCCGCAAAGCCCTGCAACAACAAATCCGGCACCCTCCTACTTGGATACGCCTTTAAAAATGGGGGAATCCTTTCCACCCTCATCATCTGCTCTTCATCTACAAGTTTACAGCAGCAGCAGGCAGCATTACCAGGGTGGTAGGTGCCACTGGTTTTGGCCTTCCCCAGCCTAATACTACCAGCCTGCGGCTGCCCCGGTGCCTGACCGTCGGGTACTGGTCGGGTACTGGTTCGTACCCGGCTCTTCCCAGCACCCCTGGTGGCGGTGGGTACCGGGGTAATAATGGGGGTTAGTCTTAGCCTCTGCACTGGCTAACACTAAGCCCCGCCTTAGCAATGGATGCTGTCAATCAGCCGGCAGCCATTACTAAGGCGGTAGTAGTATAGTTTAAAAAAAACACAGACATAGAAAAAATATTTTATTGAAATAAAAAAAAAAACACACACAACCCTCATTAACCATTTTATTGATAATAAAAAAAAAAGCCGTCATCGAAGTAGTCCTGGAATCCGACGTAGTCCAACGACCGAACCTGTAAGAAAACACACAAGAGAAACGATTTGTAACACATGTGTTAGGCTTAGATACAGGGCCCATGTGTGATACTATCTGTGGGACCCTGTATCTAAGCCTACCACAAGGTAGGCTTAGATACAGGGTCCAGCAGACAGTAATCTTATACAGTATAAGATTACTGTGTGCTGGGGCCCTGTATCTAAGCCTACAGTGTGGTAGGCTTATATACAGGGCCCATCAGACAGGATCACACATGGACTATGTATCTAAGCCTACCATGTGCTTATGTAAGATGCTTATATACAGGGCTCATCAGACAGGATCACACATGGGCCATGTATCTAAGCCTACCATGTGAATGGCTTAGATACAGGGCCCAGCAGACAGGATCACACAATCTGTGATCCTGTCTCATGGGCCCTCTAATCCTGCTACACCGTAGGCTTAAAGGGGTTGTGCAGTCCCTAAACATTGATGGCCTATCCTCAGGATAGGCCATCAATAGCTGATGTGTAGGGGTCTGTCTCCCGGGACCCGCCATTCAGCTGTTCTGAAGGGGCCGCAGCACTCGTACAAGAGCTGCTTCTCCTTCATTTCACTACTCGCTCACACTGTGAATCGCCGACACCGATTCACAGTGTGACCGGAATGAAGTGACCGGAATGAAGGGGTAGCAGCTCTCGTACGAGTGCTGCGACCCCTTCAAAACAGCTGATTGGCGGATCCCGGGAGTCGGACCCCGCCAGTCGGGGCTACTAATCTTACCTTCCTCTTCAGCCGCGGCGGAAGTTCTGTCCTCTCGATATTGTGCGCGGCGCATAGCGCTGTGACGCCATGCGCTGCGCATAGCGCTTGAAGTCAGGACCTCCGCTGCGATCCGGAACTAGGAAAGTAAGTACAGTCTGTTACTATAGTAACAGGAGCCCACGGCCCGAATTACTATAGTAACTTTTTATTGATATGGTGCGGGGGGCTTCGGGGCCCGGTCGCAATTGCGACCGCTGCGACCCCTATAGCTACGCCACTGGTCCCGTCGCTGACCTCTGACCGCTGGCTGCGTCACGAAAGGGCTGATGCCCCTGCTTCGGAGCCGACATTAACCGCATCCAAAGACAAACGTCCTTGTGATCCCATCTCAAAGAAAGCCACACCGCCTTCCGCTGACTAAATAGTTTGTCGTACCTCAACCATGCGTTACCCCCGTACACCCTGTACGCCTCCCCCACAGAGTCCATGCAACAAAATAGCGCTGAACAATTTTCAAGCGCATTTTCCCCTATCATGCTAGCTAAAAAGGCGAAGTCCTACAGCCAATTCACAAATGTACGAGGAATCAACCGATAACGACACTGCTCCTCTTCCTCCTTTTTACTCTCATCCGGATTCACCCAGTCAAGATTAAACTTTACCAACGGCAACAACGCAAAAATGTCCACATACTCGTCCTTCTATATCTTCTCTCTGATCTCAGACTTCAAATGCGTCCCAAGCGGGCCCTCAAAGCACACATACACCTCGCCTCTCGCAGCGTCAGCCAAACGCACGTCATCCACCACCTTCTTGGAAGTACTGGCACCTACGTTTACAGACTTATCCACATCCACCACAGCCCCCGCACCAGGCTCCACCACACTAGCAACCGCAAACCCTCCCGCAGTCGCGCCTCCACAGACTTCATTATCAGCAGCCCATACCCTCGCCGAGGACTGACTTACATCCCCCATACCCTTACTAAAAAAATCCTGCTAACCTTTAAAAACAACTGCATATTAGACATAGAAAACATTCCCCCCACCCGTTCCAGAAACAGAAATAGTGGTAGACTCACCCGGCCGTCCTTGAGGTGACATCCCAGCGGCCGTCTCCATGGATCCAGATGATCTCCCATCCTATCGCGGCGTTCCAGGGGGGTGATGAGCCAGCACCACCCTCGCCCCGCAGCTGGCAGATGTCCTGGCTAAAGCAGCACAAGGCCCAGTTGACACCGGCCCGTCCAATGTGCCGCCACCCGCTTATGGCATGGCATACAGCGACAAACAGTCCTCTATCCCAGGACTATCTGCCTGCTCTACGCCGTCCTCCGACACCTCTGCAGTGCCAGCCCCCATCAAATCCCGAGTAAGGATGGACGGGCAAGATGGCCACCCACCTCTCCTCACCGGATAGGCCGCGGCGATGAGATGACTCCCGGACCGGGTACTTCCGGTCCCCGCAGCACACCTCCCTGCTCCAGCAGGAGGCGACGACATCCCTCCAAAATGGCCCGCCCACCGCTCCCTGCGGGCCGCTCGTGACGTCCCTGACACTGACCGCTGAGCTCCTCCAGCGCCTGGATCATCAGCGCTGGAGAGTGCCGTCACTTCCGGTCTGGCCGACAAAGACAGGAGGAGGGTAGATGGCCTCGGCCCCACTCCTCCTGCCACCTCCAATCCCGCTCGCCTGCCGGGATTCCTCCCAGACGTCCTAGTCCCCAAGCCTGGCCCCCGCTTAGGAGCAGAAGGAGGAGGGTCCCTGTTGGGGCTCCCACGGCGCCAACGGGACCGAGGAGCTACCTCAGGAGAAAGCCGCTCCGGAGGCCTGGAACGCCGGCTCCTGCGTCCCTCCCCGCCTGAGGAGCCAGCAGCAGGTACAGGAGGCAGAGCCCCCGCAAAGTGTTGCTCCAGCCAGCCAGGACCATGAAGAAGTGCCGCATCCCGAATCCTGGACATCATGGACTCCCAATGAATTGGCCATGCTGCAGGTAAGCACACTACACTACACACAGAAAATTCCTTCTCCTGTTGTCCGGGCTGCCTCTATCCCACCAGGGCTTATATGCACCCTACTTCTCCCTCAACTTCAAGAACCCACCCCTAGGCCAAACCCTTTCTGCTTAACCCTTTTACCCCCCCTCTGATCTTGCTAATAGCTATGCCCAAACCACCTTGTCATGCGCTCTCTCCATTATGTCTGCGCCTTCATTATGTTGGGCTTACTGTCTTCTTATTCTAAACAGCAAGTCTGCCGAGTTATACAGTAAGATGTGAGATATTGTGTAACATGGCACTTTTGCCATTCAGGTTTCTGGGAAAGATGGATGTCAATACCTGCGACAGTTGTAATGGTGGATATATTTGTTATCATCCAGCTTTTCCACAAACACGTGACTTAGACTAAGTTCACATCTCGTTTTTACTGTACATCTGACGTGCACGTTTTGACGTGAAAAAGCAGTGTCAAAACGTGTACCACAGCGTGCACATTGATTTCTATGGTCAGAACAGATGCCCTAAAGCCTTATGCCCACGACAGTTGTGCCACTCGGGACGTTTTTGACGGCATCTGAGTGGCCCCCGATAGTCGTTACAGACCCATTCACTTTACTGCGTGAATCGAGTCAGTGAAAAATGGTCCGAGTCTCCGATCCGAGGAAAGATAGAACATGTCCTATCTTTCCTCGGATCACTGACGAGACTCAGATGGCACACAGGGTCATGTGCATAAGGGGTAATGGTGTAGTTGTGCATACATTTTGCGTGCTTACGTTCTATCCTTTTTTTTTTTTCCATGTCCTGAGAAGTGTAGTCTACTACACTTTTCAGTACTTTTCCAAATCTTATACTACACGTACACGTTTTTATTTGTATTAACCCCTTAAGGACGCAGCCTTGTTTTGGCCTTAAAGAGGCTCTGTCACCACATTATAAGTGCCCTGTCTCCTATATAAGGAGATCGGCGCTGTAATGTAGGTGACAGTAATGCTTTTTATTTAAAAAAACAATCTATTTTCACAACGTTAGGAGTGATTTTGGTTTATGCTAATGAGCTTTCTTAATGCCCAAGTGGGCGTATTTTTACTTTCGCCAAAGTGGGCGTTGTACAGAGGAGTGTATGACGCTGACCAATCGGCATCATGCACTCCTCTCCATTCATTTACACTGCACTAGCGATATAGTTATATCACTATGTGCAGCTACATACACAAACCCTAACATTACTACAGTGTCCTGATAATGAATACACATGACCATCTAGCTTGGACGTCATGTGTATTCAGAATCCTGACACTTCTGAATCTTTTTTGTGAGATTCCGGCAAGTGAAACGAAATCTCGTTTAGCTCCGTAATCTTGCGAGATTTCGTTTCACTTGCCGGAATCTCACAAAAAAGATTCAGAAGTGTCAGGATTCTGAATACACATGACGTCCAGGCTGGATGGTCATGTGTATTCATTATCAGGACACTAGTAATGTTAGTGTTTGTGTATGTAGCTGCACATAGTGATATAACTATATCGCTAGTGCAGTGTAAATTAATGGAGAGGAGTGCATGATGCCGATTGGTCAGCGTCATACACTCCTCTGTACAACGCCCACTTGGTTGAAAGTAAAAATACGCCCACTTGGGCATTAAAAAAAAACTCATTCGCATAAACCAAAATCGCTCCTAACGTTGTGAAAATAGATCGTTTTTTTAAATAAAAAGCATTACTGTCACCTACATTACAGCACCCATCTCCTTATATAGGAGATAGGGCTCTTATAATGTGGTGACAGAGCCTCTTTAAGGCTCAGAGCCCATTTTTAAAATCTGACATATTTCAATTTATGTGGTAATAATGTCGGAATGCTTAAACCTATCCAAGCGATTGTTTTCTCGTGACACATTGGGATTTATGTTAGTGGTAAAATTTGGACGATATATTCAGTGTTTATTGGTGAAAAATTGCAAAATTTAGAGAAAATTTATAAAAAATAGAATTTTTCAGCATTTAAATGCATCTGCTTGTAAAACAGACGGTTATACCACCCAAAATAGTTACTAATTCACATTTCCCATATGTCTACTTTAGATTGGCATCGTTTTTTGAACATTCTTTTATTTTTCTTGGACGTTACAAGGCTTAGAACATAAACAGCAATTTCTCATATTTTTAAGTAAATTTCAAAAGCCTTTTTTTTAAGGTACCTGTTCAGTTCCGAAGTGGCTTTGAGGGGCCTATGTATTAGAAACCCCCATAAAATACCCCATTTTGAAAATTAGACCCCTCAAAGTATTCAAAACAGCATTTAGAAAGTTTATTTAACCCTTCAGGCATTTCACAGAAATTAAAGAAAAGTAGAGGTGAAATTTGCAAATGTAACTTTTCTTGCTGAATTTCAATTGTATTCAATTTTTTTCTGTAACACAGAAGATTTTACCAGAGAAACACTACTAAATATGTATTGTCCAGATTCTGCAATTTAGAAATGTCCCACATGTGGCTCTAGTGTGCTCGTGGACTAAAACACAAGCCCTAGACAGAGGCGTAGCTAAGTTCTCCAGCACCTGGGGCAAAGATTCAGTTTGGCGCCCCCCCCCCAACCTCTTTCCCGACATCTCCTTCCCCCTCGCCGTGTCTGTTTTCCCTACCAATCAACGTGTCATTTATTTTTATGTAACGCGAGCATAAAAACATTTGTACATTTTACAAGCAATATGGTTCTATACACAACACCAGAACCAAGTTCAGTACATAAATACAGCCCCAGAAGCAAGCTCACTACATATATACAGTACCAGCAAAAATACAGCTCAATTTAGTGCAACCCCTGCCGTATAGGTGTGTACGGCGTAAAACTACAGCTCCCAGCATGGCCCAAACAATAATAAGGATATGCTGGGAGATGCCGTTTCACAAAACAATAAATCATATCATAATCACACCACCCATCATCTCGCTGCAGATCATACAGTGACTACAGTACTGATTAGAGGCAGAATAAAAATTTACATTAAGTGACTCACCGGTGACGTCTCAGATTCTAGTTATCTTTCTCCATCCGGTCCAGACCTCTATGGTCGCTTCTCCCGGTCACAGCCCATTTCTGCAGTTTGCCGCTCACATGTCTTCAGCTTCTCACTTTTCCAACATTTCTGAACCTATAAATAAATATAAAGTTATCATTATACCACACACTATGCCCCTAAATATAATAGCGCCAAACACTGCATCTCTAATTATAATAGCACCATACACCGTGTCCTACACACACACACACTGTGCCCCCTGTAGATAGTGCCTGCCATAGAGCCCCCTGTAGATAGTGCCTGCCATAGAGCCCCTGTAGATAGTGCCCCCATACAGACCACCCCTGTATAGTGTCCCACAAATAACTCCCCCTATAGTGCTCTACAGATAGCCCACCCCTGTATATAGCCCCCTGTAGATATAGCCCACCCCTGTATATAGTACTCTACAGATAGCCCAACCATGTATGTAGCCCCCCTGTAGATATACCCCACCCCTGTATATAGTGCTCCACATATAGTCCACCCCTGTATATAGCCCCCCTGGTACATATAGTCCACCCCTGTATATAGTGCTCCACTAGATAGTCCACCCCTGTATATAGTGCTCCACAGATAGCCCACCCTTATATACATGGGTGGGCTATCTGTGGAGCACTATATACAGGGGTGGACTATATGTACAAGGGGGCTATATACAGGGGTGGGCTTTCTGTGGAGCACTATAGGGGGAGCTATTTGTGGGATACTATATACAGGGGTGGGCTATATCTACATTGGGACTATATACAGGGGTGGGCTATATCTACAGGGGGACTATATCTTTAGGGGGACTATATACAGGGGGACTATATACAGGGGACTATATACAGGGGTGGGCTATCTACAGGGGGACCATATCTACAGGGGGACCATATCTACAGGGGTGGGCTATATCTACAGGGGTGGGCTATATCTACAGGGGTGGACTATATCTACAGGGGTGGGCTATATCTACAGGGGTGGGCTATATCTACAGGGGGGCTATATACTATATAGCCCCCCCTGTAGCTATAGCCCACCCCTCTATATGGTGCTCCATAGATAGCCCACCCCAGTATATAGCCCCCCTGTAGATATAGTCCCCCTGTATATAGCCCACCCCCTGTAGATATAGTCCACCTGTATATAGCCCAACCCCTGTAGATATGGTCCCCCTGTAGATAGCCCACCCCAGTATATAGCCCCCTGTAGATATAGTCCCCCTGTATATAGCCCACCCCTGTAGATATGGTCCCCCTGTAGATAGCCCACCCCAGTATATAGCCCCCTGTAGATATAGTCCCCCTGTATATAGCCCACCCCCTGTAGATATAGTCCACCTGTATATAGCCCACCCCCTGTAGATATAGTCCCCCTGTATATAGCCCACCCCCTGTAGATATAGCCCCCCTGTATATAGCCCACCCCCTGTAGATATAGCCCCCCTGTATATAGCCCACCCCCTGTAGATATAGTCCACCTGTATATAGCCCATCCCCTGTAGATATAGCCCCCTGTATATAGCCCACCCCCTGTAGATATAGCCCCCCTGTAGATACAGCCCCCCTGTAGATATAGTCCCCCTGTATATAGCCCACCCCCTGTAGATATAGCCCACCCCCTGTAGATATGGTCCCCCTGTAGATAGCCCACCCCAGTATATAGCCCCCTGTAGATATAGTCCCCCTGTAGATATAGTCCCCCTGTAGATATGGTCCCCCTGTAGATAGCCCACCTCAGTATATAGCCCCCTGTAGATATAGTCCCCCTGTATATAGCCCACCCCCTGTAGATATAGTCCCCCTGTATATAGCCCACCCCCTGTAGATATAGCCCCCCTGTATATAGCCCACCCCCTGTAGATATAGTCCACCTGTATATAGCCCACCCCCTGTAGCTATAGCCCCCCTGTATATAGCCCACCCCCTGTAGATATAGCCCCCCTGTAGATATAGCCCCCCTGTAGATACAGCCACCCTGTAGATACAGCCACCCTGTAGATATAGTCCCCCCTGTATATAGCCCACCCCCTGTAGATATAGCCCACCCCCTGTAGATATAGTCCCCCTGTAGATATAGCCCCCCTGTAGATACAGCCACACTTCTGTTACAATTTAAAAAAAAAAAAAAAATGTTCAAACTCACCTTATTCCCGTTCCCACGCCGTCCGGCAGCCATGGAGACCTGCTCTCTTCTGCGCAGGTCTCCAGGGGGTTGAACACAGCGTCTATGAAAGGTGCTGATTGGCTGGGCAGGATTACTTTCCCTGCCAGTCAGTCAGCGCCTTTCATCGACGGAAGCGTCCCTGGTACAAAAGGTACCAGTTGCTTCATTCGTGGAGAGGCGCTGAATGGCCGGGCACGGAAAGTGCCCGGCCATTCATTGCTTCTAATTGTACCTGTGTCCTTGCAACACAGGTACAATTATAGTGCAGGAGGAGGGGGTGCTGGCGCCCCCCTCTGAGCTGCGCCCGGGGCACGTGCCCCGCCTGCCCCCCCTAGCTACGCCCCTGCCCTAGAAGCAAAGAAGCACTTAGTGCATTTTGAGGCCTCTTTTTTATTAGAATATATTTTAGGCGGGGCGTGGCTTGGACATGGCGCTGACCAGACGTGCTGCTTGAGAGATCCGTTCCTGCACTTCCCTAACCCGCTCAAAAGCACATTAATAAGCATCATTTTATCACCCTAATGGTCAGGAAATCCAAGGCCTCCACGGTGACTCCCTACTGTACACGGCAGATGTCTTCAGCCGGCTCTATCCAGAGATTTCTGACCGATGCTGCATCTGGAACATCATCTAAGATGGCGCCGCTGGAGGGGAGGCGAGATGGCGCCGGGACTTCGCTTCCAGAGGGGCTATCATCTGCGGCCGGCGTAGCTGCATCAGGTACCGCTAGTACCTTCCCCTCGATATCGGGCTCTCAGGGGCAGTTTCCCTCCTTGCTGGATGGGATTGAGCCGAGCTCTTCTGGGGCTGAGATGGCGCTGCCTACGCGGGACTGTTCGCCACGTGGTGCCTGTAATGGCGGCCGGGTTTCTCCCTTATCCTCCCCTCATGTGCTGGGGCCTGCAATGCTGCCTTCTACCTCCCAGAGATATGGCTGTTCATCCCTCCTCTCATATTGGTGTTATTGCTGTCCTAGGGGATGATTTACAGGGCCTGAGACGACAGCTATCAGCATTGCCCACTAAACAGGACATGGAGCGTTATGTAAACCGCCTGGAGACGACATATAAATCGGAAATACAATCTCTTACTACCAATTTATCTCAATTGTCCGATCAAGTACAGCGGATGGAAAGCGATGTATCCAGTATTACACAGCAACAAGTTTCTCATGCCGACCGATTAGATCAGCACTCTCAGCAGATCCACACATTATTTAATCTTGCTGAGGATTATGAGAATCGGAATCGCCGTAATAATATTCGGCTGCGGGGCATTCCTGAGGATATCTCTCCGGGTCAACTTATTCCTGCTTTACAGTCTCTGTTTAATTCTCTACTTGGGCGCCCTGCTGATGATCCTCTGGAGCTGGATAAAGCACACAGGACTCTAGGTCCGCGCAACCCGGATCCTGATAAGCCTAGAGATGTGCTATGCCGTGTTCATTTTTTTTCTCTTAAGGAGCAGATCATGAGGAAGGCCCGAGATAAAGGCGAGGTCAAGATCCAGCTGCTGTCTGATTTGTCCAGGATGACTCTGGACAAGCGCCGGGTGCTACGTCCTTTACTGGACGTCTTGAGAGAACATGAGATCTCCTATTCCTGGGGTCATCCCTTTCAGTTGCAGGTTCGCAGGAACGGGACACTGCTGAGTGTTCGGGACCCGGGGGACGTTCCAGATTTCTGTGATGCTCTCCGTTTGCCTAGAGTCTCTCTCCCGGATTGGCCTTATGTTCCCATCCCGCCGCCGCATCCACGGTCACGCAGGCGAGGTCGTTCTCCTGCTTCTCCTATGAGGCGTCATGATGGGCGTCCTGCGGAGCCGATGTGATGCCCTTTTAATGTCTCTTTATTGCAGCCTGCTGTCGGAGTTTAATTACAATGGTTATTGCGTTTATCAGCTGAAGCAATTATATTCGGAGTTACATATGGTCATTACTGAGTGGGTCTGCATTATGTTTCACAGGTGATTGCTGGTGGAGACCTGGTGGTCACTAATAGCGGTCGATTGCCGTTAATATGCCACAATTGTGAATGTATTTTTTCTTATTATTTTTCTTAATTGCTAACCTGTTTGTACATTTATGCTGACAATGAATGTACTCAGGGGTGTTCGCTGCCGGGGTTTCTTTAAGGCCCTACTAACAATGTAACTCCTTATTTAATTATTTAATTATTTTTGGGTAACGCACTAAGTGCCTTGGTTTTCCTTTTGTGTTATATCGTTATTTGCTATATAATATTTGCTGGGTTGGGGGGTGCGGGGCGCTGGCTAGACCTTGTCCTGACACTCCTCCTCTTAGGGTTTCACTGGTTATATCCGGTGTATATTGGATTGTTTCTCCTTGATTAGATCAAGGAGTGGGTGCTTGTTTCACCCGCTTGTTTGTCCTTGTTGTCGTGTCTCCCTTCCTTGTCTGTCTTGTCCTTCTCTTCATTGTTGTAGCACATTTCTTGATTTGCTAGACATACGTGCGTTGGAAATGGCGCAGCTGAAAGTCTGTACCTTTAATGCTAGAGGGCTTAATGTCCCGTAAAAACGGTCGCAGATATTGTATAACATGCACAAAGAACGTGTAAATATCCTGTTTTTACAGGAGACTTATTTTCAGGTGGGCCACACTCCACAGTTTACAAATCGCTATTATCCAGTATGGTTCCACAGTGCCAACCCGGAATCCAAGTCCAAGGGCGCTAGTATTTGTATACACAAGTCACTCTCTCATAAACTGGTAGACGTTCTGGTTGACCCGGGTGGTCGGTATGTGTTTCTTAAACTGTCCATTCGGAATAAGCTGTTCACCTTGGCTAATATGTACCTCCCCAATCAGGATCAGGCGCGAGTATGTTGTGGGTATTTGCGGAAATTGGAAGAGTTCACGGAGGGAGTTTTGATTGTGGGCGGTGATTTTAACCTGACGTTCGATTCCAGGCTTGACACCTCCTCGGGCAGGTCTGCGGTACCAAAGTCCCACTTGGGAGCCTTGAAAACTGTGATGCATTCCATGCAATTGATTGACGTGTGGAGGATTCTACATCCTCAGGTAAGGGAATACACTTACTTCTCCCCGCTACACAATATGTATAGTAGACTGGATGCCTTTCTTATTAGCCACCATTTGCTTACCTGGCATCCTATTTCTGAGGTGGGCCCTATGGTTTGGTCGGATCATGCCCCTGTATTTCTGACACTTACGTTTCCTAGCTCAGTACCCAATTTCCAATCTTGGAAACTTAACGATAATTTATTGGGTGACTCAGTGTGTGTGTCAGCCCTTAAGGACTCACTTAACAGTTTTTTTGAGGTACACACACGTGACACTACCCCATTACCATTACAGTGGGAGGCGCTAAAGTGTGTAGTCAGGGGAGTCCTGATCCAACATGGGGCTCGGTTGAAGTGGGAAAAAGGGGTAGCCATTACGCGGCTCCTTGCTCAGATACGGGACCTTGAATCCCGCCATAAACGAGTGCTTTCCTCGCAGATATTTGCGGAACTTACTGCAGCGAGAGAATCCTTGCGTTCTCTGATAGACCAGTCACACGCTCGATTCAGGGACCGGATGAGAAAACACTCGTACGAATTTGCAGATAAATGTGGCAAGTCTCTAGCACGGATACTACATCCTCGCACCCAGGCGTCGTATATCCCTAAAGTTACTTCTCCCTCGGGCGGTGAGGTTCATGATCCGGTGGGGATCACCGACTGCTTCAGACAGTATTACTCGGCATTATACAATCTTAAAGGCCATTTTCAGGATATGCAGGCGGATGCGTTACGTGATAAAATAGACCGGTATGTACATGACACTGCGCTGCCATCCTTGGGGGGCGGGGAGGCCTTGGGACTCGAGGAGGATTTTTTGGAAACTGAGGTGGAGCGTGCTATTATGGATTCCCCCTTGGGCAAAAGTCCAGGACCCGATGGGTTTAATAATAAATTCTATAAGACATTTAAGGATCAATTGGCTCCGTTCTTGACGAAAGTTTTTAATTCAGTGTCTTCCTCGTGTCCCTTTGCACCCCAGTCCCTTGAGGCTCATATTACCCTTTTACCAAAACCGGGCAAAGATCCGACGGCGTGCGCAAACTTCCGACCAATATCATTGATAAATGTAGATGTTACGATTTTTGCGAAGTTACTGGCCTCTCGACTCTCGCCTCTCTTACCAGATTTGGTCACAGATGACCAGGTGGGGTTTGTGCGCGGCAGAGAAGCACGAGACAACACTAACAAGACCCTCCTTTTAACATCATACTGCCAATCCCATAAGATACCGATGTGTTTACTTTCGGTCGATGCGGAAAAAGCATTTGACAGGGTACATTGGGTGTTTCTCCGCAGTGTCCTGATACAGGTTGGCCTTGGCGCCATTATGGTGGATAGGATTATGGCATTATATCATGGGCCTACGGCCAGGGTTCGAGTTAATGGTTTGTTATGACTCTTTGCATATCTCTAATGGCACGAGACAAGGGTGCCCACTCTCACCTTTACTATATGTTTTGGTCATGGAACACCTGGCCGTGGCACTGCGGAACAACCCTAATGTTAATGGCGTCTGTGTTGGCGCAAAACACCACAAACTAGCATTGTATGCCGATGATCTCCTTGTGTACATTACGACTGCCATGGTTTCCTTGCCATCTTTGACCGGGGAATTCGAGCGTTTTGGCCATGTGAGCAATTTCAAAGTCAACTATTCCAAATCGGAGGCATTGAATATATCTCTCGATACTGCCTTAGCCACCCATCTCGCTCGGGTTTTTCCCGTTCAAATGGCAATCTACATCTCTAAAATACCTGGGGGTGCAAATTCCCACACACCAGTCGGATCTGTTCGCTTTGAATTACACACCCATTCTGCAGCGCACCTTGAAGGATTTAATGGCGTATGGTGGGAATCGCATATCGTGGTTTGGGCGCATTAACGCGGTAAAAATGGACATTTTACCCAAATTCCTTTACATATTCCAAACCGTCCCTATCATGATTCCAACGAGCTTCTTCCAAATTTTGCATAGGGCCATAACTAAATTTGTCTGGGGCTCCTCTAAGCCTCGTGTTCATTTTGCTGTCCTTAGTTGGCCGAAAAAGGAGGGGGGGGGGGGGCAGGTTTGCCGGATTTTAAACGCTACCACAAAGCTGCGTTACTGATGCGATTGGTAGACTGGTTCCGTTCAGGTGCGGGTAAGCAATGGGTGCGCATTGAGAAGGCTATGTCTCCCCTAGCACTGTTGTCTCTGCCTTGGTTGTCTGTATCTCAGAGACCTTCATCTTCTCTGCCTTACCTCACACGTCAGTTTCTTGTAGTCTGGGAGCGGATCATTGCTACGATGGACATTGTTCACCGTCCAGGTCCTCTAACCCCTCTTTTTGATGATCCTTCCTTTCCTCCGGCGGTGGGTGTGGACACATTCCTTTTTGCTTTGCTGCAGGTTAAGACTCCTCTGGAACACTACTTGTTGTTGACTACTGCCCCCTCTCATGTGCTGTCTTTTTTACACGGGATCCTCCTCCCTAAATACGATTACTCCCAGCTGACATTCACCACCGCATGGGATGAGGAATTGGGGACTCAACACTCTGCTGAGGAGTGGGGCACAACTTTCTTCCTGGCGCATAAACTGCCGACTTCGTGCTTTGCCCAGGAAAAAAATTATAAGATTCTCCCTAGATGGTATCGCTGTCCTTCTTTACTGCATAGGATATTCCCTGATGTACCTGATGAATGCTGAAGGTGTGGGGAGGCTCCTGGAACCATGCTGCCCATTTGGTGGGATTGTCCCAAACTTCGTCCCTTTTGGGGAAAGATTTTTGATCTCGGTAATAAACTTTTTCATACTGAGGTTCAGACTTCGGCCTCTATTGGTTTACTTTCCATGGTTCCGGGATCACTCTCACACCTCAAAAAGAGTGTCTTTCGGCATTTTTTGACCGCAGCAAGAACAGTGATTCCTCGTCATTGGAAGTCCAGCACTGTGCCTTCCCTGAAGGAATGGGTGACGGAGGTGAATGGAATTATGAGGATGGAGGAGTTGATGTCTGCTGATCAGGGTAAAGTTGAGCTCTTTGTCCGCACCTGGGCAGTGTGGTCTGGATTCCGGGGTGGTGATGATTTACCTCTCTGGCTGGATGGCCTCTTTTGAATACCTATATAAAGCCTACTTTTTGCGTGCTATGTCCGTATGTGTTTCCCTTTGTTGTCTTGTGTCAGTGTTTGTCTGTCGTATAATGTGCACTTATATGTGATAATTGTTATCCACCTGTGGGGACTGGCTCCCCTAAATAATGCACTATCTTTGCTGCACTTATGGTACTGTTATTTTCATTGCATTCTTATATAGTTTTTGCTTACTGATTAGGAGGCTACCTCCTACTGCTGCTCTGTGTCTTTGCATACTTTATGTGATATTGAAGTGGTTATAGTGCCCTGTATGTGAATTTTGCAAATGTATGAAACCATGTATATGCTGTTATGTTGTGTATATTTTCAAAATAAAATCTTTGATAAAGAAAAAAAAAAAAGAATATATTTTAGGCAACATGCCAGGTTTGAAGAGGTGTTGAGGTGCCAAAACAGTAGGAATCCCCCAAAAGTGACCCCATTTCGGAAACTACACCCCTCAAGGAATTTATTTATGGTTGTGGTTACCATTTTGACCCCATAGTTTTTACACAGCACGTATTTGAATTGGGCTATGAAATTAAAAAAATGACATTTTTTCCAATAAGATGTCATTTTTGATAAAAATGTCTTATTTTCACAGGGAACAAAATACCCAATTTTGTTGCCCAATTTGTCCTGAGTGCAGCAATACCCCATTTGTGGCAATAAACTGCCGTTTAGGCCCATGGGTGGCCTCAGAAAGTAAGGAGTGCTGTGTGTTCTTTGGAGTGCAGATTTTGCTGGATTGGTTTTCGGGTGCCATGTCGCATTTGCAGTGCCCCAGAGGTATCAAAGCAATGGAAACCCACCAGAAGTGACCCCATTTTGGAAATAACACCCCTCAAGGAATTAATTTATGGGTAATTTGGCCATTTAGACCCCATAGTTTCTTCACAGAACTTATTTGAATTGGGCTGGGAATTAAAAAAAATATATATATTATAGAATAATATGTCGTTTTAGCTCAAAATGTCTTATTTTCACAAGAAATAAAATACCCCATTTTGTTGCCCAATTTGTCCTGAGTGCGGAAATACCCCATTTGTGGTGATAAAGTGTCGTTTGGGCCCATGGGAGGGCTCAGAAGGAAAGGACCACCATTTGGCCTACTGGGGATTTTCTGGTGCGAAGTCATGTATGCAGAAGCCCCTGAGCAGTGGCGTAGCTATAGGGGTCGCAGTTGCGACCGGGCCCCTAAGCCTGAGGGGCCCACGGGCCCCCCTCGCCACACTTAGTGTCCGTATCATTGCTTTTTAGATCAAATCGATCTTTACACAGCGCAGGTGCAGCAGCGTGTGTAATCCCCCTCCCTTCTTGTGCTCTGAGGCACTGGATTGGAGGAGACAGGGGAGGAGGAGCCTAGATACACGCACTGCTGCATGCTCTGTAAGGAGAAGCTCATGTCTTATCGCAGCTCGTTTCCCCCACATCCATGTGAGTTCTGGACAGGCGTTACTCATACAGTTACATTGTCTTTCTTTAGTGTTTTTCCCTATACTGTTTGTGCTTTGCTGTCTCTCTCTCTGTTCTTTCTATCCTGCAAATAGAGGGCAGAACGGGAGGATTCAGCAGTGAGAGCGGCGCAGACAGGACACTGATAACAGAGGTTACTGAGGGTCATAATTCATTACAGGACAGCTCCAGCCTCCAGTTATCGGGAAGACACTGATAAGGGGGCTAGAGGTTACTGTGGGTCATGATTGCACATTAGGGAGGTCTGGAGCTGTGCTGTAATGTGAAGCACACAGCTCTGCTATGCCAGTGTCCATTGGAAACTATAGATAATAAAGAGGCTGCTCCTACAGATTTGTTAGATAATATCTAGTAACGGGCATTTTCTTAAGTTTTTTTTTTTTTTGACAGAATCATAAATTATCACCTATCCTTAGGATAAGTGATCATTTTGTTATCGCTGGGACCCACTGGCGTAGCTATAGGGGTCGCAGTGGTCGCAATTGCGACCGGGCCCCGAAGCCAGGGGGGCCCACAGCCCCCCGCACCACATCAATAAAAAGTTACTATAGTAACTCGGGCCGCGGGCCCGTTACTATAGTAACAGACTGTACTTACCTTCCTGGTTCCGGATCGCAGCGGAGGTCCTAAACGTCAAGCGCTGTGTGCAGCGCATGACGTCACAGCGCCATGCGCCGCGCACAGCATCGAGAGGACAGAACTTCTGCCGCGGCTGAAGAGGAAGGTAAGATTAGCCCTGACTGGCGGGGTCCGACTCCCGGGACCCGCCAATCAGCTGTTTTGAAGGGGCCGCAGCAATCGTACGAGTGCTGCTCCCCTTCATTCCTGTCACTTCATTCCGGTCGCACTGTGAATCCGTGTCACAGATTCACAGTGTGAGCGAGTAGTGAAATGAAGGGAAAGCAGCTCTCGTACGAGTGCTGCGGCCCCTTCAGAACAGCTGATTGGCGGGTCCCGGGCGACGGACCCCGACACATCAGCTATTGATGGCCTATCCTGAGGATAGGCCATCAATGTTTAGGGACTGCACAACCCCTAAGCCTACGATGTAGCAGGCTTAGGGGCCCCATGAGACAGGCTCACAGATTGTGTGATCCTGTCTGCTGGGCCCTGTATCTAAGCCAATCACATGGTAGGCTTAGATACATGGCCCATGTGTGATCCTGTCTGCTGGGCCCTGTATATAAGCCAATCACATGGTAGGCTTAGATACATGGCCCATGTGTGATCCTGTCTGATGGGCCCTGTATATAGGGGCCCATCAGACAGGCTTATGCCTACCACACTGTAGGTTTAGATACAGGGCCCCAGCACACAGTAATCTTATACTGTATAAGATTACTGTCTGCTGGACCCTGTATCTAAGCCTACGTTGTGGTAGGCTTAGATACAGGGTCCCACAGATAGCATCACACATGGGCCCTGTATCTAAGCCTGTGTTACTAATCCTTTTTCTTCTGTGTTTTCTTACAGGTTCGGTCGTTGGACTACGTTGGATTCCAGGACTACTTCGATGACGGCTTTTTTATTTATGATCAATAAAATGGTTAATGAGGGTTGTGTTTTTTTTTTTTTTTTTTTCAATAAAATATTTTTTCTATGTCTTTGTGTTTTTTTTTTAAACGATATTACTACCGCCTTAGTAATGGCCACCGGCTGATTGACAGTATCCATTGCTAAGGCGGGGCTTAGTGTTAGCCGGTCCAGAGGCGAACAGTAACCCCCTTTATTACCCCGGTACCCACCGCCACCAGGGGTGCTGGGAAGAGCCGGGTACGATCCTGTACTTGACCATCTGTAGTGATGGCCGGCCACTGGGGTGGCCGCAGGCTGGTAGTATCATGAGGGGAAAGGCCAGATACAGTGGCCCTTCCCACCCTGGTAATGCTAGGCTGCTGCTGCTTTATTGTATCTGTCTGGTTATGAAAAATGGGGACCTCGCGTCATTTAAAAAAAATAAAATAAAAAATAATTGAAAAGAACGATGTCGGGTCCCCCCCAATTTTCATAACCAGCCAGATACAACACAGCAGCAGCAGGCAGCATTACCAGGGTGGTAGGTGCCAATGTTTTTGGCCTTCCCCAGCCTAATACTACCAGCCTGCGGCCGGTGGCTGCCCGTCACTACAGATGGTCGGGTAGTGGTTCGTGCCCGGATCTTCCCAGCACCCCTGGTGGCGGTGGGTACCGGGGTAATAATGGGGGTTAGTGTTAGCCTCTGCACCGGCTAACATTAAGCCCCGCCTCAGTACTGGAGGTTGTCAATCAGCCAGCGGCCATTACTAAGGCAGTGATAATAAAGTTTAAAAAGATACAAGCACATAGAAAAAATATTTTATTGAAATAAAATAACAACCCCCATTAACCATTTTATTGAGAATAAAAAAACGCTGTCATTTAAGTCCTCATATCCGAAGTCCAACAACCGAACCTGTAAAAAAACACAAACACACAAAAATAATCAGTAACACTTAAAGAAGCAAAATTATTATTCTTACCTTTCCTGGGTCCAGCGCTGGAGCCGCAATGTCAGCGAGCTGAGTCCTGTATCTAATCCTATCATGTGTGATACTGTCTGCTGAGCTGTGTATCTAATCCTATAATGTGTGATACTGTCTGCTGAGCCACTGTATCTAATCCTATCATGTGTGATACTGTCTGCTCAGCCACTGTATCTAATCCTATCATGTGTGATACTGTCTGCTCAGCCACTGTATCTAATCCTATCATGTGTGATACTGTCTGCTGAGCCAATGTATCTAATCCTATCCCTAGTTTATAGGGTCGTAGTGCTATAGATATGCTATGCTGTCTCCTATACACAATTTTTTTTTGGGGGCGGACACATATATATTGGGGCTATTTCCCCTGACATTTTAAGCCCTTAGTGACGCCCCCGGCTGCTAGTGCTGCATTGGTGAGTCACTTAGGAGACCCAGCGATGCAGCTGAAAGTTGTGGACCGTCGGCCATGAGAAGATTGTGGGGGGGGGCCCCAATAATAACTTATGCATCGGGGCCCATGAGCCTTTAGCTACGCCCCTGCCCCTGAGGTACCAGTACAGTTGAAACCCCCGAGAAGTGATCCCGTTTTAAAAACTACACCCATTAAGGCATTCATCTAGAGGTGTAGTGAGCATTTTGACCGGAGACATACATCCCATAAACTGTAATGTGTGTTCTCCCGGGTATGGCAATACCCTCAATGTGGCTGTTAACAGTTGCCTGGGCACACAGCAGGGCCCAGAGGGGAAAGACGAGGGGGGATAAGCTGTGCGGAGTGCATCAGGGTAAGTAAAACTGGCGTAGATTAAAAATCAAGTGCTGTATGATACATTATGAAGCACTCTTTCATACGGAGCCTTCGTTTTTAGTGGAACGCTGGTATAAAAATGATCCAGGTAGAGGTGGTAACCCTGGTCGAGCAGCACCAAATCCCACACAATTTTTGCATTAACTCCCAGTAAGGGGGGCCATTCTGGGGGCTGAAAACTGGTGTCCTTCCCTTCATATATCCTAAATCTGTAGGTATACCCTGATGGACTCTCGCACAGCTTATACATCTTCACACCATACCTTGCCCTCTTACCCGGCAGGTACTGACGGAATTAAAGCCTCCCTTTAAAATGTACCAAGAACTCATCAATAGAAATACACTTCTCGGGGGTGAATGCTTGGGAAAATCGGGCACTGAAACGGTCTAATAGGGGTCTCCGTTTATACAAACGGTAAAAACTGGGGTCATCTTGGAGTAGGCAATGGTCATTAGGAGAAGCGAAGTATTGCCTCATTTTTATGTTTTTTTAGGTTCCAGTTCAGTTGTGAAGTTGCTTTGAGGGGCCCATATATTAGACACCCCTATGAAACACCCCATTTTAGAAACTAGACCCCTCAAAGTATTCACAACAGCATTTAGAAAGTTTATGAACTCTTTAGGTGTTTCACAGGAATTTAGAGCAAAGTAGAGGTGAAATGTACATATTTATTTTTGTCAAAAATTCCTTTTTATAGCATTTTTTTTCTATAACACAAAAGGTTTTACCAGAGAATCGCAACTTAATATTTATTGGCCAGATTCTGCCGTTTTGAGAAATATCCCACATGTGGCCCTAGTGCAGTAATGGACTGAAGCACCGGCCTCCGAAGCAAAGGAGCACCTAGTGGATTTTGAGCCCTCTTTTTTATTAGGCACCATGTCCGGTTTGAAGAGGTCTTGTGGAGCCAAAACAATGGAAACCCCCCAAAAGTGACTCCATTTTGGAAACTAGACCCCTTGAGGAATTCATTGTAGTTTTCTTGGGGTGCATGCGGCTGTTTGATCAGTTTTCATTCTATTTTTAGGTGGCGTGGTGACTAAAAAACAGTAATTCTACTATTGTTTTTTATTCCATTTTTTTTACAGCATTCACCGTGCGCTATAAATGACATATTGACTTTATTCTGCGGGGCGATACGATTACGGCGATACCAGATGTTTATAGTTTTTTTTATGTCTTATGGTGTTTGCACAATAAAATAAGTTTTGTAAAAAATCATTCTTTTTTTGTGTTACCTTATTCTAAGAGCCAGAACTTTTTTATTTTTCCATCAAGAAAGCCGTGCGAGGACTTATTTTTTGCGTAACGAACTGTAGTTTCTATCAGGGCCATTTTTAGGTACATGCGACTTTTTGATCTCTTTTCTTTTCTTATTTTTATACATCTTTTTTTAACTTTTTTTTTAACTTTATTACATTGTCCCACTAGGGAACTTGAGGGCAGGAGGCCCTGATCGCTATTCTAATACACTGCACTACATGCGTAGTGCAGTGTATTAGAGCTGTCAGCTGCTCACTGACAGCAAGAATAGTGGGTCCTGACACCATTATTTGGCTAGAATAGTGGGTCCTGACACCATTGTTTGGTGTCTGGTTGCCATAGTTACAATCGCCGGCCGCTATCGTGTAGCAGGCGGGCGATTGTAGCTTAACCCCTAAAAAGCAGCGCTCTCTGAACGCGGATTTTAAGGGGTTAATCAGCGGGGACACAGCGATCGGTCCCCGCTGTGGGAGCTGCGGCAGCTGCTGTACGAGACAGCAGCTGTCACAGCTCCTGTATGTGTCGGGAGGACGGCCGAAACGGCCGTTACTCCCGAGACGTACTATTAGGTCATGGAGCGCGAATGATACAGCTACCATGACCTAATAGTATGTCCAGGAGCGGGAAGGGGTTAAAGTCAATGGCGACATATGGACGATGTATGCAATATTAAACCCTACATTTACATAAATAAAACGTATACATTTGTCTCACCATATATGGAAAATCTTGATTTTACAAAGTTTGATTTAGCTCAAGAACAAAAAAAGTATACGTTTTTAGAAGTAGGAACGGACCAAACATATAAAAGCGTATATGACGTATGGTACAAAAAATGTAAGCGTATGTTACAAATGCATACAATTTTGTAACTTTAACCCCTTTCCCGACATTTGCCGTATGGGTACACCATGGAAAGTCATGACTTCCCACAAATTGCCGTATCCAAACGCCAAATGTTTGGCACCGGCTCAGAAGCTGAGCCGGTGCCATCATCGCCGGATCTCAGCGGTATCTTACAGCTGACATCCGGCTGTAATGGCGGGGATCGAAATTAGCTTCGATCCCCGCCATGAACCCCTTCACCTCAGCATTCAAACGCGATCGCTACATTTAAGGTGTTTGCAGCTCATCGGAACCCCAGCAATGAAATTGCCGGGGTTCCGGTGGCTGCAATGGCAACCGGAGACCTAATACTGGCCCTCCGGTCTGCCTAGCATGGAAGCCGGTCAAGATCCGCCCCGGCGGCGGAGCCTGATCGGCTCAGGAGCTGATCCGGCGTCATCAGCGGTGGAAGTCAGCCGCATGTTACAGCTGACATCCACCTGTAATGGCAGGAAACGGAGCTAGCTCTGATCCCTGCCAGTAACCCCTTCGATGCTGCATCTTAGCGGTTGCTAGCATATCGCCAGCCCTGACAGGCAATCAGTACTGGTGACTGCTGCTATGGCAACAGGAGACACAATGGCCTCCTGCTCTGCCATTACAGAAGCCGATTAGGCGCCACCGGGAGGCGAAGCCTAATCGGCTTGCTGTCAGTGAATAACTGACAGATCTAATACATTGCACTACGTAGGTAGTGCAATGTATTAAAAAAAAAAAAAATCAGACAGTTGGACCTTCAAGTCCCCTAGTGGGACTTGAGAAAAAGTGTAAAAAAAAAGTATACAAAAGTGTAAAAAAAAGTGAAAAAAATAAAAGTTTGAAAACAAAAGTTTCAAGTAATACAATAAAACACAACCGCCCTGTTCCCTTATCAAGTCCTTTATTATTGAAAAAATAATAATAAACCATATTTGGTATCGCCGCGACAATAACGACCTGAGGTATCAAAATATAATATTATTTATTGCACGCGGTGAACAGCAATAAAAAAAAACGTAGAAAACTATACCAGAGTTTCTGTTTTTTGGTCACTTTGCCCTACAAATATTGGAATAAAAAGTGATCAAAAAATCGCACGTATCCAAAAATGGTACCTATAAAAATTTTAGCTTGTCTCACAAAAAACAAGCCCTCACACAGCTCCATCGACAAAAAAGTTAAAAAGTTATGGTTCTCACAACTTGCCGACAGAAAAAATACATTCTTTTTACAAAAGTAATTTTATTGTGTAAAAAGTTGTAAAACATAAAAAAGTGCTATAAAATAAGTATCGCCGGAATCGGACTGACCCGCAGAAAAAAGGTAACATGTAATTTATATTTATAGAAAAAAGATGTGGTTATTCAAAACCATACCTAAACATACCCAAAATTGCAATATAATATAGCACGGTGCCATTCCTGATAAATAATATTGAAAAAGAAAAAAATGTTCCAGGAATATAGCTAGGCACTCTTGGGTTGGATAAAATTTAACAAAACATTTTATTTGTGAATCCAGATAATACCGGCAATATAAATTTATACAACAGTTTAAAATATTTTTCTCCTGGCCAGGAAAAGAGACATATAATAGCACCTCTATGCTTCTATAATATCACCTCATGAGTATGTATGTAAACATCATATATGCATGGAACAAATTTGAGAAGATAACAATTTTCAAAACAAAAACGCTGGGTTATGTTCACACTTGCGATTTTCAACCATATATGTTATTTTTATCACAAAGTGGCCAGAGTTCCTATACAGAATGGTTGGTAATGGTGTTTTGAAGACATTCTTTTTATAAGGAGAAAAAATCTCAAAAATAGGAAGACAGTCCCATATGTTAAGGGGATATAATTTGCAGCATATCTTTTTTCCCTCATAAGCGGATCCTTGATTTTTATAATCCCTATGGTGATAGATAGTCTTTTCACAGACCTTTAGGGTCAATATGTAGCCCTCAATCTTGAGCTTTAGAGGTTTAGAGGTTTTTACCTTGAACATCCAGTGAATGCCAGGAATCCTTGCATGGAAGCAGTCGGTCCGATAGATGGAAGGTCAAGATCTTCATCAAAAGGCAAAATTCACCTGTATGGCCATACATTTCATTTAAGCCTCCAAATTTCCATCATCATATCAATTGAGGATTTTTTCCCCCCTCGGTCTCCCCGGGCATTCACCACTGCACTCCGAGAGACACGGGCCCGGCAAGGCAAGAACACACGCTGGTAGCCAGGTAAGTTTAAAATTCTATCGTATGTCTCCTTCCACGTGGTATCTCCAACACTGGACAGGAGTTCACAGGGCAGAGTGTAGACGTCACTACCCGCCCTGTCTGATTGAGACAGCTGACGCGTTTCATCCCAGTACGGGATTTCTTCAGAGCCGTTTGACAGATACTGCCAAACATGATACCTTTTATAGTATCCCAAAGTTCATTCATTGGTTCCATGGTTGTACAGATAATCTTCCATGGGGATAATCCAAAAAGCATTATAGGAGTCATATGTAGATCTTTCATAAAATACAATGATCAATTTCGATAGACAATAGAGGCATTTTTTTGGTCAAGTAAACAGTACATTTGTCCATTAGTTTATATATATATATATAGAGAATGTATTTAGTGTTCTCATAGGGAGGGCAATTAATATTGCATCCCCATACAGTTTTAACAATAATACAAATTGAGTATGAATCCTCCTTAAACATATTAATATTACCTAGGTCTAATTATTAATATTGATTTATCCAAGAATATAATTAGCCAAAATTGCTATTATTTAAACCTTATGGCAGAATTATGGAGAAATAGGTTTTTTAACATAAAATCCCTTGCTGCGCAGTTTATGTAATTATGCTATATCATAAGTTATATACAGAGAGAAACAGCTAAATCGATCAATATTTCAAAACTGACCAAATAATTTGTTTCAATTTGCAGCTATCCTTATATATATATATATATATATATATATATATATATATATATATATGGAATTCATAATCTATTTTAGGGGAAGCAGGGAGAAAGGGCCCAAACCTGTTAAGGCATCAGGACCTGAGTCCCCACTAAACCCAGAAAATGTTCAAAAACAATGATCCATCAATATAGTGGCAGAATTCTATATGGACACTTTTACCACTAGGTCTCGTGATCGTTTTGTTAGACATATATAGCTGTTACTCATGAGAGGAGCCGCCAAGGAACCCTAGGGGGGGGCAGGGAGAGGGATCACATGCCCAAGGGATGCCCGGAGGGCACTAGTTCCCTAGTCCCCACCACCCACAGCGGACCCATAAGCAACCCCTCCCACTGCAAAGGATTGTTATTTTATTGCATTCACCCAATTGATTGAATATTTTGTATTAAGAGAACACCATTCACATTCATTCCATAAAAAACAGGTCCCATTATGTAAACGAAAATGGGACATCCAGACCAGAGGCACAGTGTTGACATTGATGTCTGATTCCAAGGAAAAGTTTTTTTTATATATTTATATATAAACTAACCTACGAGTTTCAAATTCGATTTTAATATAGAACTCTCAGAAGAGTATATATATATCTTTGTATTATTTGCTGATGCTATATAGCTCAAAAGTACAAAAAATACAAAAAATCCAAGGGGGAGCACCGTACCACAAAGATAAGACCGCTCAACGTACTTATACCAAGATCTAAAAGGAGCAACTGGAGACCACTGCGGACGCTGGTAATGCAGCCATCCCAGTGGAAGTCCATTAGCTCCCAAAAGATAGAGTCTCAGAGGAACATATTAAATTTTATTTCATTATTAAGTCCCCTAGGATTCAAAGTTCCCAATGTGTAAATCCACATGGTTTCTTTTTGAAGAAGTATTCGGTTAAGATCACCTCCCCTTCTATCTTGAAATAGTTGGTAGATCCCCATGAATTTTAGGCCAGTCGGTGATTGTGCATGATATGTTTTAAAATGTGCAGCTAGGGGATTTGTTATTTCACCTTTAATAATGTCCCGGACATGTTCATTGATACGAATATGTAACTCTCGCTTCGTTTTACCAATATATTGTTTCCCACATGGGCAGACAATGGAGTAGACGACCATAGTCAAACGACAGTTAATAAAATTAAGGACTTTAAATTCCCTTCTGTGTTCACTATCGAAAAAGGTGTCTGATTTTGACACGTACTTACAACATTTGCAAGAGCCGCACATGAACATTCCTTTTGGACGTTTTTGTAGCCATTTCTCATTCCCTGGGGTCCTTCTCTTAAACTCCGAGCTCACCAACATATCCCTCAATGTGGGGGCCTTTTTTGGGACCATACTCGGTACATTCCCTACTATTGACTTGATTTTTTTATCCAAAGTCAAATGTGGCCAATTTTTTATCATCAAGTTTCGAAGTATATCCCAATGGGACCCATATCTCGAAATGAATCTAACTCTGTTGTCACTGTTGTCTTTTTTACCTCTCTTGAGGATTTCCTCTCTATTCTGTCTAGATGCCCTATTATATCCTTTCTTAATCAATTTTTTGGAGTATCCCCTATTTTCAAAACGAGAAGACAGATCTTGTGCTTCACTTTTAAAATCCCCAAAATCAGTACAATTGCGACGAATTCGAAGAAATTCACTTATCGGGATCCCCTTAATTTGAGATGGAAAATGATGGCTACTTGCTGCCAACAGGGTATTACCTGATGTTGGTTTTCGATATGTGGTCGTTTTTAGTCTATTTCCCTCCCTGTGGATATTAAGATCAAGGAAACTAATATGGTCTTCACTGTAAGTGAAGGTCAGGAGAATATTTAGTTTATTGACATTTAGATCTCTAACAAAACTTTCCAACAAATCCAATGATCCCCTCCAACATAAGAGAACATCATCCATGTATCTAAGCCAAGCGGAAGCACATTTTCTAAAGAGGGGGTGTGGGTATACTATAAATTCTTCCCACCATCCCAGATGTAAGCAGGCATATGATGGTGCACAAGAGGATCCCATGGCTGTTCCACGGATCTGGCGATAGAATTTGCCATCAAAAGAAAAACAATTATAATTCAAAACAAATTCCAACATTTCAATAATAAATTCATTCTGGTGAGCCCAATCTCCTCCTCTCCTCTCCAGAAAATGTGCAACCGCTTTCAGGCCAACATCATGTGGGATGGAAGTATACAATGACTCCACATCCAGACCTACCAGAATGAAATCCTCCTCTAGGGTCAATTTGTCAATTTTATTTAAAAGATCTCCTGTGTCCAAAACAAATGAGGGGAGTGTACGGACAAAGGGTTTCAATTTTTCATCTATGTATTTCCCAAGGTGATCTGTTGGGCCATCACACCCCGAAATAATAGGTCTACCCGGAGGTGTATTTCTATTTTTATGCACCTTGGGAAGCACATATATAGTAGGCATGCGAGGTTCCCTTACTTCCAGATATTGGAACTCATGTTTGTTAATTAAGCCCTCATCCAATGCAAAAATCAATTTTCTATTTAAAGTTGTCATTATATTATCCGATGGATTGTCATTCAAAAGAGAATATGCATCTGTTTCCAATTGTTTTTTAATTTCACTGACATAGTCCTCCTCTCTGAGGAGGACAACATTTCCACCCTTATCACTGGGCTTGATTACGATGTTTTTAATATTCTGCAATTCTTTTAGGGCTTTCCGTTCCCTTCCAGTTAAGTTGTCCTCACACAGAAACGAGGACCAATCAATAACAGACAGGGCGGGTAGTGACGTCTACACTCTGCCCTGTGAACTCCTGTCCAGTGTTGGAGATACCACGTGGAAGGAGACATACGATAGAATTTTAAACTTACCTGGCTGCCAGCGTGTGTTCTTGCCTTGCCGGGCCCGTGTCTCTCGGAGTGCAGTGGTGAATGCCCGGGGAGACCGAGGGGGGAAAAAATCCTCAATTGATATGATGATGGAAATTTGGAGGCTTAAATGAAATGTATGGCCATACAGGTGAATTTTGCCTTTTGTTGAAGATCTTGACCTTCCATCTATTGGACCGACTGCTACCATGCAAGGATTCCTGGCATTCACTGGATGTTCAAGGTAAAAACCTCTAAAGCTCAAGATTGAGGGCTACATATTGACCCTAAAGGTCTGTGAAAAGACTATCTATCACCATAGGGATTATAAAAATCAAGGATCCGCTTATGAGGGAAAAAAGATATGCTGCAAATTATATCCCCTTAACATATGGGACTGTCTTCCTATTTTTGAGATTTTTTCTCCTTATAAAAAGAATGTCTTCAAAACACCATTACCAACCATTCTGTATAGGAACTCTGGCCACTTTGTGATAAAAAATAACATATATGGTTGAAAATGGCAAGTGTGAACATAACCCAGCGTTTTTGTTTTGAAAATTGTTATCTTCTCAAATTTGTTCCATGCATATATGATGTTTACATACATACTCATGAGGTGATATTATAGAAGCATAGAGGTGCTATTATATGTCTCTTTTCCTGGCCAGGAGAAAAATATTTTAAACTGTTGTTGTATAAATTTATATTGCCGGTATTATCTGGATTCACAAATAAAATTTTTTGTTAAATTTTATCCAACCCAAGAGTGCCTAGCTATATTCCTGGAAAAAATGTTTCTTTTTCTTTTTTAATAACATGTAATTTATAACTCGTGGTGAACGCTGTATAAAAAAAACTATGCCAGAATTGCGTTTTTTTTGGTTGCCTGGCCTCCCAAAAAATAGGATAAAATGATCAAAAAGTCGCATGTACCCCAAAATGGTGCCAATAATAACTACAGCACGTCTCACAAAATAAAATCCCTCATACCACTACGTCTATGAAAAAATAAAATTAGTTATGGCTCCAATAAGTCAGGAAATAAAAAATATTCAGTTGTGCAGCCTGAGGTGAACATTTCTTCTGTTTCAAGAGGCGATTTATCAAGGACCTAAAATTAGGGAACCAGGAAGGAGAGGGCCCAATCATATATGCTGGAAGCGAGGGTGCCCGTATTATACCAGGACAACACTTCCCAGCAAAATTCCCCAAACTGCAAAGGTGTGGAGTGTGGACCAAACAGGGGATAAGAAAGGACACCATTTATCAGTGCAACACCGGCCTGTGCAGAAAGAATTGCTTCACAGCGTAACACACATCTATGGATCATTTTATTGTTTTTTTACCCCACTATTCTACCACCTGACTATGCCCCTGATGTACTCTGCCCAGCTTACATATGACACCACATATAAACAGAAACACCAGCAATACTCAAACAACTCTACTACCAAGCAAAATCCGCTCTCCAAAAGCCAAATGGCGCTCCCTCCGCTCTGAACCCTACAGTGTGCCCAAACAGCAGTTTATTTCCACATATATGGCATCGCCATACCCGGGAGAACCCTTTTAACAATTTTTGGGGTGTGTGTCTTCAGTGGCATAAGCTGGGCACGACATATTTGCCACTGAAGTGGCATATCTAGGGAAAAATATAAATTTTTACTTTGCACCATCCGCAGCGCATTCATTTATGTAAAAGACCTGTGGGGTGAAAATGCTCACTACACTCCTTAAATGCCTTGAGGGGTGTAGTTTCCAAATGGGGTCACTTCTCAGGGGTTTCTTTATATTATTTCACATCTGAGCTTCTGCAATTGTGAACCAATACTTTGTAAATCGCCAAATTAGGCCTCAATTTTGCATGGTACTGTTTCACTCCTGAGCCTGGTCGAATGTCCAGGCAAAAGATTAGGGCCACATGTAGGGTGTTTCTAAAACCGGGAAACACCGCATAATAATTAGAGAGCTGTCTTGTTAAGGTGGCACAAGCTGGGCACCACATATTGGCATATATATGGAAAAAAAATCCCATTTTCACTCTGCAACATCGAGTGCACACTAATTTCTACAAAACACCTGCAGGGTTAACATGCTTACTACACCACTACATAAATGCATTGAGGGGTGTAGTTTCCAAAATGGGGTCACTTATGGGGGGTTTCCACGGTTTTGGTCCCACAGGTGCCCAGAAACCAATCCAACAAAATCTGCACTCCAAATGGCGCTCCTTCCCTTCTGAGCCCTGCCATGTGCCCAAACAGCAGTTTATGACCACATATGGTGTATTGCCGTACTCGGGAGAAATTGCTTTACAAATGTTGTGTTTTTTTTTTCCTTTATTTGTTGAGAAAATTAAAAATTTTGCGCTAAATCTACGTCTTATTGAAGAAAAAGGATTGTTTTTATTTTCACTGCCCAATTCTAATAAATTTTATGAAACATCTGTGGGGTCAAAATGCTCACTACACCCCTAGATGAATTTCTCAAGGGGTGTAGTTTCCTAAATGGAGTCACTTTTTGGGCATTTTCATTGTTTTGTCCCCTCAGGGGCTTTGCAAATGTGACATGGCCTCCGCAAATCATTCCTGCTAAATGTGATCTCCAAAATCCAAATAGCGCTCTTTCCCCTCTAAGCCCTGCCGTGTGTCTAAACATCCGTTTATTACCACATGTGGGGTATTGTTTTACTTGGGAGAAATTGCTTTACAAATTTGACAGTGCTTTTTCTCCTTCAGTCCTTGTGGAAATGAGAAAAAATTATCTAAACCTACATTTTCTTTGAAAAAATTTAGATTGTCATTTTCAGGGCCTACTTCCAGTAATTTCTGCAAAAAACCTATGGGGTCAAAACGCTCAATATACCCCTAGATAATTTCCTCAATGGGTGTAGTTTCCAAAATGGGGTCACTTGTGGGGAGTTTCCACTGTTTTGTCCCCTCAGGGGCTTTGTAAATGCAATATGGCCTCTGCAAACCATTCCTGCTAAATTTGAACTCCAAAAGCCAAATGGCGCTGTCGTGGAAATCCATCACTCAAAATAATTCACAATGTAATTTCATACAGAGAATATAAGCAAATAAATCATCCTTCACAGCGCGCTCTCCCTTCTGAGCCCTGCCGTGTGTCCAAACAGCCGTTTATTACCACATGTGGGGTATTGTTTTACTCGGGAGAAATTGCTTTACAAAACTGATTGGGGTTTTTTCTCCTTCAGTCCTTGTGGAAATGAGAAAAAAATTACCTAAACCTACATTTTCTTTGAAAAAATTTAGATTTTAATTTTCACGGCCTACTTCCAATAATTTCTGTAAAAAACCTGTGCGGTCAAATTGCTCACTAGCTAGTGTAGTTTCCCAAATGTGGTCACTTTTGCGGGATTTCCACTGTTTTGGCACCACAAAAGCCCTTCAAATCTGAAATGGTGCCTAAAATATGTTCTAATAAAAATAAGGCCCCAAAATCTTCTAGGTGCTCCTTTGCTTCTAAGGCTCCTTTGCTTCTAATGTGAGATATTGCTGCTAAAGTTTAAAGCCTTGTAGCGTCCTAGAAAAATAAAAGGATGTTCAAAAAATGATGCCAATCTAAAGTAGACATATGGGGATGTTAATTAGCAATAATTTTGTGTGGTATAACTGCCTGTCTTACAAGGAGATACATTTAAATTTAGAAAAATGCAAATTTTTGCAATTTTTCGCAAAATTTTGGTGTTTTTTACAATTAAATACTGAACATATCGAGCAAATTTTGCCAGTAACATAAAGTCCAATGTGTCACGAGAAAACAATCTCAGAATCGCTTGGATAGGTGATAGCATTCCGAAGTTATTACCACATAAAGTGGAACAAGTCAGATTTGAAAAATGAGGATCCGTCAGGAAGGTCAAAAGTGGCCAAAGAGGGAAGGGGTTAAAAACATATACGTCGTCGAATACCACAAACGTGTGCACAAAACGAGATGTGAACTTAGCCTAAGTAATATCTAAATTAAATTTTTAACAACCCGACAGGAGAGGACAAATCAAGGACTTAGTCATTACAAGAATTACATGGCTGATGTACTCTGCCAAGCTTACATATGCCCCCACATTGTAAACTAAAATACCAGTAAAACTCAAAACAAAAGCTACTACCAAGCAAAATCCACGGTCCAAAAGCCAAATGGCGCTCCCTCCCTTCTGAACCCAACAGCGTGCCCAAACAGCAGGTTACTTCCACATACAGGGCCAGACTGGCCATCTGGCAGTTATGGCAAATGCCAGATGGGCCAGTGATCAGTGGGCCGCCTGCTGACCGCCCAAACAATCAGTGTCTCAGGCGGCATGGTACAGAATTTCTAATTGGGCGGCACAGCAGATAAGAACTGCTGTCCGACTTTAATAGCAGCTGTAGTCTGTGCTGCTATTACTAAAATTCCCTGTGCTACTTTAAAATCTCCCCTCCAGCCCCCCTTCCCTACTCTTCACACAACCTCTCCTCCTCCTGCTGCTATTACCTGTCGGGACTTGAGGGAGGGGGACGAGAGAGTGTCGGCGGACTCTGTGTCGGGCTGTGAGCAGGAGAAGTGCTGGAGTGAAGAATCTCACCCGATCAACCTGCTGAACTCCCTTCACAAATATCCTACATAAAAATTAAGTGTATGTGAGTTTACAATGTGTACTTTATATGTGTATAATGTGTGAATGTAATGTGCATATTTGTGTGTGTTTGTGATGTGTACATGTGCATATATAATGTGTATGTATATTGTGTGTGATGTGTACATGTGCATATATAGTGTGTGTGTGTGTGTGTGTGTGTGTGTGTGTGTGTGTATATATATTTTAAGGGGATTAGGTAGCGGGACAGTTGTCTCCTGGGGTAGATGGGCACTCGGTATCAAACACGCCAGTAAATTTCAGTCCGCACAGCAAAGATGTGGTACTACTGGCCTCAGCCAGTTTTATTTACAGGTTGTACATGAATAAAAAGAAAGCAAACAAAAAAAACTCTATGCCTGTCCGGCACTAACTAGACAAGCAGGTATCCTAACTAACACAGTGCAGGCCTAATGCCTGGCACCGGGGGCGGAGCTAGATTGAGGTTGTGGTATCGTTTAAAATGTCGGGCAACCGACAAGCTTAAAATCAGAATAAGGGAACATATAGGCAGTATCAGGAACTATGATAAGCTGGAAGCAGAAAGTAAGAGACAAGATAAACTATTCCAACCGCCTCCGGTTGCCCGACATTTTAAACGATACCACAACCTCAATCTGAAGGACCTTTCAGGATGGGCATAAGAGGTGGGGACATAGATTCCATCCTGCTACAAGAGGAAAGTAAGTGGATCTATAAAATGAATTCAGTAAGCCCCAATGGACTCAACGAGTCCTTTAATTTTGGTTGCATCCTTTGAGAAATATGGTCCTCAAAAAAGACTACAGAGGCACCCTTTAAATAATGTGGGCGTATTCGAATAGGTTACAACACGTCTTACGGAAGATCTGGGAGATCCTTCCTTTCCCCCTTTAAATAATATATTTTTTAGTGCAAATTACTCAAGAACCACTGAATACGAACTTGCAGTGGTAATCTACCAAGCGATATTTGTTTTTTTCGCTCCTCTAAGCAATGTAACATTATTAAACATAAGAATTCATAGCCTTTGATCATGAAATATCATGGGCCAAATACTATCGATGTAGTACCTGATATTCCCTAATGTCAGTAATATCCCCTTTTTGTGGAATTTACATGGAATGATTGAACATTGCCTTACAGTAACAATTACTAATGAAGGATTATTTCGCTCCTAATATATAACAAAACAAAATAAGATAAGCAGACAAACATAAAAATATATTATTACCAAATCTCACTGAAATTAGAATAAGACGCTAACATCCTGCCAAAGAACCAAGGAGAAAAATAATTCTCCCTGTCTCTTATTACAAGAGGACATTTTATTAGAAAATTATATAAAAATAATACAATGACAGAATCGATCAATTACTTATAAGTCACATCACAAGAATTCACTTTATTGTGGGTACTTTGAACATGTATATTCATTCGCTATGAGATAAACAAACGTAGTGAAACAACTTTTACCAAGAGTACGCTGATTGGTCTGATCTCCTGTCAATCAAAAGGGCCATGTACTATAGGCTCCTTCCCCCGGAAGAAGCTGACTCTATGTCAGCGAAACGTACGTCGGGACTATACCGACTCTAGAAATAGGGAAAGCTATTTGAGGGAGAGCAATAGAATAGCAATTCAATTTACCTGCTGAATGCTGTAGCTGCAACAATAGGAGTGCCAGGAAGCTGTAATCCAGGAAGCACTCGTGTCTCTGCTGCTGCCGTCAGGAGGAGAGCCTCTGCATAATACTGTTATGGAATAAATATATGTATAATGTATCTGGGACCTCAATGAGTGCAATGCTGAAGAGAAGAACATGTATTAGAATATATGTTGGGTATTATTGAAAGGTAATGGAATAGATTTGCAGACATTCTGTAGATAGTAGAAATTGGGGCCCTACAAGGACTTACCAGACACAAAGGAGTCTGTTTATATGATGTTTGAGTTTCGGGCATACAGCCAAGATAGATAAGGACCAGACACCAGATTAACAACTAGATATAAGAACAATGCACATAGAGACATAAATCACGAGGGAAGAAACCACAAGAATGTAAATGATTAATGTGTGTCTGCACGTATTCATGTGATATTTTTACTATATAAACTCTGTGTCTCTGCAAATAAAGTCAGAAGGATTTTTACTTTGAGAAACGTCTCAGTGTATCTGTTGCTTCTCCGAGCTCGCCCCCCCCCCCCACCTGATTTGAACCTGCATGGAGATCAAGGCGTAACGTGACCTCATTGCGATCACAATACTATACTGCAGCTGCAGCCCACTATCAGGGTAACCTAGGAGACCGAGACGCTGGTAACCTGAAACCCAGGACATACTCGTGTCTCTGCTGCTGCCGTCAGGAGGAGAGCCTCTGCATAATATTATACTGCAGCCCACTATCAGGGTAACCTGGGAGACCGAGACGCTGGTAACCTGAAACCCAGGACATACTCGTGTCTCTGCTGCTGCTGTCAGGAGGAGAGTCTCTGCATAATACTATACTGCAGCTGCAGCCCACTATCAGGGTAACCTGGGAGACCGAGACGCTGGTAACCTGAAACCCAGGACATACTCGTGTCTCTGCTGCTGCTGTCAGGAGGAGAGTCTCTGCATAATACTATACTGCAGCTGCAGCCCACTATCAGGGTAACCTGGGAGACCGAGACGCTCGTAACCTGAAACCCAGGACATACTCGTGTCTCTGCTGCTGCCGAAAGGAGGAGAGCCTCTGCATAATACTATACTGCAGCTGCAGCCCACTATCAGGGTAACCTGGGAGACCGAGACGCTGGTAACCTGAAACCCAGGACATACTCGTGTCTCTGCTGCTGCCGTCAGGAGGAGAGCCTCTGCATAATATTATACTGCAGCCCACTATCAGGGTAACCTGGGAGACCGAGACGCTGGTAACCTGAAACCCAGGACATACTCGTGTCTCTGCTGCTGCTGTCAGGAGGAGAGTCTCTGCATAATACTATACTGCAGCTGCAGCCCACTATCAGGGTAACCTGGGAGACCGAGACGCTGGTAACCTGAAACCCAGGACATACTCGTGTCTCTGCTGCTGCTGTCAGGAGGAGAGTCTCTGCATAATACTATACTGCAGCTGCAGCCCACTATCAGGGTAACCTGGGAGACCGAGACGCTCGTAACCTGAAACCCAGGACATACTCGTGTCTCTGCTGCTGCCGAAAGGAGGAGAGCCTCTGCATAATACTATACTGCAGCTGCAGCCCACTATCAGGGTAATCTGGGAGACCGAGACGGTGGTAACCTGAAACCCAGGACATACTCGTGTCTCTGCTGCTGCTGTCTGGAGGAGAGCCTCTGCATAATACTATACTGCAGCTGCAGCCAACTATCAGGGTAACCTGGGAGACCGAGACGCTGGTAACCTGAAACCCAGGACATACTCGTGTCTCTGCTGCTGCTGCTGCTGCTGCTGTCAGGAGGAGGAGTCTCGGCACAGTGTCGCAGTGAGAACTCACTGCTGACACTTAGTTATAACAGTATTGTGCTGCAGCTCTGGCCCACTATCAATCCGTGGCTTTGCTCCTGCTGTTAGGAGAAGAGTCTCGGCACAGTGTTGGAGTGAGAATTCACTGCTGACACCCAGTTTAAACAACACTGTGCTGCCGCTCTGGTTCACTATCAATCCGTGGCTTTGCTCCTGCTATCAGAAGGACAGTCTCGGCACAGTGTTGCAGTGAGAATTCACTGCTGACACCCAGTTTAAACAACACTGTGCTGCAGCTTTGGTTCACTATAAATCCGTGGCTTTGCTCCTGCTGTCAGGATGAGAGTCTTGGCACAGTGCTGCAGTGAGAATTCACTGCTGACACCCAGTTTAAATAACCCCGTGCTGCAGCTTTGGTTCACTATCAATCAGTGGCTTTGCTCCTGCTGTCAGGAGGAGAGTCTCGGCACAGTGTTGCAGTGAGAATTCACTGCTGACACCCAGTTTAAATAACACCGTGCTGCAGCTCTTGTTCACTATCAATCAGTGGCTTTGCTCCTGCTGTCAGGAGGAGAGTCTCGGCACAGTGTTGCAGTGAGAATTCACTACTGACACCCAGTTTAAACAACACTGTGCTGCAGCTCTGGTTCACTATCCGGGTATAACCTGTGAACCTCTACAGCACAGTTAGTGAGACATCGCTCCAGTGTTTTATTTGCTTCCAGGTCCGAGCACTGATCTCGGTTCCTGGATGTTAATTTACAGCTACAGCACACAAGCCTGTTGATACAATCTTATGATCCACTCAGAACAATAACCTGATGTGGACCTCAGCAATTTGATGTGTTTTTTTGTCAATATGATACAATCTTACGATCCACTCAGAACAGTTTAAGCCAGGCAACCTGATGTGGACCTCAGCAATTTGATGTGGTTTTTTGTCAATAATAAAAACAAAAACTAATAAAAATAAAAACAAAAATTATAAATATAAAAAAATATCATTTAAATTCTATTGAGTACTCCCTCTCTAGTCCTGGTGATATAGACACAACCTGTTACACAGAAGGGTGTCTAGAATCACTAGGAATTGAAAATACAATATATAAAGAAATTTACAACAACTATTCTTGTATAAATATTAAGAGTACAATAAAAAGAAATAAATTACTCAATAAACAATATCCGAACATAAAAGATATAGGTAACTTTCCATAGCAATTAAAGGGGACATTTCATTGCATTTCCTTTCCCTACTCAATTGTCGGTATCAACAATAATAATTGAAGGCGACCTCAACATATATATAATAACAGTCTTGCCTCCCTTTTCCCTCTTTTCCCTTACCCAATTTTTCGTATTAGCTTCTGGGACTGGGACTGCTGCTGTCTAAGGGTTAATAATAAGGGGCGGTAGTTTAGGAGGGGTCTTCCCTCCCCCTTTCTCTTATCATAGTGAGTCAGCTATTCTAGGGGGGGAGTGTATGGTTAGGGACGGGGGTGGTTATGGCGGTGAGGTAGTATATAGCTTCCCTCCCCCTCTCAACTACCTCTTTTGGCTGAATTCCCCCCCTCCCTGATAACGCGATGGTGCGGTGATGGTGTTTTATTCTGTCATTTTATGTATCTATTTGTGCGCTTGTTTGATTAATTTTGCTTTCACCGTCTCTTTAAAAAATATATATGGGAACCACACAAAAAAAACCTAAAAAACCTGCAGTTGACGCGGTTCATGGTTCGTGGTTTTTGGCGTGATATTCTGTGTGTATAAAAAAAACAAAAAAACAAAACAATTTTATATTAAAATGCAGAGATTTTCTCTATCACGCTTTTATTTCTGGCGCGGCGGCGGCGGTGTCTTGATGGTATATTTTGTTGTATGATGTTTGGTCACGGCTGGCGGTATTAGGAGGGTATTTACCTCCATGTCCTTGGGATGGGCGGCATACGGGTTTTCATTGACCTCTGTTTAAGGTCATTTAGAGTTTTGATATTTTGATCAGATTAACAAAATGTTAGTTAATTAATTATTATAATTAATAAAGTTGTGCCCCCCCCCCCGGGTCACCCCCACATTCAAAGAACCAAGTGTCGGAGGGTAATTATTAGGGACCACCAGTTGGCAGTGGCGGATTATCATATGGGCGGTTCTGGCGGCCGCCCAGGGCCCAAGGCTCCCAGGGGGCCCATGGCCAACCGAACCGCACATCATTTTAAAAATCACTTGAGACTCAGTGCTAGTGCCGCTAATGGCCGCTGCTGAGAGAGAGAGAGGGAGGGAGAGAGGGAGGGAAGGAAGGGGCGGACTGGAATGGAATCGAGCCGCCAGCGCAGTGCTAATGGGGAGGAGGGGGAGGGATAGTAATAGCAGGGGCTGGTTAGGACTATCAGACATGCGTCTGCTAGGTGGAAGAACATGCCCCTCTTTGATGCTGCACGTAACGCCAGTGAGGAACAGAAGAGAAGGGCGGTGGTCGAGAGGTGAGGAAGAAGGTTAGTCTGCTGTTCGCCTCCTGCCCCAAGCAACAATCGGCAGACACTAAGGGGGCATTAATTATACAGCAAGTGGGGGGGGGGGATTTCCATCTAACTCACTGCAGAGGACTCTATGAAGGGGGGAATAATCCCCCCCCATCCCCCATAGAGCCCTCAGTATTTCAGTATTTATTATACAGCAGGGGGGGGGGGAGATTTCCATCTAACACTACAGAGGACTCCATGGGGGGATAATAATTTCCCCGCATAGACACTCAGCAGTCAGTTAGGCGCTCAACCGCCCCCCCCCCCCCGCTGTATAATAAATACTGAAATACTCAGGGCTCTATGGGGGATGGGGCGGATTACTCCCCCCTTTATATAGTCCTCTGGAGTCACTTAGATGGTTAGACCCCCCCCATTCAGTTAATCCCCCCCTTCCCATAGAGCCCTCACTAGTTACTAATATATTGCAAGGGGAATTCAAATTGTCTGACTGCTGGGGGCTCTATAGGGGGAGGGGGGCGTCTGAGCGACTAACTTCTGGGGGCTCTATAGCAAGGTCCGAGCGGCGGGCTCTATGGGGGGCTATCCCCCCCCCCACAGAGATGTCAGAATCAGACACTCAGACCTCCATATAGAGCCCCCAGAAGTCAGTGAGACAACCTCACCTCCCCTTGCAATATAATCCCCACATACAGCCCTCAGTTTTCCCATAAGGGAAATGTATGACATATCCACCTGTTTTTGCTCTCGCTGCCTCCTGGCCACATCCTGATTACATGGTCGGGAGTTACGGAAACAGCATAGCTTGCTGAATTACGCTGTTTCCGTAAGTCCCATAAAACGGAATGAACGAGCTCTTTTGCCTCTTAGTTTTAGCGATTGGTGGGGGTCTCAGCACCCGGACCCCCACCCATCAAAAGTTCTGACATGTCACTATGACATGTCAGAAGTTTGAACATTTACTTACCATTTAAAAAGAGGTGTTACAATTTGCTTTTATTTGATGTGTTAAAGGCTATGTAAACCTTTCAAAAAGTTTTTTTTTAAATCAAATAGTGTATGGTGTTTAGTGCAACCTTTCTAAATACTTATTAAAAATTATTTTTACTTTTTGAGATACAGCTGCTTAACCCCTTCAGGACCCAGCCTGTTTTGGCCTTCAGGACCCAGCCAATTTTTTCAAATCTGACATGTGTTACTTAATGTGATAATAACTTCGGAATGCTTTTACCTATCCAAGCGATTCTGAGATTGTTTTCTCGTGACATGTTGTACTTTGTTTTGGTATTTATTTCTGAACACCACAATTTAGAAAAAACTTTGCAAAAATTTAGCATTTTTCTAAATTTAAACGTATCTGCTTGTAAAAAAGATAGTAATACCACACAAAATAGTTACTAGTTAACATTTCCCACATGTCTACTTCATGTTTGCATCGTTTTTTGAACGTCCTTTTATTTTTCTAGGACGTTACAAGGCTTAGAACTTTAGCAGCAATTTCTCATATTTTAAAGAAAATTTCAAAAGGCAATTTTTTCAGAGACCAGTTCAGTTCTGAGGTGGCTTTGAGGGCCTTATATATTAGAAAATCCCCAGAAGTCACCCCATTTTGAAAACTGCACCCCTCAAGGTATTCGAATCAGCATTCACAAAGTGTTTTTAATAAAGAGAATGCACCCCAACATATGTAAAGCAATGTCTCCCGATTACGGCAATATCCCATATGTGGTAATAAACTGCTGATTGGACCCACAGCAAGGCTCAGAAGGGAAGGAGCGCCATTTGGATTTTGGAGCATGGATTTTGCTGGATTGGTTTTCAGTTCCATGTCGCATTTGCAACACCCTGGAGGGACCAAAACAGGGGAAACCCTCCAAAAGTGACCCCATTTTGGAAACTACACCTATCAAGGAATTTATCTAGGGGTATAGTTAGCATTTTGATCACACAGGTTTTTCGCTAAATATATTGGAATTAGTCTGTAAAAATAGAAATTTTACATTTTTACAAGGAATAAAGGAAAAAAGAACCACAACATTTGTAAAGCATTTTCTCCTGATTACGGCAATACCCCATATGTGGTAATAAACTGCTGATTGGACCCATAGCAGCGCTCAGAAGGGAAGTAGCGCCATTTGGATTTTGGAGCACAGATTTTGCTGGATTGTTTTTCGGTGCCATGCCGCCTTTGCAATGCCCTGGAAGCACCAAAACAGTGGAAGCCCCCCAAGTTACCCCATTTTGGAAACACCCCTCAAGGAATTTTTTCTAGGGGTATAGTGAGCATTTAGACTCCACGGGTCTTTTGCAGAATTTATTAGAATTAGGCGGAGATAATTAATTTCCCAATTTTTTTCCACTAAAATGTTGAATTTTCTCATTTTCACAAGGGATAAAGGAGAAATAAACAACCAATTTTTGTAAAGCTATTTCTCCCGGGTACGGAAATACCCCACATGTGGTCATACATTTTTTTCATTAGAAATGAATTAACCCTTTCAGGACTGATCCATTTTTTGCTTTCTTATTTTAGTTTTTCACTACCCGCCTTCCAAGAGCCATAACTTTTTTCTTTTTCCGTCAGTAGAGTGATGTGAGAGCTTATTTCTTGCGGGAGGAATTGTAGTTTCTATTGATACCATTTAAAGTGGCATAAAAAGTACTGGGAAACTGAAAAAAAAAAATAGGAATATAGGAAAAAAATCTGATTCCATTTTTTGGGGTTTTCGTTTTTACAGCTTTCGCCATGCGGTAAAAATGAAAACTACAGCGATTTTGGCGGTTTAAATTATTTAAGTTTTTTACGGTGTTCACCGTGCAAGTTAAATAATGGTATATTGTAATAGTTCGGCCTTTTACGGATGTAGCGATATCAATTCTGTTTATTTTTTTACATTACTTTTGAAGAAAAGTGGGAAAAGTTTTTTTCTTTTAACTTTAAACTTTTTTCTTTCCCACTACTAATAACTTTAATTCTTCTACACATTTTATTAGTCCCCTTAGGAGACTTGTACCAGCGATCATTGGATCCGCGGGTACAATATGCTGCAATACTAATGTATTGCAGTGTATTGTTATTTTTACAGACTCCTGTAACAGCGTGATCGCTGTTCCTGTCCGTTAGTCCCGGGTGTCAGCTGTAATACACAGCCGACACCCGGAGCGTATGGAGCGGGCTCAGCACGTGAGCCCGCTCCATACATCTCCCCCGCACCATGACGTGCTATTAAGTCATAGTGCTCAAAGGGGTTAATGCACAGCGGATGGTGTGAATATTGCAATTTTCCACTGATATGCCATTTTAGTGCATAATATGTCGTGCCCAGTTTGTGCCCCTGAAGACAAATACCTCATAAAGCATTAAGCGGGTTCTCCCAGGTATGGCGATGCCATATATGTGGGCACAAACGGCTGTTTGGGCACGCTGCAGGGCTCAGAAGGGAGGGACGCCATTTTGCTTTTGGAGCGCAGATTTTGCTTGGTAGTTTTTCTGTTTTGGGTTTCGCTGGTATTTCAGTTTATAATGTGGGGACATATGTAATCTGTGCGGAGAACATCAGGGCATAATAAGAGGGTATAAAAATGCGGTAAATAAATAATAATTCATAGATATGTGGCCGGTGTCGCATTGATAAATGGTGTTGGATCTTATCCGCTTTTAGAAAACACTGCACATTTTGCATCGCCATATTCCTGGGAGCCAGAACGTCTTTATTTTTTCACCACCGGAGCTGCGTGAGGGCTTATTTGTTGCGAGACAATCTGTACTTTTCATTGGTATCATTTTGGGGTACATGCGATTTTTGTGATCACTTTTTATTAAATTTTTTTGCAAGCCAGGTGACCAAAAACAAGCAATTCTGACAATGTTTTTTAGTTATTTTCTTGCCGCGTTCACCGTGCACTATAAATTACCATTATATTTTATTCTGCGGGTCGGTACGATTACGACGATACCATATGTATATAGGGTTTTTTCATGTTTTGCAGCATTTGCGCAATAGAATCACTTTTTTATAAAATAATTTTTTTTCTGTGTCACCATATTCTGAGAGCCGTAAGTTTTTATTTTTCAGTCAAAAAATCTGTGTAAGGGCATGTTTTTTGTGGGACGGATTGTAATTTTTATCGGTACTATTTTCGGGTACATGCGACTTTTTGATCACTTTTGATTCTCTATTTTGGGAGGGGTGGTGACCAAAAAATAGCGATTCTGGTGCTGTTTTTTATAGATTTTTTTTGGGGTGTTCATCGTGTGGGAAAAATAACATTATAGTTTTATAGTTTGGGTCGTTACGAACGCGGTGATACCAGATATGTGTACTTTTTTTACTGTGTTCATTTTTTTCCTATAATGAAAGACTTATTATAGGATAAAAATGCAGTGTTTGTTTATCTAACTTATAACTTTTATTTTTACACTTTTTTTAAAACATTTTTATTATCTTTTTTTTTACTTTTTTCACTTGTCCCATTAGGGGACACTTATACTTGTAGCTTTGATCGCTGCTAGAGTACATTACACTACACACGTAATGTACTCTAACTTGCATTGTGACGTGACAGTCACACTGACAGGAAGCCTCGGAGGACCGGCCGGAGGCTGCTCCTCCGAGGCTTCCGTACATGGCGACCCGGAGGTCATTGTCTGACCTCCGATTGCCGTGACAAGCATCGGCAGCCCCCACAATCACTTTGTGGGGGCTGCCGATGTGCTTCAAACCACTTAAATGCGGCGACGGCAATCCATTGCCGCATTTATGGGGTTAATTGCCGAAATCAGCGGCGATGGTCCGCTGACCGGCAAGGCTGGAGTGTTAGCTGTCGGGGACAGCTGACCTCCTGGTTCCCGGACACTGTCCGTTAGGACAGTGTGCGCCGGGAACTACTCCGCAATAGTACGTCTGGATGCGGGAACTAACCCCTCTGCAGGACGTACTATTGCGGAGCAGCGCGTGAGGAGGTTAATATCCTGAATACAGAGCATCTGTATCTAGTGCTAAAACCTGTATCCGTCAGGTCAGTGGCACTGACGGGTACAGTGTCAGCGCGTTGGGGGGGGGGGTTGAATTGCGTGTGAGGGGGAAGGAGGGGGCCCAAGTTGTGTCAAGAGCCCAGGGCCCATGGTACACTTAATCCGCTACTGCCAGTTGGTTATAAGTCTTCATATGCAGACAGCCCCAGAAGTAGAGCAATGGAAGAGAGGACATGTGACCTGCACAAACCAATCAGGATATTGCTTTAAATTTCCAAGAGGCTGTGAAACGCTGTTACACCAATAAATATGTATATTTTATTATCATCATCATTATCATCATTATTATTAATATGGTTGTTATTATTATAACATACTAGGACTAGTGCTGGCAAAAAGGGGGTGGAGTTAATCACAGCAACCAATCAGAGTACAGCTTTCATGTCCTACACTGTACTGAAAATGTGAAACGTGAAACATGAAATGTGATTGGTTGCTACAGGCAACACAGCCATTTTGTTTCCCACAATTGTGTTGTTTACAGGTCAGCTCCGATCATCATATTTTCATATTTGCCGAGGAATCAATACCGAATATATTAAGCTCTGCCTCCCTGAACGTCCATCATACGCAGCCGCCGGCACAGAAGGAGGAACCGCACTTTATTTTATCAACATTGGGTAGAATAACACTAACACCCCACATACAAAATATATTAACACTGCCAGACTATCCTCTTACTAGAGACCCCAGACCAGATTATCCTCTTACTACAGACCTCAGGCCGGACTATCGCATTATTACAGACCCCAGACCATAATACCCCTAACTATAGACGCCAGACCAGACTATCCTCTTACTACAGACCGCAGAGAAGACTCCCCTAAATAAAGACCCCAAACCAGACTCCCCTAACTATAGACCCCAGACCAGACTATTTTCTTACTATAGACCACAGAGAACACTCCCCTAAACACAGACCCCAGACCAGACTCCCCTAACTACAGACCTCAGACCAGACTATTCTCTTACTATAGACCCCAGACCAGACTATTCTCTTACTTTAGACCGCAGAGAAGACTCCCCTAACTACAGACCAGACTCCCCTAACTACAGACTCCAGACCAAACTATTCTCTTACTATAGACTGCAGAAAACACTCCCCTAACTACAGACCAGACTCCCCTAACTACAGACCCCAGACCAAACTATTCTCTTACTATAGACCGCAGAAAACACTCCCCTAAATAAAGATCCCAGACAAGTCTATCCTCCTAATACAAACTGCAGAGAAGACCACCCATAAATACAGACCCCCATACCAGACTATTCTCTTACTATAGACCGCAGAGAACACTTTCCCTTAAATAAAGACCCCAAACCAGACTCCCCCAAATAAAGACCCCATACCAGACTCCCCTAACTACATACCCCAGACCAGACTATTCTCTTACTATAGACCGCAGAGAACACTCCCCTAAATAAAGACCCAAAACCAGACTCCCCCAAATAAAGACCCCAGACAAGACTATCCTCCTAATACAAACTTCAGACAAGACACCATAAATACAGACCCCAGACCAGACTATCCCTAGACCATAGACCAGACTACTTTTTAATACAGACTTCAGACTAGACTACCCTTAGGCCTTATTCACACGAAAGCGTTATACGTCCGTGATACGTGCCTGATTTTCACACGCACCGCAGGGACCTATGTTAGTGAATGCGGCCGCTGAGATTGTCAGTGATTTTCAATGGGTGTGTGCAAATCGTGCACGGCACACGGAAGCACTTCTGGGTGACGCGCATGATTCGCGCTACAGCTGGTAAAGAAGAGAAGGGAAACATAAAATCCCCTCCTTCTTTACTGTGTCGTCACATAAAAAGGGAGTCTCATAATGATGCCGACTCCGCGAAAATCACGCAGCCACGCACCATATACAGATGCCACACGGACCTTCTGCGCGCGCAAAACAAAGCGTTTTTTGCGCACGCAATTCGCACACTTTCATGTGAATAAGGCATTAATTACAGACCCCAGATCAGATAATCCCTCTAATACAATCTACAGACCAGACTATCCCTAGAACCTAGACCAGACTACTTCTTAATACAGACCCAAGACCAGACTACCCTCAGCAAAACAAACCGCAGACCAGACTCTCCCTAAACAAAGGCCACTGACCATATTCCCCTTAAATAAAGACTCCTCCAATTTCCGATGCTCTGGCCAGGGGATTTCATACCTTAAAGCCCACGACATCACTGTGCATATATGGACAGTGACATGCGGGGCTTCTTCAGGAGAGAAATCCCTGACCACGGATTCTGACATCTTCAAGCTCCTAACATTAATATCCATATGTAGACAATGACGTCAGGGACACTTTCAATAGCGGAGTCCCTGGTCAGAGCGTTGCCGCTGCTCTAGTGGGGAATTCCAGCATATTGAAGCTCCTGATGCCACTGTCCATTTATGAACAGTGACGTCATGGACTCCTTCAGGAGCGAAATTTCCGGCCAGAGCACTGCCGATGCTCTGGCTGGAAATTTTGCCATCTTTAAGCTCCTGACATCACTGTCCATATATGGATAGTGTTGTTATGGATTCGTCCTGGAGCGAAATCCCCAGCCAGAGCGTTGCCTCTGCTATTGCTGGGGATTCTGGTATCTTAATCCTCCTGATGTCATTGTCCATATATGGATGATGATGTCATGGACTACTTCAGGAGCGGAATCTCCGACCAGAGCATTGCCGATACTCTGGCTTTGGATTCCGGCATCATAAAGCTCCTGATGTCACTGTCCATATGTGGACATTGATGTCAGGGGTTCTACCAATGGATGAATTCCCATCTAGAGAGTTGACAACGCGCTGGCCGGGGATTCCAGCTTCTTAAAGCTTCTGACAATACTGTTGATATATGGACAGTGACGTCAGGGACTCTACAGTATTGAAAATCCCGGCCAGAGAATTGCCGCCTAAAGCGGAATCCCTAGTCAGAGTGTTGCCGCCGCTCTGTCTGGTGATTCCGGCATCTTAAAGCTCCTGACATCACTGTGCATTAATGGACAGTGACATCAGGAGCGCTATCAGGAGCGGAATTCCTTTCCAGAGCGTTGATGACGATATGGCCGAGGAATTTGGCATCATAAAGCTCCTGAGATTACTCTCCATATATGGACAGAGACGTCAGGGACTCCTTCAGGAGCAGAATTCCTGGCAAGAGCGTCTTAAAGCTTCTGATGTCATTGTCCATATATGCAAACCTGACAGTAATTGCAGCACAGCAGAGCTAGACCTCGCAAGGGTCAATTGGTTGCAAGCCTCCAGGGATACGACTTGTAAATCCCTCACACATAGGTATAGCAAGGAAAAGAGGCAGCACTCCAAATTGAAAGTATCCAAAAGCGGTTTTTATTCACCCATATGTATAAGGGTGGGACGTTTCAGCTGCTCAATGCTTGACAAAGGGTGCATTGAGCAGCTAAAACTGTGTGCTGCTTCTTTTCCTTGATATACCTATTGTCTATATATGGATAGTGAGGTCAGGGGCTCTACCAGGAGCGGAATTCCCGGCCAAAGCGCTGTCGGTGCTCTATCCGAGAATTTCCACATCTTAAAGCTCCTGACATCACTGTCCATATATGGACAGTGACGTGAGGGGCTACTCCAGGAGCAGAATCCCCAAACAGAGTATTGCTGCCGCTCTGGCCGGGATTACGGCTTTTTGAAGCTCCTGACATCACTGTCCATATATGGACAGGGACGTGAGGAAATCCTTCAGGAACGGAGTCCCCAGCCAGTGACATCAGGCGCTCTATCAGGAGTGGAATTCCTGGCCAGTGTGTTGCCGATGATCTGGCCGAGGAATTTGGCATCCTAAAGCTCCTAATATCACTCCATATATGGACAGTGACGTCAGGGGCACCTCTTGGAGCTGAATCTCTGGCCAGAGCATTGCCTTGCCTCTGGCCAGGGATTCCGGTTTCTTAAAGCTCCTGACTTCACTGTCCATATATGCACAGTGACATCAGGGGCACCTCCTGTAAGGAAATCTCTGGCTAGAGCATTGCGGTTTCTCTTGCCAGGGATTCTGGCTTCTTAAAGCTCCAGACTTCACTGTCCATATATGTACAGTGACATCAGGGACTTAATAGTAGTGGAATTCCCGGCCCGAGCATTGTCAGAGCTCTGGCCAAGGATTTCGGCATCTTAAAGCTCCTGACGTCACTGTTCATATTTGGACAGTGATGTCATGGACTCCTTTAGGAGCAAAATCTCCGGCCAGAGGTTTGCCTATGATCTGGCTGGGGATTCCGGCGTCTTAAAGCTCCTTATGTCACTGTCCATTAATGAACAGTGACATCAGGGGCTCTATCAGGAGCAAAATTCCTTTCCAGAGCGTTGCCGACGATCTGGCCGAGGAATTCGGCATCCTAAAGCTCCTGACATCACTGTCCATATATGGACAGTGACGTCAGGGACTCTTCCAGGAGCGGAATCCCTAGCCAGAATGATGCCATCGCGGTGGCTGGGATTTCGGCTTCTTGAAGCTCCTGACATCACTGTCCATACATGGACAGTGACGTCTTGGACTACTTTAGAAGTGGAATCACTGGCCAGAGCATTGCCGATGCTTTGACTGAGGATTCCGGCATCTTAAAGCTCCTGACGTCACTGTGCATTAATGGACAGTGACATCAGGGGCTCTATCAGGAACGAAATTCCTGGCCAGTGCTTTGCCGACGATCTGGCAGAGGAATTCAACATCCTAAAGCTCCTGACATCACTCTCCCATATATGGACAGTGACGTCAGGAACTCCACCAGGAGTGGATTCATGGCAAGAGCATCGCTGCCGCTCTGGATGGGGATTCCGGTTTCTTAAAGCTTCTGATGTCTTTGTCAATTATGGACAGTGTAGTCAGGGGCTTTATCAGAAGCGGAATTACCGGCCAGAATACTGCCGGCACTGTGGCTGAGGATTTTGCTGTCTTAAAGCTCCTGACATCACTCTCGCATACATGGATAGTGATGTCAGGGACGCCTTCAGGAGCAGAATCCCCGGCAAGAGAGTTGCTCACGCTCTGGCCGTGGAATTTTGTTTTTTTTAAGCTCCTAACTTCATTGTTTATATATGAACAGTGACGGAATGGGAGTTCCCAAGACAGGATTTTCCAGCCAGAGTGCTTGCGATGCTATTGCCGTGGACTCCATAACCGAAAGCCCCAGACATGACTGTCCATGTATGAACAGTGACTTCAGGGACTTAAACTGGCTCATCGCTTAAAGTAGTGCTGTGCCCAGTGAGTTCGGGAGACATATCCCACTGTATATCTATACATTGGGATATGCTGCTGCCTTCTGTCGGAGGTATACTTCGGGACTCCACCTGACGTATGCCTTCGAGGGAAGGAAAAAACATGATGTGAATAGGCCCTAATATAAATGTTAGTACTGTACTATAATATAATGGTGAGACATTAGTATTTATATTCTATTACTTCACTATAATATAAATACTAAGGCCCAGATTTACCAATACGGACTTTTCATATGTCACTTTTCTGACAGAAGAGCCCTGGAGCAAGATGTGGCAAATTTATTAAAAGGCGTCTCCCTACAGGTGTGATGTGCGCTACAATCTGAAATCTATGCTTGCTGTCTATTTTTACTATAATTTACGAAAATTTCTGGCATAAATTAATGTAAATTTGTCAGCCAGGGTTGGCCCTGCCCCTTCTTGCTAAGCCACACCCAATTTTTTGAATGTGGCAAGAGCTATACCTCACTATATTATAATGTCTAGTACCGCACTATAATATATACGCTAGTACCTCACTATATTATAATGTCTAGTACCGCACTATAATATATACACTAGTACCTCACTATATTATAATGTCTAGTGCCTCACTATAATATATACACTAGTACCGCACTATAATATATACACTAGTACCTCACTATATTATAATGTCTAGTACCTCACTATAATATACACATTAATACCTCACCATTATATAACACAGCACAGTTACACAGGTCAGGACATCCCCAACCACTCACAGTCCTTAGTAACTAGCAGTCAGGGTGATAGATATAGGACAGACAATCCTGTATCACATCTAGTAATAGTATTAGCGGCTTTGATCCAGGGTTTATAACTGATCACCATTTTCTGGGGTCAAGAAGGAATTTTCCCCCTGTGATACTAATTGGCCAAACGTGTCCAGGGTTTTTTGCCTTCTTCTGGATCAACAGCTTTAGGTGTAGGGATGTCCTTCACATTAATAATATACATATAAAAATACATATAATAAAATGAATCTTCTTCCATATAACAAGTCTCCTGTGTCCTTATTCTCAGCATGTGGTGGAGTTTAGTATCTAGCGGAGCTTTCAGGACTTTGTGGTAACGTTTTTTCATATATAGATCACTATTAAAAAACAAATCTAATATTTTATTATATCTGCTTCTCGCACATTGATCGTGGCTATTATCACACAGTTATTGGGCAGGGGGTAATATTCAGCAAAATAAATGATCCTATGAAAGTCTTTATCGCTGTGGGAAGCTGAGGGCGGCTGCTTATTTATCTGCAGATACCTATGTGGTATTATACAATGTCCATTCAAATTTAAGGGGTTGTGCAGGATTAGAAATACATGGCTGCTATCATTAAAAAAAACAGCGCCACACATGTCCACAGGTTCATTGTGGTATTGCAGTAAATAGAGTATTCACTTCAATAGAGCTGAGCTGCAATACCAGACACAACCCATGGACAAGTGTGGCGCTGTTTCTAGAACAAAGTAGCCAAGTTTTGCTCTCCGCTCTGGCTCATAGATGGCCAGGTCTTAAAGGGGTTGTTCGGGCACAGACAGGTTTTTCATACTGATGACCTACCTCAGGATAGGTCATAAGTATATGATCGGTGGGGGTCCGACACCTGGACCCCGCACTGATCAGTTGCTCCGGTTGACTCTTGCCAGGTTATGCCACACGGGACAGGAGGGCCAGGTTGTTGTTTCCTTCACGCTCTTTCAAAGACCCTTGAGCCAATTCTCTACCTTTTGTTTACTTACAATATAGATTGTCTGTAGAGGGGAGTCCCGCAGAGGTTCCTTCACCAACTAGCCAAAGTGATTAACTAGGGCCTCATAGTAGCCGGATTGTCTACGATATGTATAACCTTAGTCCATTAAAGGGGTTGTCTAGTTTAGAAAAACATTTTTGAGTCACCATATTAGAGAATTTTGTATTCCGGATCATCATCTCCTGACCAGAGTGGAGAAAGTCTGCAAAGAGCGCCCCTCACTGTGGAGGACTAAACACATTCATACATTACATGTACAGTCTAGTCATATCAATGAGTCCTGTGTAATGTTTATTTATTGCAAGGGAACTGGACATTTCATACCAGATTCCCTCATAGATTAACCCCTTAAGGACGCAGCCTAGTTTTGGCCTTAAGGCTCAGATCCCATTTTTCAAATCTGACATATTTCCCTTTATGTGGTAATAACGTCGGAATGCTTAACCCCTTAAGGACGCAGCCTAGTTTTGGCCTTAAGGCTCAGAGCCCATTTTTCAAATCTGACATATTTCACTTTATGTGGTAATAACGTCGGAATGCTTAAACCTATCCAAGCGATTCTGAGATTGTTTTCTCGTGACACATTCGGCTTCATGTTCGTGGTAAAATTTGGTCGATATATTCAGTGTTTATTGGTGAAAAATGGCAAAATTTTGAAAAAATTTCATTTTTCAGAATTTAAATGCATCTGCTTGTAAAACAGACTGTTATACCACCCAAAATAGTTAATAGTTCACATTTCCCATATGTCTACTTTAGATTGGCATCGTTTTTTGAACACTTTTATTTTTCTTAGACGTTACAAGGCTTAGAACATAAACAGCAATTTCTCATATTTTTAAGAAAATTTCAAAAGCCTTTTTTTTAAGATACCTCTTGAGTTCTGAAGTGGCTTTGAGGGGCCTATGTATTAGAAACCCTGATAAAACACCCCATTTTAAAAACTAGACCCCTCAAAGTATTCAAAACAGCATGTAAAAAGGTTTTTTTAACCCTTCAGGCATTTCACAGGAATTAAAGCAAAGTGGAGGTGAAATTTGCAAATTTCATTTTTCTTGCTGAATTTCAATTTTATTAATTTTTTTTTTTGTAACACAGAAGGTTTTACCAGAGAAACACTACTAAATATGTATTGTCCAGATTCTGCAGTTTTTAGAAATGTCCCACATGTGGCTCTACTGCGCTCGTGGAATAAAACACAAGCCCTAGAAGCAAAGAAGCACCTAGTGCATTTGGAGGCCCCTTTTTTATTAGAATATATTTTAGGCAACATGCCAGGTTTGAAAAGGTGTTGAGGTGCCAAAACAGTAGGAATCCCCCAATAGTGACCCCATTTTGGAAACTACACCCCTCAAGGAATTCATTTATGGTTGTTGTTACCATTTTGACCGCACAGTTTTTTCACAGCCCGTATTTGAATTGGGCTGTGAAATGAAAAAAATTTCATTTTTTCCAATAAAATGTCATTTGTGATCAAAATTTCTTATTTTCACAGGGAACAAAATACCCCATTTTGTTGCCCAATTTGTCCTTAGTGCGGCAATACCCCATTTGTGGTGATAAACTGCCATTTGGGCCCATGGGAGGGCTCAGAAGGAAAGGAGCGCTATGTGTTTGTTGGAGTCCAGATTTTGCTGGATTGGTTTTCGGGTGCATTGTCACATTTGCCGAGCCTCAGAGGTATCAAAGCAATGGAAACCCACCAGAAATGACCCCATTTTGGAAACTACACCCCTCAAGGAATTCAAAATTGGTTGTTGTTACAATTTTGACTGCACAGTTTTTTCACAGCACCTATTTGAATTGGGCTGTGAAATGAAAAAAATGTCATTTTTTCCAATAAGATGTAATTTTTTTTATCAAAATTTCTTATTTTCACAGGGATCAAAATACCCCATTTTGTTGCCTAATTTCTCCTGAGTGCAGCAATACCCCATTTGTGGCGATAAACTGCCGTTTGGGCCCAAGGGAGGGCTCAGAAGGAAAGGAGCGCTATTTGATCTTTGGAGTCCAGATTTTGCTGGATTGGTTTTCGGGTGCCATGTCGCATTTACAGAGCCCCAGAGGTATCAAAGCAATAGAAACCAACCACAAATGACCCCATTTTGGAAACTACACCCCTCAAGGAATTCATTTATGGGTGTTGTGACCATTTTGACCCCATAGTTTTTTCACAGAACTTATTTGAATTGGGCTGGGAATTAAAACAAATTTTTTTTTTTCAAATAATATGTAGTTTTGGCTGAAAATTTCTTATTTTCACAAGAAACAAAATACCCCATTCTGTTGCGCAATTTGTTCTCAGTGCCGCAATACCCCATTTGTGGTGATAAACTGCCGTTTGGGCCCATGGGAGTGCTCAGAAGGAAAGGACCACCAATTGGCCTACTGGGGATTTTCTAGTGCGAAGTCATGTATGCGGAAGACCCTGAGGTACCAGTACAGTTGAAACCCGCAAGAAGTGACCCCGTTTTAAAAACTACAACCTTAAGGCATTCATCTAGAGGTGTAGTGAGCATTTTGACCGGAGACCTACACCCCATAAACTGTAATGTGGGTTCTCCCGGGTATGGCAATACCCTACATGTGGCTGTTATTGTCAGGGATCATTACTATGTATATTGTCTGAAAAATATTATCCTCACACATATGTATATACATTTCAGTTCTTTGTGTAATATACTGATATATATAACAAGTTCTTTGTTCATGTCGGACACACCTATGGAAGACACCGCCCCCTGGAATGCAAAGAGGAGTGTGCAGAAGAATGTACATGAAAACTTATGGCTGAGGAGCGAATGGGATTTAAGCAAGTCCCACATCTATAGGGAGGGGCATGTGTCTCTTTCTGTGTTTCTTTGTTCTGAATAAAAAGTTTTCAGTCTTCCTCCTGACTGAGAGAGGGAAGCTTTGTACCAAACATTTGTGTGGTGTACTTCTCTCCAGGCATGCCTTCAGCTTTCAATTTACAGAGGTGGTTATTCGGTGTGAAATACGGACCTGACATTTGGCGCCTCACGTGGGGCCTCACTCGTGGAAATATCAAAATCCGGACAGTCGACAATCACAGGGTGAAACAGAGGACTCAAAGTTGCCCACTGAAGGAATTTGATCACCTCCGCAATAACACGGTAAGCAAATTGATTTTATAAATCTTCGTCTTATCTGTGTTAGTGGGCAGTCTTGTGGCGATCTGTAGAACCCTTTTGTTGATTTCCTGATTTATCTCAGGCGACAGAGGTGATATTTTCCGCTGTGAGGTAAAAAAAACCTGTGAGACCTTAGTCGCGACCGACTAACCATCCTCTGGGTAATTAGGGACTAAATAAAGATTATATAAGCAACCGGAGAGTTATCGACTGTGAAATTTTAATATTTCCAGCGTATCCGGAGAGTCTAAATAAAGATTATATAAGCGACCGGAGAGTTATCGACTGTGAAATTTTAATATTTCCAGCGTAGCCGGAGAGTCTAAATAAAATTATATTTTGGCGGACCGGAGGCTGTAGACTGAGGAATTGTAATATTTCCGGCGAGGCCTGGGAGTCGTTGACCGAAAATTGTTATATAAATTACGTGTATAATATAGACTGTTAGGCATATGATTTAATGAAGCGAAGAGAAGGGAAGCAGTATGTGAGTAAAATGAAGAAATTGATGGAAGTGTGTGGAATCCATAGAGGAGGGCGGCTGCAAGCCGGAGATTGGGCAAAAGGTATTCTGGAGAACAAAGGGAAGTTGGAAGGTAGAAAGTTGATGGAAAGTGCTTTAGAGGGATTTGCAGAAGAGGAAGTTAGGAATAAGAAAGGTATTGTATGCATTAGAAAACAGGACCAGCCGACGCCCGGTAATGGCGTCCGTACCTCATGTTGAGTGTGTCCTTATTGTGGGTGGGAAACCACCCCCCCTTCACAGCTGCGCACTGTGTTTCCAATGGGAGAGGCTGCCCCCCCTGCCCCTGATGTGGCCACGCCCGGCCCAACTAAATCAGTATGAAATAATCACCTTGTTAATTTTGTCATTTGTAGTGTTTTTTCTATTTACAGAAGTTCCAGTCTAGTTCACTGATGAAACAACACGTCATCATAATATAGATATGGTGGCCGACAGATTGTACTGTTAAAGATTATGTGGTTGATGTTTTGAACGTAGATAATTCCTATACAATGGTGTGATGAATGATTGCAGATACGTATGTTGTTTTGCCGGCATTGAAAGTGTTAAGATTGTGAGACTAGAAGTTGTGAGAAATGAGTGTGTGACCCCCCCTCCCTCCCCCCTGTAGTGTGCTGTGTTTGGAAGGAGGAGGGGGGCTGACTGAGTGCAGTCTGCAGGGCTGATGAGACAAAGGGATTTCAATATGCACTGCTTTTAGATATATATATATATATATATCAGTAATGTCTACAAACCTAAATAAATTTCTTCTCTTTGCGCATGCGCTGTTGTTTATAAAAGTTCCGATATTTATGTGTTATGATGTGATCAGATTTCATGTGTTTTGATGTTAATTCAGATGTATTAAACTACAGATACTGTGAGACACGGGGTTTTGAAAATGTATGTGCCCCCTCTGTTCCCTATTCTTATGTACAGCTTATTGGTTTGCAGTAATTAATGTTATCAGAGATAATATTTTCTGTTTTATTGAATAACTAACTACAATTGTTTTGTTTTTGATTTCACATATAAATTATGTCATTGTAAAGATCACATTTATTTGTCAGGAAAAAGTCATTTTTGTTTCAGGCTGTTGTACATTACAGGGGGTTAAACTAGTGTTATGTTGAGATGTAGTTTTGAACTCTGCTACATTACTCTCGCAGAGTCCACAAAGGGGGGAAGGGTGAAGGAACTGATCAGGTACAATTTTGGTTTATGTGTAAGAGACCATCCCCCTCCAGCAAAGTTACACAGGAGGTGACGTCACTCACAGATGAGTCTTTACAGATTTAGATGGGGGAGAAGGCAAAACAAAAATTGTCTGGACATTGTTAATTTGATGTAAAGTTTTTAGGAATATTTTATTTTGAATCAAGTATTTGCAGAACCTGATAAAAGTGAGATTCTCAAAGTGTTCTGGATTATCAGATGAGTGTGGAGAAGTGTATAACATTTGGTTTTATTTTAGAGAATGAAGACGCCACCCCTTTGAGATGTTCTATCTATATGTGACATGGGTTTTTAATGTAAATTTGTAATAAAGAGATATTTTATTATACAATATGTACAAGACAGGATACGAGGCACCAGGTAAATCATCCAGAAACCACTCTCACCTTCTTGTTCATCTCAAGGAGCGGAGCTGGAGGTGCTCGCTGAGGCTGTAACCTGGCAGAAGGTAAGACGGCCGACATCTACACTGGCTCTAGGTACGCTTTTGGCATCGCCCACAATTATGGGCCCATTGGTAGTAGGAACTTTATTGGATCATCGAGTAAGCCAATTGAGAGAGCGAGAAAAGACAGACCTGACAACAAGGGTATGTGCGGTCAGGTGTCAGTAAATTGGGTTGTCCCTGGATACAATAATGCCACCACTAGGTTTGTAGCAGCCGGCGTGATGTGCGCACGGCATGACATAGGTAAAACTGCAAAGGTACCTGTGAAAAGTGCAGCCCGGCCAGATTACCCATCCCAGCCACTGCAGAACATACAACTACCCGAGGTAGTAGAAGTGTATGACAAAGTGCTCGTGTGTGTAGACCTGTTCTCAGGGGGGGCCTGAAGCCCGGCCTGTATTTTCCCCACTGCAGACGTTGTGTGTAAGTGACAGGGGAACAATGTTATCCCAAGTATTGAACTGGTGTTTGTACAATGATAAGATGTCAGCAGTTCTCTAGACATTGTCCCAAAGTTAGTTTGTTTAATAATTGTATTTAAGAAGTGTTGTGGGAATATTAAATTCTGAAGTTAAAGTTTTATGTAAAGTTCTAGACCAGCCTTAGCATTGGGCTATTAGAGTCATGCGTCAGATAAAAGGTACAGAAGCGGAATATTCCCATTCGAAAACATTTTTATTTGTTTATTTTTGTTGTGAAAGGGAAATTTTAGAGCAGAGAATTCTGTGCAGTGTATATGTGTAAGTATAGATATATATATGAAAAGAAGAAGAATCAGTTTGTAAGTTTTAGTTACTGACCAGTGTGAACGTTTAAAATAAATCTGTCATTGTTAATGTTCTCCTTCAAGTTAATTATCTGATTAAGATCAATTACTGATTAGGCTATGAAAAGCTTGTTCTTCACAGGAAGAGTCCAACTGGGAGCAGAAGGCTTGAGAACCAGATTCTAACAGAATGTGGACGGATAAGGGAAGATGAACCGGTAACACCCAAGGCACTCTTGATGGCACTTGCATTGATGGTGCATGACCTCACATATGCCCCAAGACTGCAAGGATCGATTTGGTAAGATCTAATTGGTATGTCCCAGGTTTTACAGCTGTCGCTGTTAAATTCTGTTAGAGCTGTTTGATTTGCCTACAGAACAGTCCTGGCAGACCGGTGCCAACCTTATCATACCCGCCTCCCACAAAGAGAACAGACCTTGAGAGGCCTTCCCAGGTAGAACGAACCAGATTAGAGTAAGAAAAATTGGTTTGAGACACTTGTCAGATAAACATGTGGAATCTGTGTATATTTCTGTGAGGTGGAGATGTTCTAGGCAAGCAGATGAGATCAGGGTACAAATCCTGCTGAAAGAGTATCACCAAGTGCAAATGAAATGTACCCAGTAATCACACATATTCTAGGTGTCCTGTCCATTGGAACAGAGAAGGTGTTTGATGTCATTTAAGGGCCTGACATTATTGTATGTACTTAGAACAGCGTTTATAATGTATGCGGATGATGTTATCACCAGATTAGTATTTATTTTAACAATTGACAAGAGTTGGGGGTCCCCAGCAAGTGCCAGTAAATATGAACTAAAAGACTTTTAACACGATGAACTCCATCACTGAGATGCGGCAGCCACAGCCTGAGCCAGTACAACGCGTTTATCATGAACTGACGGCAGTGTCACAATTCTAAGCGGCCGCCCAGACAAGTAACTTACCAGAGGAAGAGTACAGATGCGGAGGGTTTGATAGTCACAATACAACTCCACTAATCCGCCTACGTGGGATCTCACCCCCGGCTCACAACATGAGGTGCTATGTACAGCCTGATGACGTAAACTAAAGGAGACGGTGTCGGACAGATGAGAAGGACCAAACCAAGTCCTGATGACATCAGCAAAGATCAAAGTAAAGACCAAAGACCTGAGTGAATCCGTCAGCAGGATCAAGTGTTTTGATAAGTAAGTGACTAGGAGGGGGTAATAATAACTCCCCCACTGGACACCAACGTAGTCTGACTCCACAATTGTGTGGGTTACCCTGAGGGTGACAGTCAGTGAAGAGCAGAAGACAGGAGAATAAGAAGACGATGGTGTACAGGACTGGCAATGAACTGATGGGACCCGAAACCTGAGGGTGATAGCATGAGATTGGTGATAGCATTATGTTATTAGTTGAGGCCCTATTGTTTATAATGTCTCAGGTTTATAATTATAATGTGTGTAAATGTGCCACGGCACTGCAAATTACAATCTGAGGAGTTTTATGTGAAGGTGTGAGGTGAAGGTCACTGTACTGCCCATGACCTGTCATATCTGCAGGGGTAAAAGTCCCATTAGGACAGTAAGTGACAGTGCGACAGTTGTTACCATTAATAAAATGTAGACCGGATTAATTATATATATATATATATATATATATATATATATATATTACAACCAGCAGCGGTTTGTAGATTATATCAAGACAACCATCCTGTATCCAGAGGAGAATAGGGAAAGTTAGGACCACTCCGACACCTTGGAAGTCCAGGTACAAAGGGGGGTTACTCATCAGGAGTAGCTCGTCTCAAGCTGGTGAAAAAATCCAAAACCCCTACCCGCCTGGTTCGAGTGGTCAGTGGTAGGTTGCTAGTCAAGACTCAGGGATAGAATTTTTAGGGGGGACTGTCAGGCATCATTACTATGTATACATATGTATATACATTTCAGTTCTTTGTGTAATATACTCATATATATAACAAGTTCTTTGTTCATGTCGGACACACCTATGGAAGACACCGCCCCCTGGAATGCAAAGAGGAGTGTGCAGAAGAATGTACATGAAAAATTATGGCTGAGGAGCGAATGGGATTTAAGCAAGTCCCACATCTATAGGGAGGGGCATGTGTCTCTTTCTGTGTTTCTTTATTCTGAATAAAAAGTTTTCAGTCTTCCTCCTGAGGGAAGCTTTGTACCAAACATTTGTGTGGTGTACTTCTCTCCAGGCATGCCTTCAGCTTTCAATTTACAGAGGTGGTTATTCGGTGTGAAATACGGACCTGACATTATCAGCTGCCTGGGCACACAGCAGGGCCCAGAGGGGAAAGACGAGGGGGGATAAGCTGTGTGGAGTGCATCAGGGTAAGTAAAATTGGGGTAAATTATAAACCAAGGGATGTAAGATAATTTTTAAAACACTCTTTCATACAGAGCTCTGGTTATTCGGGACACGTGTCACATTGATATATTGTGTCATCCCTTATCGCCCTCTTATAGCAGACTTTGCACCTCTTTTGACTTTTTCCCTTCTTGCCAGTTTGGGGAACTTCTCCTGGAAAGTGTTGCCGCCCTGGTACGATGCGTGTGGCCTCGCTTCCAGAAGTACTGGGTGCCCCCCTTCTTGGTCCCTAAAGATTAGGTTCTTGATAATCACCTCTTGAAACTCCAGGAAAGTTCCCCTCTGGCCTGCACATCGATGTAGCACGTACACATTGTACAATGCCATCTGTATGATGTGCCCAGCCAGCTTCTTATACCACACCGCATAGCGCTGTAGGGCTTCAGGACTTGATCTGACAAGTCCATCCCTCCCATGTACCTATTGTTTTCCAGGATGCAGTCTGTCTTTTACCTCCAGTGATCCCTGCTCTCTAGCCTCCCTCCACATCTCTGGTGGGATTTTATTTTCTGCAGGTAGCTCTACTACATTATCTGTACTACGAGAGTTATCACTGTGTTATCTGTGGTGCCCCCCGGGCCGGTCCCCCCATGGACATTTAGGGCCATGGCCGCCCATTGCTGTAAAATGTATTAAAAAGTTACGCCAGAGCAGGGGAGGGATAGGGACTGGAGTGGGAGCAATTTAATGCAATTCTCGGTGTTCTCAGGCAGAGTGTGTGTGCTCTGGTTGACTGCATTATACATCAGATGTGACATCATAGAATGCAGCCGGCCGATGGTCATACATGACGACGACAAAAGCGACAAGGGGCCAAACAAAACACCCTCCTAACTAATAAATGCATATTGACACAGATAAGTAAAATTGAAAGGTGCTCGTCACAGCTTTATTAAGTGTTTTCTTTTTGACACAAGTAAGATATATAAAACCAAGTGTAAATATAGTACAACATAGTTACCATATTACCAATACGTGGCTAAGTCCTTGACAACAGCAAATATAAATGAAGCAATACCCTTAAACCACAAGTCGTGACGATGTAAGCTACAGTGGCATCACTACGGGTACGCTGCAACTCCACTCTGTACCACGCTGCCCAGGGACGGCCCTTAGAGAAGCCCAAATCCACCGCCATCATAACTTTTAAAATAAAACCAATATATTGTGTCCAGAGACAGCAATATATAAACATAACCTACCGGTGCCAAGGACCCGCCCAGCATGAAAACTCATTTCCAGGTCCAACTAGAGCCAAAAATTCAAGACATTAAGGCCCACATCTGACAAAGTGAACCCCATTCTTACCAATATAGGATCCCTTAGTTTCCAACGGCCTGTGACAAACCACCAAACCCCATGGGGGCTCACAGGCATATAGCCGCTGAGCCAGGGACTGTTGCAGGGAAGGGGTTAAGTGAGGCTGAGGAGTTGGCTCCCCTCCCCCTCCCTGTTACAGGGGTGAGTCATTTGGGCAGGGGGGGCGTTAGAGGAGGAGAGGGTGCGGGCTTAGTGTATGGGAAGGGGTTATATAAGGGGCTGCTTACCTGTAGTGGGCCTCTTTGTCAAAAAATTTCTCAGACATGGATCGTGCACATCTCCTTCAGGCGCCGCGCGCCACTATCGCTGCAGAGGGGAGCGACTGGCTGCAGTCCCTGCTGAGGGAGTCAGCTGTGTCTGCTCCTGCTCCTCCTGCCGGGCGGCGGCGTTCGGCTCGGGCCCCTCGTCCGCCGGTCCGGCTCTCTCTCTCCACTTCCGGTGGGGTGCGGTCGGCGGCGGGGGCTGCGATCGCGGTGCTGATTCCGGTCCCTCCCTCGTCGGTGATGTCGCCTCCTCCGGCTCCTGTGCTTCCAGGACCGGGAGTGTCGGTGGCCGTTGTGGGGGATGTGGTTCCCCCGACACAGGTATGCAGGGGAGCCACGGGTGTGGTGGGCCTTAGGCCCCGCCCTATGGATGGGGGGATTCGTGGGACAGGCCCTGGTGGCGGCCTCCATTTCTGCAGCTGTGGCTGCTTCCCCGGCGGGGAGCGTGCTGTTGCTATTCGCTTCAGAGGGACGGGAGGTGGGGGGTCTTGTAGGGGAGGGGGAGGAGGGGGTAGATGAGTCGGGGGAAGATGGGTCGTTTGACGGGTCAGAGCTTTTCTTTTCGGGCCGGTCGGCTAGGAGGGTGGAACATCAGGCGGTGGCCCCTCCCGCTGATGTGCTGCCGGTGCTGCCTGGGCCGGCGGCGGGGGCAGCTGTGTTGGTGGCGGGCGTACAAGGAGAGTGCCGGGATCGGTCCCATAGCAGGCACGGTGCGAGTAGGGCTGGGTCAGGGCGGCGCCACGTGTCCGGACGCAGTCGGTCTAGGAGGCATCGGCGTCATCATCATCACCGTTAGAGGCGGTCTCCGTCTGACTCCTCATCGTCCGACGACTCCCAGCATAGTTGGCAGGCCGCAAGGAGCGGTCGCAGTAGTGTTCGCGCTGTGTCCGACCTGGGGACTCAGAGTCGGCGTTCCTCAGTGGGAGCGGCGGGGGTTGCTCCCCCTACGACTGAGGAGGTTTTGGTGGTCCCGGTGGCCACAACGGCTGAAGTGGGTCCATCCGCGCCAGGAGGTTCGTCAGCTGCTGGACACGGTGAGTATGCCTGCCTTAGGGCTTGGAATGCTGATAACATGTCTGCAAATGTTTTATTGTCTGCTGTGCAATCTCTGGTGACTGGGGCCGTATCGTCGCCCGTCGTCGCAGGCCGTAGGGGCGAGGTCCACGGTGGAGGCGTCCACATCTATGTCCACTCTATCGGTCCCCGCTTTCAGAGATTCCTATTTTTGTGGCGTGTCTCTGTTAGGTGCTCATGTGTCTGATGAGGTGCGTGAGAAAATTGGGAAGAACGCGTATCTTGATATTTGGTCCCTTTTGTCAGTTGATTCGTCTACGGTGGATAAAGAGCGTAGACTTGAAAGGGGTGTGTTGAGTAAGCCGAGGGTCGTGCGGTCTTTTAATAATTGTGTGCAGGCCTTTGCTATTTTAGGGGGGTGTTTAGTCAGGCTCGGCCAGAGTGTGCGGGTCAGTTATTTGTGTATTTGGATACGATTTTTAGTGCATATAAATCGCACGGCGGCTCGGCCTGGTGGCGGTATGATGAGGAGTTCCGTCGGTGTCTGGCGCAGAGGCCTGAGGTGGGGTGGGATACGAAAGCGACTGATGTTTGGCTGCACTTGATGATGGCACAGCGGCCCTTTCAGCCTGCCGCCCCCGCCTCTTCTCTTTCCCGTGGGGGCGGGGTTGGCGGGGGAATTGGTGGTGTTCGTCGTGCAGGAGCCTGTTGGCTCTTTAATGAATGACACTGTAGATTCTATGCCTCTTGTAAGTTCCGGCATGAGTGTTCCTCCTGTGGGGGTACCCATGCAGCGGTCAGGTGCTCCAGTCGCGTGGCGGCAGTCACCCGCCCTGCGGGTGTGGGTAGAGGGGAGGACGCCGGTGCGCATATCCTCGATGCTCCCGTGGTTAAACCGGTATCCCAAGATGGCGGAAGCCGCCCTGCTTAGAGTGGGTTTTTGTTTTGGATTCTTTATTCCGTTTACGGCACAGGCGGACCCGGTTATGTTTAGGAATTTGAAGTCGGCGGAGGAGTTCCCAGCCGTTATTAGGGAAAAGGTGGAAAAGGAGGTGGAGCTGGGCCGCATGGCCGGCCCATTTCTTTCATTGCCCTTCCCGAATCTTCGGGTGTCGCCCCTGGGGGTGGTTCCTAAGAAGGTGCCTGGTAAGTTCCGTCTGATTCACCATCTGTCCCATCCCAAGGGGCGGTCGGTGAACAACGGGATTGACAGTGATTTGGCAACGGTTTCGTATGTTTCATTTGATCGGGCGGTTGAATTGGTATGTCGGGATGGGGCGGGCGCCCTTATGTCCAAGTCGGATATTGCGTCCGCTTTTCGTTTGTTGCCTGTTCATGCGGATTGTTTTCACCTGTTGGGTTGTGCGTTGGAGGGTTTTTTCTATAATAACATGTGTTTGCCGATAGGCTATTCAATTTCTTGTTCGTATTTTGAGGTGTTCAGCTCAATTCTGGAATGGGCGGTGAGGGATTTTTTGTTTGTAGGGCCTGGGTCCTCAGGGCAGTGTCAATTTTTGTTGCGGTCCTTTCAGTTTCTGGCTCAGCGCTTTGGGGTCCCCCTTTCTGAAGAAAAAACGGAGGGACCAGTGACGGTATTGAGTTTTCTGGGCTTTGAAATTGATTCGGTTGTCATGGTCTTTCGCCTCCCGGTGGAGAAGGTGGTGAAATTGCGCGCCACATTGGACATGGCTCTGGCTGCGAGTAAGTTGGTGTTGCGGCAGATTCAATCATTGTTAGGGCTGTTGGTCTTTGCGGGTCGTATTATGCCCATGGGGCGGGTGTTTGCCAGGAGGTTGTCCTTAGCTACAGTGGGCGTTTCGGTGCCTTCTCATCATGTTCGTATTTCTAGTTCTGTTAAGGCGGATCTGCGCGTCTGGCGCACTTTCTTGGAGGACTACAATGGGCGTACGTGTTGGAGGACGCCTTCCATTTCCAGCGTGGACTTGGAATTGTTTCCGGACGCGGCTGGCGCAGCAGGGTTTGGGGCGTTGCTGGGTTCGGCCTGGTGCGCGGAAGCTTGGCCTGATTCTTGGAAGGACAAGGGTTGGTGCGCAAATTTGATGCTGTTGGAACTTTTCCCCATAGTTGTCGCCGTTGAATTGTGGGGGGCACGCCTCTCCAACAGGTCTGTGGTGTTTTGGACGGATAACATGAGTGTTGTTTTTGCTGTTAACCTATTTACTTCTTCCTCAGGTCCGGTGTTGGCTTTGCTCCGTCATTTGGTGTTGCGGTGCTTGCAGTGCAACATCATTTTTCGTGCTCTGAATATCCCAGGTGTTCATAATGTTGTTGCTGATGCTTTATCTCGTTTTCATTGGCAGGTTTTTCGCTCTCTTTGCCCGCAGGCGGAGCTGGAGGGGGCCAGCTGCCCGGAGATTTTGTGGAGGCTGCTGGATCGGAGCTAGTGCCCTTAGTGAGGTCGTCCCTGGCGCCCTCGACATGGGCTACTTACGGTAATGCGTGGAAGGAATGGTTGAGCGCTGCGGGGGATAGACTGGTCGGGGAGGATCCGGTGCTGCGCACGACGGTGACGCTGGAATATTTGACGGCTTTGCGTGGGTGCGGGGTGTCGGGGGTTGTGGCACAGCGGCGTCTGGCCGGGGTGGCTTTCTTTTCTAAGTTGAGGGGGTGGTCGGATGTGACTAAGGCCTCACTCACACGAGCGTGGCGTTTTTGCGTCCACAAAAAACACTTAACAGCTCCGTGGGGCAGCAGCATATGATGCGCGGCTGCGTGCTTTTCGCGCAGCCGCCATCATTATGACATTCCATTTGGATGTTTGTAAAAAGAAAAGCACTTGGTGCTTTTCTGTTTACATTCATCCTTTTGACAGATGTTGCGCCAATCACGCAGTTCGCACGGAAGTGCTTCCGTGCAGCATGCATGGTTTTCACGCACCCATTGACTTCAATGGGTGCGTGATTCGCGCAAAACGCCGAAAGTACGGACATGTCGTGACTTTTTTTCAGCGAACTCACGCTGAGTAAAAATCACGAACATGTCTGCACGGCCCCATAGACTAATATAGGTCCGTGCAACACGTGTGCAAATCACGCGCGTTGCACGGACGTTTTTCCCGTTCATCTGAATAAAGCCTAAGTCCTTTTTTATTTTGCAAGCCTTGAAGGGGTGGAAGAAGATGGCTTCTAGGTGGGAGTCGCGGCGACCGGTGTCTTTTTCTTTGTTGCAGGAGCATATAGGGGCGTTGCCATCGGTGTGTTCTTCTCCATATGAGTCTGTTTTGTTTTCTGTGGCTTTTTCGTTGTGTTTTTTCGGGGCTTTGCGGATTTCGAAGCTAGTTCCGGGGGTTTGGTTTTGGAGGACGTCGTAGTCTCCTCGGTGGGGGTTGGGTTGCAGATTAGTCGCTCTAAAACTGATGTGTTTGCGGGGGTTGTTGAGTGGCGCTTCGGGCAGTCCCGGGTCCGGCCTGTGCGGTGGCGGCAATGTTGGCTTTCTTGTTGGTGCGTAGTTCCGGGGCCCAATTTTTGTCACACTCGGATGGATGGCCGCTTACTAGGTTTCAGTTTTCTGCTATTTTTCGGAAGGCTTTGGTTCAGGTTGGACAACCGCCAGGGGATTACGGTACTCATTCGTTCCATATTGGGGCGGCCACGATGGCTAGTGAATTAGGGTTATCGGATGCGGCTGTGAGGCGCATAGGGAGATGGAAGTCTGATTGTTTTGCTGGTTATGTTCGCCCGGACCTTATTTTGCACTAATTTCAGTTTTCATTTTAGGTACCAGACCAGCGGTGTGGATAGTCGGGTACTCCTATGTGTTTTGGGCTGAGAGGAGGGCTGCCATACGCCCTGGGGGACGTTCGTTGGGCTTTGCAAGTGCTGAAGTCTACTGGAGAGGCATCCGGGGCCTGTGCTGGTTGCAGGCACTGCCCGAAGTGGTCGACATCAGCCGGCATCGCTTGGTTCCAACTGTTTTATCTAGGAGGCAAAGATCTGTGTTCGGTTAGGGTGATACAGTCAGATTTAGAAAGGTTCGTTGGCTTTTTCCCCAGGGTAGTTTTGGTCTGGTCAGAAATTGTTCCCAGGTTGGTTTGGCATGGAGCACGGGACGTGAATGCCATTGAGCGGGTGAGGCGCCTATTAAACACCAGGGTGTCTAGGTTTGTCCGAGCTAGAGGCGGGGTGGTGGTGCGTCATTGGGAGTTAGAGGGTGATAATAGAGGTTTGTTGTTGCCAGACGGGGTGCACCTAACGGAGATTGGGCTGGATATTTTCCTGTCGGGGTTGCAGGATGGGGTTGAGCAAGGTCTGTTTTTGTTGGGGGTCGGTGAGCCGTGTAGTTAAGGAATACACAGTCACCTGGTGGTGGTAGTAGAAGGGGATTTACCTACATGTCCTTGGTTAGGCAGGCATACAGGTTGTTATCGACCTATGTTAAGGTCATTGTGTTTTTATATTTGGTAAATTTGTTATTTACATTTATTGTGTTAATAAAGCTGTGGCCGACCCCCGGGTCAACCCCACTTTAAAAGAGAGTTATGTGTCGGTGTGATGTTAATTTTAGTATGGGGAGGGGAGACTTATGGGTTAAATGTTGCTATATGCATACAGTCCATTTAACCGGACAAATTAGCCACCGTTTTGTTAATTTTCGCCCGGTTTCTATTCAGCACTGATAAAGACAGCGCATCCCCCCCCATTTTAGTCGCTGAACAATTTTATTGCACCTGTCTACACTTTTTTATTTTTTATTTTGTTGGTATGTGCTGATGAAACTTTGTTTGTTGTGACTGCCTCCATTTTTGATCTTGCACTCCTCCCATTCTACCCTGGGTGATTTTAATTAGTCTAATGCGGGTTCCTACCATCCCCAGATATATGTAGGCTTAGTTCCAGTTCTGGGTGTATGAGCAGCATAGGGTTTCACATACTTGTTGTGGCAGGTAAGCTCACACAATTTGATTAAAATGCACACTAAGAACCTCCCTATTGTAAATAGATTCAGTAGTAATGCATATTTATTTATATACAGTGTTTCGGTGGCATTAGTGTTCACAGCGTGCTTTTGCCATTTTCTTATGTAACGTATTGTTCACAGTCAGACATTCTTGCTCCTGTATACACAGTTTTCTCATTTTGTTGCAATGTGCGGATCAAACTTTCTTGATATCCATCTATTTATCTATCTCATATCTATCTTGGACACAGCAACTCTATAAGATTACGACCCCTAGCGCTACACCACTGGATAGAATTGGATAAATGGTCTTTGCAGACAGTATTAAATATGATATGCTGAGAGGATCCCAGCAGTCAGTATCATACATGATCGGCTCAGGCTCCAGGCACACGACTGTGCAGTAATTATGACCCGAAACTACGGGCACAGCCAACAGATGTCTATAATGGGAGTACAGCCCGTAAAATAAATAGGACGCATCTTTTTTTTTTTTTTCAGAAAATTTCTATGGCACGGACACCTTTGTGTGTCCGTTGGCCATTGAAACGAATATGACCGTAAAACGGGCGATTTTAAGGTCGTGTGCATGGGGCCATAGATAAAGGGTCCCAGCCTTGTACTTATGCTCAGGGGGAAGTATGGCATTTCTGGGACCTTTAATTAAAGACACCTGTAGAGAGTGCCCAACACAGTACTACCTGAATATAGCATTACAACCACCCACAACTAGCCAGATTCAACACCACAGCAGAAGCCTAGCATTACCAGAAAGGGGAAGGGCCATGGTGTTTATTAAGCCTTCCCAGCCAAATGATGCCACCCTAGTAACGATGGCAGGTCAGGGTTTGCCTGTTCACCAGCTAACATTAAGCCTCACCTTGGTAATGGACACAGACAGAGGCCATTACTAAAAGTAGTAATAATAAAGTTATGAAAAAAAACAGACAGACATACAGAATTTTTTTTTATTTAAATAAACCCCAACACACACATCCCTTGTTAACCACTTTATTAAAAATATAAAAAACGCTGTCTCTGAAGCAGTTCTTGAATCTGAAGTAGTCCAACAACCGAACCTGTAAAAAAAAAAAAAAAACACACACAAGAGGAGATGTATTAATAAAAAAGCAAAAAACAATTTTAAAAGGCCTCCTTCACATCATTTTATTAGCCTACGTTTATCATGTACATCAGGAACTCTCCAGACGTACACAATAAACATGTTCATCAGACTCCAGTTTCCCAATGGATAACAGTGTGTCTTTTTGGCCTCCGTCTGGCTGGTCTATGTCGGTATACTTTTTTCTTTAAAGGATGGAATAGCATAGTGGACTAGGTTAATCCAACCCACAATTATTTTTTTTTTAAATACAAGTATACCACACGGTATACATTTTTTTTTTAACAGAGCTTTTGGGTGACTGATGCCACTGTATGGCATCTGTCACAGGTATATGTTAAACTTATACCTCTGGGAGACCCAAACATCATCTTCCATATAAGGACAGTGAAGTCACGGGCTTCCACAGGGCCAGAATCCCCAGGGAGTGAGCTACTAAAGACTCTACCCCAGGACTCCGGCCCTGGGAAAGCTCCTAGCGTCACTGTCCATATATACACAGTAATGTCAAGGGCTTACCCAGAGCCGGAGTCCCAGAACAGAGGTTATACTAGTGCTCTGGGGAAGCCCCTGACATCACGGTCCATATACAGTAGATCTGCTCCGGGTCTGGAGATTCCTCTGACATTACTGTCTATATGTGGATGTAACGTTCACGGCCGCAGGCCGTCGTTCCTACTCACCCCCCGACGGCCGCGGCCATGGACTCGTGAATGCTGGCCAGCACTCACTTCAGCTTCGCTCTGCATTGTCTCGTAGGGTGCGCACTCGTGCACGGCCTTGAAGGGCGCACACATGTAAAATATAATTAATTAGCCCTAATCACACGGGACTATAAAAGGGGCTCTGCCCTTTCAATCCATGCCTGAGAGTTGCTGTGTATTCCCTTATTAGTCTTGGGAATAGGAAAACACTAACTGACCATTTGCTGTGTCCTGCTACCTGTATCCCATGCAGTGTTTGTTCCTGAGCCTTAGAGTGTTGGAGCCTTGTTGTGCCACCTGTCACGTCTGCTGTCATACACCACATCTGGTGTAATCTTCCACGTGTGGCGTCATCTACCTTCAAGTTTCAGCTGTGCCTAAGCCTCTTCTACTATCTGGGCTATCACAGGTACTCTTGTACTAGGACTTTGTAAAGACTGTTTGGCCAGATGCTACGGCGGTGCAGCCTAGTGGGTCAACATACCCATGGATCATGACTGTATGCTCATGCCATGGAACTCGCTGGTCAACCCAAGACCATGACGATGTCATAAGTCATGCAGGCAGACATGCGAGACCGGACCAACTCCTCCAGGCAGTGAATGCCATTGCACATTGGCTGGATGCGCAAGCTGCATTAGTCACAGCACCTGTTCCTGTTGCTCCTGCTACACCTCCTGTCAGTACAGACTCCCGACCCTTTCTACCACTACCTCCTCGCTCTGACGGTGACACAAGTACCTGCAGGGGATTTCTGAACAAATGCCAGATCCACTTAAGCCTGCATGCAAAAGCCTCCTTTCTGATGACGCAAGGATCGCCTTCATAAAATCGCTCTCCTTACTGGCAAGGGCACCAGGCATGGGCAAACCCCATTTGGGTACAGCAGGGACCAGAGATCCATGACTTAGTGTTTCATACAGATTTTCCATACAGTATTTGAGGAACCTGGGAGAGTCTTCTGCTGCTGCAGCTCTACTGACCCTTTGCCAGGGAGACCTCTCCGTGGGCGAGTACGCCATTCAGCTCCATACCCCTGCAGAACTAACCTGGAACAAAGATTCCGTGGTGTCTACCTTCTGGCAGGGACTGTCTTCTGAGATTAAACCTAAAAGAAAGAAGTAAAAAAAAATAAAAAATACGGCGCCACATGGTGCAGATCACAAGGATGATGTAGGTGGCTGAACAGTGGTAGTAATTGTGCTCACCTATTAAGGTTGTGCAAGGATAGGCACAACTCTACTTTAGACAAGATAATAATTTATGATGAAGCTGCAGCTAGGTCCAATTCGGTAACACACATTGCAACCGCCCATTTACGCATATATAAAAAAGGAAAAGCTGAAACAAACACAGCGCTGCTATCAAGGAAAATCCAGGAGAAGGAGGTGTATAATAATAAATGACTAGGCTACGCGTTTCAACACTGCACCAGCGTCTTCATCAGGCTGTTCTTCCCATGGCCTGAGGAAGACGCTGGTGCAGCGTTGAAATGCGTAGCCTAATAAATCTATTTATTATTATACACCTCCTGGATTTGCCTTGAAAACCTGAAACAAAAACAGTGCTGCTATCATCCTTTTTCTGAGATTAAAGACATGCTTGCCACTCACGATCTGCCACCTACCCTGGATGACCTCATTCTTCTAGACATCCAGATTGACGTGAGGATTCGGGAGCAATCCCAAGAGGTTCGCCGGGAGAGAAGATTCCCTAGGCTGGCTCCTGCTTTCCAGCAATCCCTGCTGCCCTCATCAGTTGTTCCACCAGAGGAGCCTATGCAGGTGGACCGGCAGAAATGGTCAGCCCAGGAGAAACAATGCAGACACACTTCAGGACTTTGTATTGCGGCCTCGGAGGCCATGTTGTGCGATTGTGTCCCCAAAAGCCCAAAAACTCCAGTGCTAGGATTGCTTAGAGAGATAACCCAAGGCGGAAAGGCGCTAAATAAAAAAAATCCTCTTCTAAACTGTCCATTCCCATGACCAGTTTCCAGCCAGAAGACGCACCGTATCGCTACCTATCCTGACTCAGGGTCCACAGCAAACTTCATCCAACAAGACCTAGTGGATCATCTCCAGTTGCCCACAGTTCCTCTCGAGAAGTCTTTGGCTGTTGCCTCGATGAATGGACTTCCTCTGCCCGATCCGATCGTGTCTGAGACCAAGCCACTGAAGCTCCAATTTGGAGCCCTTCCTATGGAACTGAATATCTTTCTGGTCTTGCCTAAAGTCGTCAATCCTGTTCTACTGGGTCTGCCTTGGCTCCAGTTACATGCCCCAGTCCTGAACTGGAATTCCAGAGTAGTTCTCCAATGGGGCTCCAAATGTCTCCACCTCTGCCTGTTACAGATCTGTCCTGCCCAGCCTCCTCTGCCTCAGTCATTAGTGGGATTACCTGCTCATTTTTCTCAATTTGCAGAAGTCTTCAGCAAGAAGGCAGTGGAGATGCTTCCCCCACACCGGTCTTACGACTGTCCGATTGAACTGGTTCCAAATGCTTCTTCTCCCCCTGCATAGGTATATCCTCTCTCCTCACAAGAGACTCAGTCCATGTCTGCCTATATCAACGAAAATCTGGAGAGGGGTTTTATGCGAAAATATTCCTCCGCAGCCAGCGCCAGGTTCTTATTCGTTAAAAAGAAAGATGGATCTCTTCGGCCCTGCATTGACTACAGTGGTAGATCACGGTCAAGAACAAAAATATGCGTTGCCACTAATATCCAAACTATTTGACCATATACGAGGGGGCAGGATTTTCTCTAAACTAGACTTACGTGGAGCTTACAATTTGATCCGAATCAGTCAGGGTTAAGAGTGGAAGACTGCATTCAACACTCGAGACGGGCACTACGGATACTTGGTGATGCCCTTCGGTCTGTGTAACGCTCCAGCGGTCTTCCAGAAATTAGTCAATGATATCATCGATATAGACCACAACACAGACATAGAGGAGATCTCGGAAGATATTTTGATCTCTCCAGATCGGACGACTCATCAGAGGCATGTCCGTGAAGTTCTGATGCGATTAATGGAGAATAGCCTATATGCCAAGCTGGAGGAGAAGTGCATTTTTTAAAAAAACTCTTTCCCCTTCCTGGGCTACATCTCAGATCAAGTATAATTAGACAAAAAACGTCTCACAGGACACATAAATATCAAGGTGGGAAGCAAAAGTCTCAACCACCTACTACATTTATTAGAGATAGGAACTCCAACATTGACATATAAATACTAGAGAAAAAGAGTCCATAACTATCAAGTTTAAAAATATATATCTTTATTATTAGCAAAAAAATGAGAATCTAAAACACGTCTGTTTTTGGGTCAGCGTTTACATGTACAATTAACAGATATATGTACACACAATGTATAGCACAGGGGGTCATACAGTAGTTATATCCTAAATCGGGGATATATCCACATAGGTAGTGTGAAGGATGATTTATTTGCTTATATTCTCTGTATGAAATTACATTGTGAATTATCAAGCAGGATGCCGAATTACTAAGATATGTATTATGTGAAAGTGATGATAATGTTTAAATGATTTAGTTTCGTGCAGCAGCCATCTTGTCTGGAGTTCCCATCTTGGTTCTTTTGTAGTGAATAGAAAAGTAATTGTTCCTTTAATACAAGTAATGTTGATTTCGTATGTTTTATCTTTGACCTTGGTTACCATGCAAAGATGGACAGGGAAGGAGATGGGAGGATGGCAAGTATGCGTGAGGGAAGGTCTCCCCCATCTCCACGAGAATATTCTGTCCAAGAGAGAGATAAGACACCTGTAAACATAATGTGTGAAGAATTATAATGATGTATCTGGGATGTATTTTATTGTATGCTTTTTACTGAATAACAAATATTGTTACATTGTCTCTGATTGGTTTACCTCAAGCCTACACCCCTTCTGAATTTCAGTTTAACAGTTTGAGTTTGGTAATAAATCCTAGAGAGGAGCATTTCAGTGTGTCTGTGTGTTTTCTTCTCCTCTCTCGATATATATCGGTGAAATATCCTAATTAGGATACTGACTAATGGAGTCTGGCCTTGAGAGTCTGTTTGGACTCGTATAAATTTCAGTCTAATATATTTTGAGCGATGGATTTCTACGACAGTAATGGTGCCGATAAAACCCAGGAAGATTGCACTTCTGATAAGCTGTCACTGGAGAGGTCTGGCTTTGCATCTGTAAATTACAAAAAACCGCGGTAGGTAAGGAGCTTATTCTTACACCATTCACACATGTATTGCGTAAGCCTTGGAATCTAGCTGTCAGACGTCACTTCTTTTATGTACGAGGCTCCTTAGTCAGAACGGGTTGAAAGATGGATCCAAAAAGATATGTTGAAGCTTTTTGTGTGATGAAGGATTGCAGGTGTGTACGTGATCTTAAACTGTTGATATGAAAGACATGAGAGAATTTTTGCCAGCAATTATATTGTTAACAAGGAAAATTGTAAAACCTCCGCCTTTGGAATGCAGTGACGTAGCACATGGTGGAGAGAAGTCGTAACTCACATGTGAAGTATTTGAAATGAAAAGATTGTAGTCTGGACTGTGAGGAAAAAACAAAACTTCTGCTTGCTGCTTTGTTTTAGCGTAATTTGTTATTTAGTTGTGTCAAATTGTTGAGGATTAATAGTTGATCTGTTACCCGTTTGTCTAGGATTATAGTTGGGAGGTACTGACTGGTATTGGCTCAGACCCATAGACAGTTGGATAGTTGTGAGTAATATCATGTAGTACCACAGGGGCTTCAATGGTTAAGTCCTGATAATGTAGAATCCAGTGCAAGGAGAAGCAATTGTGTCTATATTGAATTTGCACTCAATACCATTACCCAGTGCAACAGGGAAAACTTTGAATACTGTATTAGAAAATCATTTATATTTTCCTAACGCATTGCCAGACAGTGATATTGTGTGTAAGGGTCTATAAACCAGTTGTATGCATTGCCAGACTGGCATAAGGTGGGAATCAGTACAGACTGATTTCTAGCACATGATAATCCGGCATATACACTTTGATGTAAAATAACATCCAAGTAATTAAGTCTGTAGTAGTATAACATCAGACCGCTGGATTGAATACCGTTGTAATATAACATCCTGTATTCATTGAATGACCCTGACACTTATCCCAGGTGCCACCTGTGCCGTAGTAGTAATTACAGTGAAGAACATTGGTATTGGCTCAGACCCATAGCCCGTAAAGAAATTATCACCAACATACATAACAGCTCCCTAAACTACAACCCACAAAGTGAACAGCTGAGCGGGGAGGATAATATATATATGTTACCAAATATAATTTGCATGTGAAACCATTGCAAAGTGCTAGAGGAAAGAGTTTGGGATATATGCTACATCACAGGCTGTATGAACTGAAAGACACACCCCGGCAGCAAGTGTTCTGCATAAGTGAAGTGTTACCAACTCCTGCTTGAATCAATGGAGGTTCATGAATGTCGATTGTGTTGAAGAATTTGCTCTTGTAATTGTTGATTGGCAGCATTTTGTCTGTTCTTGATGTTCAATACAGTGAAGGATGAGAGGATCCTACTGCTAGAATGTCTGGAGGAACGACTTTTGATATCGTATTGGTAAGACAGTCTAGGAGATAGACTGGTCTGAGATATCTGTCGGCAAACGTGGCGTAGCCTGTTTGCCTGGAGGTGGGGGATTTACCGGAAATCACCCTACTGCTCTCCGACATGGGGTCAGGAGGAAGTTGGACAAAGATGCTTTGGGGCACTGGTCCCGGCCAACATTAGAATGAGCAAAAGGAGCTGGGGCTTTAATTGTAAAGTATGTGAAGGCAAAATAACACACTGTAAAAAAATTGTTGAAGAGGCTGGCAGCCGTAAGAAGGATGTTTGCATGTGATCAGGTGATTACAGGTGGTTACAAGTAAGATGATGTGAGAAAGAACAATTTAAATACAGGTGTAAATTTTCATTGGAAGAGTGAAGAAAACGGAGCAGCCGGGTACATTGCAGTGACTAACGTGGGTCAGAACGGGGGGAGTGTAATGTGAACAGGTGTGATGTGACATCTGTGTGATGTGTGATACATATGTGATGTGACGTGACATCTGTGTGATATGTGATGTGTGCAATGTAACATGTGTGATGTGATGAGACATCTGTGTGATGTGTGTAATGTAACATGTCTGAAGTTTGAAACGAATGGCCACAATAAAAGCAGAACTATATTGTATGTTTCCTATTTTTAACAGCAGTAATGTCTAAAAATGTTAGTGTTTTGTGTATGGGGTTAAAATCAGTTCCACTTTTTTTCATTTTTTTTTTATGCAATGTGTCTTATTTTCGCGCACGCACAGTTGTCTGTAGCTACACCAAGCGAGAAAAATATTACAGCCGGCTGGATCTGTTTGTAAAAAGATAAAAGCTATACTGCAGATTAATGTGTTATAATGTGATAAGATTTAATGTTGGAATGTTTTGATGTTAATTCAAGTGTATTAAACTACAGATATTGTGAGACACGGGGTTTTGAAAATGTATGTGCCCCCTCTGTTCCCTATTCTTATGTACAGCTTATTGGTTTGCAGTAATTAATATTACCAGATATATTATTTTCTGTGTTATTGAATAACTAATTACATTTGTCTTGTTTTTTTTTGTTTTCACACGAGGCACGTGCTATGGTGCTGCCTAAATGTTATTTTTGAAAATGTGAGATGTTTTACAGGTAAATGGTTGCAGGTCATTTTAAAGATAAAATGTATTTTTGTCAGGAGAAAGTAATCTTTTTTGTTCCAGGCTGTTGTGTATTACAGGGGGTTAAGCTAGTGCCCCCCCCCCCTGATAGAGTGCCTAATTTTATTATGTTGATATGTAGTTTTGAACCCTGCTACATTACTTTCGCAGAGTCCAAATAGGAGGAATGGTGAAGGGACTGATCAGGTAGTTTTGTTTTGTGTTTTATTTTGTTTTGAATTAATGAATTTGGTTCTAGGAGATCTATAAAATGTGTATGAGCTTCAATGAGTAACCCAGGTTAAATGTGTATGACAGTAACCTACATTTTGAGGTTTTTCTGTGTAGATGGTTCCAGATCTTTCCAGAACGGTGAATATGGCACTGGGTAAGCTGTGCTGTAGTCTCCACCCAATATGAGGTATTGTGTAAGAGACCAACCCCCTCCAGAAAATTCTGTAGTCTCCACCCAATATGAGGTATTGTGTAAGAGACCATCCCCCTCCAGCAAATTTACACAGGAGGCAGAGGTGACGTCACTCACAGATGAGTCTTTACAGATTTAGATGGGGAGAAGGCAAAACAAAAAATTTTTTGAATATTGTTTATTTTATGCCAGATTTCAGTAACATATTTTGTTTGTTTTTGTATTAATCAGGTATTTACAGGACCTGGTGGGTGGGATTTACAAGTGTTCTGGATTATCAGATGAATGTGGAACAATAAAACTCCACCCTTTTGAAATGTTCTATCTATATGTGACATGGGTTTCCAATGTAAATTTGTAATGTAGAAATACTTTATACAGTATGTGTAGAACAGGATACGAGGCACAAGGTAAATTACCCAGAAACCACTTTCACCTTCTTGTTCATCTCAAGGAGCGGAGCTGGAGGTGCTCGCTGAGGCTTGTAACCTGGCAGAAGGTAAGACGGCCGACATATACACTGACTCTAGGTACGCTTTTGGCATCGCCCACAATTATGGGCCCATTGGTAGTAGGAACTTTATTGGATCATCGGGTAAGCCAAGTGAGAGAGCGAGAGAGGACAGAACTGACAACAAGGGTATATGCAGCCAGGTGTCAGTAAATTGGCTTGTCCCTGGATACAATAATGCCACCACTAGGTTTGTAGCAGCCGGCATTATGTGCGCACGGCATGACATAGGTAAAACAGAAAAGGTAAAACAAAAAATATTTTCCAAAACATACCAGGCACTCTTTGGGATAAGAATAATTTTGTATACATTTTTATTAAATTCCATATAAAAATATATTTTAAAGATTTTTCATATATAAATATATCTCTTTCCTCTTTTATCCATAATACAAAGATTTTTTATAGGAAAAGAAAAGGGTTTGAGAACACACATTTGTTTCAAACTAGATGTACATAATTTAAAAAAATGTCTCCTGGCCAGGATACCAACACAGACTTTTATAACATTACTTCCATTAATTTATCCCCCTCTAAACACAATGACATGTCATGATGAAATATCTAGGTAATAGGTGTTCTATACATAAGCCAAAATCAGACCCATAAGAGATTAGCTATAAGAACCGGTTCTGAAGATTTTTTTATCCAGACACCATTGGTCTCCGTTCACACTTGCGCTTTTTTCTTTTTACTCCTTTTCTAATTTTGGTCCGAAACCAACAGAGACAGTTCCTCTTGTGTGATAGCAATGCAATTGTATATAAGGAGTTAAATATTCATCTTTAAATCTTCCTATACTCGGGAGCAGCCGAGATTTCACCCAAAGGTGAGCAAATTTAAGCAATGGAGCACGCTCCTACATTTAAGAGTCGGAATCCTGCTATGCTGGTATCCACGTTAAATTTTTATTCAGACACCATTGGTCTCAGTTCACACTTGCATTTTTTGCTTTTTCCTCCTTCTTTTAGAATGTTGGTCCGAAACCAACAGGAGCAGTTCCTCTTATATAATAGCCATGCAAATATAGATAAAGAGTTGAATACTCATCTTTATGTTGATCTCGCAACTCAAGGTGGATTGAAAGTTCACTCTTTTTCACTATGTTCCTCCTCCTGGAGCAATTGTAGAGTTAAGGCAGATTTTAAAAAATATATCAATCGGGTTTTTCACCCCTTCAATCTCATCATTGGCAGATCACAATTCCCACATGGAAGGTTCTCCTTATATCCACTCCATTCACGGTCAATCCTTATGTTGAATAGCTTGGATCTTCCTATACTCGGGGGCAGCCGAGGTTTCACCCAAGGTGAGCAAATTATAGCAATGGAACACACTCCTCATTGGAGAGTCGGTATCGTAATATGCTGGTATCCACGCAAGTACCGGACCGAACACAGTGCAGGGAGCCGGGCTCCTAGCATCATACTTATGTACGATGCTAGGAGTCCCTGCCTCGCTGCAGGACAACTGTCCCGTACTGTAATCATGTTTTCAGTAGCGGACAGTAGTTCCATGGAGAGGCAGGGACTCCTAGCGTCGTACATAACTATGATGCTAGGAGCCCGGCTCCCTGCACTGAGTTCGGTCCGGGACTTCCGGCCGAAATACGTCCGTCAATTACGGACGTTAATGTGCTCGTGTGAACCCAGCCTGAGTGACAGGGGAACAATGTTATCCCAAGTATTGACCTGATGTTTGTACAATAAGATATCAGCAGTTGTCTAGATGTTATTCCAAAGTTAGTTTGTTTAATAATTGTATTTAAGAAGTGTTGTGGGAATATTAAATACTGAAGTTAAGTTTTATGTAAAGTTCTGGACCAGCCTTAGCATTGGACTATTAGAGTCATGTGTCAGATAAATGGTACAGAAGTGGAATATTCCCATTTGAAAACATTTTTAGTTATTTGTTTTTTGTCGTTGTTATTGTGAAAGGAAAATTCTGTGCAGTGTTTGTGTGTGTGTGTGTGTGTGTGTGTGTATATATATATATATATATATATATATATATATATATATATATATAAAGAAGAAAAATGAGTTTGCCTGTATCATTTCTAGTTATTGCTCAATGTGAACGTTTGTAAAGATGTTATTTGTTAATGTTTTTCTTCAAATTAATTATTTGTTTAAGATTAATTAATGTTTATACAATGAAAAAGCTTGTTCTCCACAGGAAGAGTCCAACTGGGAGCGGAAGGCGTGAGAACCAGATTCTAACAGAATGTGGACGGATAAGGGAACGTGAACCGGTAACACCCAAGGCACTCTTGATGGCACTTGCATTGATGGTGTATAACCTCACATATGCCCCAAGACTGCAAGGATCGATTTGGTAAGATCTAATTGGTATGTCCCAGGCTTTACAGCTGTTGCTGCTACATTCTGTTAGAGCTCTTTGATTTGCCTACAGAACAGTCCTGGCAGACCGGTGCCAACCTTATCATACCCGCCTCCCACGAAGAGAACAGACCTTGAGAGACCTTCCCATGCAATACAAATTAGAGTAAGAAAAATTGGTTTGTGACATTTGTCAGATAAACATGTGGAATCTGTGTATATTTTGGTGAGCTGGAAATGTTCCAGGCAATCAGCTCAGATCAAGGTACAAATCCTGCTGGAAAGCGTGACACCAAGTGCAAATGAAATGTACCCAATAATTACACATCTTCTAGGTGCCCTGTCCATTGGAACAGAGAAGTTTTTCTTATATAAAAGGTGTTTGTTTGATTTAGTTTAAGGGCCTGACATTGTTATAGTATGTACTTAGAACAACTTTTATAGTACGTAGATGTTATCACCAGATTAGTAACAATTGACAAGGGTTGGGGTTCCCCAGCAAGTGCCAGTAAACATGAACTAAAAGATTTTTAATACGATGAACTCCATCACTGAGGTGTGGCTGTCGCAGCCGGAGCCAGTACAACGCGTTTGTCATGAACTGACGGCAATGTCACAATTCCAAGCAGCCGCCCAGACAAGTAACTTACCGGAGGAAGAAGACAGATTAGCGGAGGGTTTGTGGCGTCACAATAACACTCCACTAATCCGCCTACGTGGGATCTCACACCAGGCTCACAGCATGAGGTGTTGTGTACAGCCCGGTGACATAAACTAAAAGAGACGGGGTCTGAAAGATGAGAAGGACCAAACCAAGTCCTGATGACATCAGCAAAGTTCAAAGTAAGGACCAAGGACCTGAGTGAATCCATCAGCAGTATCAAGTGTTGTAATCAAAAGACAGGAGAAGAAGAGGATGATGATGTACATGACTTGTCAATACACTGGTGGGACCCCATACCCTAACCGGACATTGGTGATGGCATCATATTAGTTGTGGCCCTATTGATATATTGTTTGAGTTTCATAATCATAATATATAATTTCTGTAATTTAATATGAGAAAAAGGGAGGTTTGTGAAGGATGATTTATTTGCTTATATTCTCTGTATGAAATTACATTGTGAATTATCAAGCAGGATGCCGAATTACTAAGATATGTATTATGTGAAAGTGATGATAATGTTTAAATTATTTAGTTTCGTGCAGCAGCCATCTTGTCTGGAGTTCCCATCTTGGTTCTTTTGTAGTAAATAGAAAAGTAATTGTTCCTTTAATACAAGTAATGTTGATTTCGTATGTTTTATCTTTGACCTTGGTTCCCATGCGAAGTTGGAGATGGGAGGGAGATGGGAGGGTGGCAAGTATGCGTGAAGAAAGGTCTCCCCCATCTCCACGAGGACATTCTGTCCAAAAGAGAGATAAGAAACCTGTAAACATAATGTGTGAAGAATTATAATGATGTATCTGGGATGTATTTTATTATATGCTTTTTACTGAATAACAAATATTGTTACATTGTCTCTGATTGGTTTACCTCAAGCCTACACCCCTTCTGAATTTAAGTTTAACAGTTTGAGTCTGATAATAAATCTATCAGAGGAGCATTTTGAACATTTCAGCGTGTCTGTGTGTTTTCTTCTCCTCTCTCGATATATATCGGTGAAATATCCTAATTAGGATTCTGACTAATGGAGTCTGGCCTTGAGAGTCTGTTGGGACTCGTATAAATTTCAGTCTAATATATTTTGAGCGATGGATTTCCACGACAGGAGGTAGAGGAGCAATTTTCTGCAGATCTCCAGAGAGGTCAGTGGTGTAATAATCTGCAGAATATATCATTATGTATCTGTCAGTAGGTAGAGGAGCAATGTTCTGCATATCTCTAGAGAGGTCAGTGGTGTAATAATCTGCAGAATATATCACTATGTATCTGTCAGGAGGTAGAGGAGCAATATTCTGCAGATCTCCAGTGAGGTCAGTAGTGTAATAATCTGCAAAATATATCACTATGTATCTGTGAGGAGGTACAGTAGCAATGTTCTGCAGATCTCCAGAGAGGTCAGTGGTGTAATAATCTGCAGAATATATCACTATGTATCTGTCAGGAGGTAGAGGAGCAATATTCTGCAGATCTCCAGAGAGGTCAGTGGTGTAATAATCTGCAGAATATATCACTATGTATCTGTCAGGAGGTAGAGGAGCAATGTTCTGCATATCTCCAGAGAGGTCAGTGGTGTAATAATCTGCAGAATATATCACAATGTATCTGTCAGGAGGTAGAGGAGCAATGTTCTGCAGATTTCCAGAGAGGTCAGTGGTGTAATAATCTGCAGAATATATCACTATGCATCTGTCAAGAGATAGAGGAGCAAAGTTCTGCATATCTCCGGAGAGGTCAGTGGTGTAATAATCTGCAGAATATATCACAATGTATCTGTCAGGAGGTAGAGGAGCAATGTTCTGCAGTTCTCCAGAGAGGTCAGTGGTGTAATAATCTGCAGAATATATCACTATGTAGCTGTCTGTAGGTAGAGGAGCAATGCTCTGCAGATCTCCAGGGAGGTCAGTGGTGTAATAATCTGCAGAATATATCACTATGTATCTGTCAGGGGGCAGATGAGCAATGTTCTGCATATCTCTAGAGAGGTCAGTGGTGTAATAATCTGCAGAATATATCACTATGTATCTGTCAGGAGGTAGAGGAGCAATGTTCTGCAGATCTCCAGAGAAGTCAGTGGTGTAATAATCTGCAGAATATATCATTATGTATCTGTCAGTAGGTAGAGGAGCAATGTTCTGCACATCTCCAGAGAGGTCAGTGGTGTAATAATCTGCAGAATATATCACTATGTATCTGTCAGGAGGTAGAGGAACAATGTTCTGCAGATCTCTAGAGAGGTCAGTGTTGTAATAATCTGCATAATATATCACTATGTATCTGTCAGGAGGTAGAGGAGCAATGTTCTGCAGATCTCCAGAGAGGTGAGTGGTGTAATAATCTGCAGAATATATCATTATGTATCTGTCAGGAGGTAGAGGAGCATGTTTCTGCAGATCTCCAGAGAGGTCAGTAGTGTAATAATCCGCAAAATATATCACTATGTATCTGTGAGGAGGTACAGTAGCAATGTTCTGCAGATCTCCAGAGAGGTCAGTGTTGTAATAATCTGCAGAATATATCACTATGTATCTGTCAGGAGGTAGAGGAGCAATGTTCTGCAGATCTCCAGAGAGGTGAGTGGTGTAATAATCTGCAGAATATATCATTATGTATCTGTCAGGAGGTAGAGGAGCATGTTTCTGCATATCTCCAGAGAGGTCAGTAGTGTAATAATCCGCAAAATATATCACTATGTATCTGTGAGGAGGTACAGTAGCAATGTTCTGCAGATCTCCAGAAAGGTCAGTGCTGTAATAATCTGCAGCATACATCACTATGTATATGTCAGGAGGTAGATGAGCAATGTTCCGCAGATCTCTAGAGAGGTCAGTAGTGTATTAATCCGCAGAAAATATCACTATGTATCTGTCAGGAGGTAGAGGAGCAATGTTCTGCAGATCTCTAAAAAGGTCAGTGGTGTAATAATATGCAGAATATATCACTATGTATCTGTCAGGAGGTAGAGGAGCAATGTTCTGCAGATTTCCAGAGAGGTCAGTGGTGTAATAATCTGCAGAATATATCACAATGTATCTGTCAGGAGGTAGAGGAGCAATGTTCTGCAGTTCTCCAGAGAGGTCAGTGGTGTAATAATCTGCAGAATATATCATTATGTATCTGTCAGGAGGTAGAGGAGCAATGTTCTGCAGGTCTCCAGAGAGGTCAGTGGTGTAATAATCTGCAGAATATATCACTATGTAGCTGTCTGTAGGTAGAGGAGCAATGTTCTGCAGATCTCCAGGGAGGTCAGTGGTGTAATAATCTGCAGAATATATCACTATGTATCTGTCAGGAGGTAGAGGAGCAATGTTCTGCAGATCTCCAGAGAAGTCAGTGGTGTAATAATCTGCAGAATATATCATTATGTATCTGTCAGTAGGTAGAGGATCAATGTTCTGCACATCTCCAGAGAGGTCAGTGGTGTAATAATCTGCAGAATATAGCACTATGTATCTGTCAGGAGGTAGAGAGGAGAGAGCAATGATCTGCAGATCTCTAGATAGGTCAGTAGTGTAATAATCCGCAGAATATATCACTATGTATCTGTCAGGAGGTAGAGGAACAATGTTCTGCAGATCTCCAGAGAGGTGAGTGGTGTAATAATCTGCAGAATATATCATTATGTATCTGCCAGGAGGTAGAGGAGCATGTTTCTGCAGATCTCCAGAGAGGTCAGTAGGGTAATAATCCGCAAAATATATCACTATGTATCTGTGAGGAGGTACAGTAGCAATGTTCTGCAGATCTCCAGAGAGGTCAGTGGTGTAATAATCTGCAGAATATATCACTATGTATCTGTCAGGAGGTAGAGGAGCAATATTCTGCAGATCTCCAGAGAGGTCAGTGGTGTAATAATCTGCAGCATACATCACTATGTATATGTCAGGAGGTAGATGAGCAATGTTCTGCAGATCTCCAGAGAGGTCAGTGCTGTAATAATCTGCAGCATACATCACTATGTATTTGTCAGGAGGTAGAGGAGCAATGTCCTGCAGATCTCTAGAGAGGTCAGTGCTGTAATAATCTGCAGAATATATCACTATGTATCTGTCAGGAGGTAGAGGAGCAATGTCCTGCAGATCTCTAGAGAGGTTTGTGGTGTAATAATCTGCAGAATATATCACTATGTCTCTGCCAGGGGGCAGAGGAGCAATATTTTGCAGATCTCTAGAGAGGTTAGTTGTGTAATAATCTGTAGAATATATCACTATGTATCTGTCAGGAGCTAGAGAGGAGAGCAATGCTCTGCAGATCACCAGAGTGGTCAGTGGTGTAATAATCTGCAGAATATATATTACTATGTATCTGTCAGGCGGTAGAGGAGCAATGTTCTGCAGATCCCTAGAGAGGTCAGTGTTGTAATAATCTGCTGAATATATCACTATGTATCCATCAGCAGGTAGAGAGAACAGAGAAATGTTCTGCAGATCTCCAGAGAGGTCAGTGGTGTAATAATCTGCAGAATATATTACTATTTATCTGTCAGGAGGTAGAGGAGCAATGTTCTGCAGATCTCCAGAGAAGTCAGTGGTGTAATAATCTGCAGAATATAACATTATGTATCTGTCAGGAGGAAGAGAGGAGAGAGCAATGTTCTGCAGATCTTTAGAGAGGTCAGTGGTTTAATAATCTTCAGAATATATCACTATATATCTGTCAGGAGGTAGAAATGCAATGTTCTGCAGATCACCAGAGAGGTCAGTGGTGTAATAATCTGCAGAATATATCACTATGTATCTGTCAGGAGGTAGAGGAGCAAAGTTCTGCAGATCTCCAAAGAGGTCAGTGGTGTAATAATCTGCAGAATATATCACTATGTATCTTTCAGGAGGTAGAGGAGCAATGTTCTGCAGATCTCTAGAGAGGTCAGTGGTGTAATAATCTGCAGAAAATATCACTATGTATCTGTCAGGAGGTAGAGGAGCAATGTTATGTTGATCTCCAGAGAGGTCAGTGGTGTAATAATCTGCAGAATATATCACTATGTATGGATCACGAGGTAGAGAGGAGCAATGTTCTGCAGATCTCCAGAGAGGTCAGTGGTGTAATAATCTGCAGAATATATCACTATGTATCTTTCAGGAGGTAGCGAAGCAATGTTCTGCAGATCTCCAGAGAGGTCAGTGGTGTAATAATCTGCAGAATATATCACTATGTATCTGTCAGGCGGTAGAGGAGCAAAGTTCTGCAGATCTCCAGAGAGGTCAGTGGTGTAATAATCTGCAGAATATATCACTATGTATCTGTCAGGAGCTAGAGAGGAGAGCAATGTTCTGCAGGTCTCCAGAGAGGTCAGTGGTGTAATAATCTGCAGAATATATCACTATGTATCTGTCAGGAGGGAGAGGGGAGAGAGCAATGTTCTGCAAATCTCCAGAGTGGTCAGTGGTGTAATAATCTGCAGAATATATCACTATGTATCTGTCAGGAGGTAGAGGAGCAATGTTCTGCAGATCTCCAGAGAGGTCAGTGGTGTAATAATCTGCAGAATACATCACTATGTATCTGTCAGGAGCTAGCGAGGAGAGCATTGTTCTGCAGATTTCCAAAGAGGCCAGTGGTGTAATAATCTGTTTGACATACAAGTTAGCTAACGTCTTGGCATTGGGTAATTTCTTGAGGGGTACAAAGTGGCACATCTTACTGAACCCACACCACCGTCTTGCCTTGGGATAGAGGCAGATCGGTGATAAAATCCATGGAGATATGGGTCCAAGGTCTCTGGGGAATGGGCAAAGAACATAGTAAGCCCGCTGGTCGGGCCCTGTTCGTCTTGTACCTAGCACAAATTTCACAAGCGGCGACGTAGGCCTTAACGTCTTTAGGCAATCCAGGCCACAAATAGGTTCTAGAAATTAGGTGCTTGGTACCCAGGATGCCTGGATGACCAGATAGTGCAGAGTCATGATTTTCCCTGAGTACCCTTAGCCGGAATTGCATGGAAACAAACAGCTTGTTCTCAGGAAGATTCTCGGGAGCTGAACCTTGATCAGCCGCAATTTCGGAGACGAAGTCAGAATCAACAGAGGATATGATTATACCTGGGGGCAAAACACCAGCAGGATCCTCCGGAGGAGGAGGGCTGGCCATGAAGCTACGCGACAGTGCATCAGCTTTAATATTTTTAGACCCAGCCCTATAGGTGACCAAAAAGTTGAATCTAGTAAAAAACAACGCCCATCGAGCTTGTCTCGGGTTTAGCCTCCGGGCAGATTCTAGGAAAACCAGATTCTTGTGGTCGGTAAGGACCATTACCTGGTGCCAAGCCCCCTCCAGGAAGTGGCGCCACTCTTCAAATGCTCATTTAATGGCTGAGAGTTCGCGGTTGCTCAGTGGGGGAGAACTTCCTAGAGAAGTAGGCACAGGGACGGAGATGGGTGAGGGACCTAGTACCCTGGGACAAGACAGCACCCACTCCCACCTCGGAGGCGTCAACCTCCACGATGAATGGCTCAATCTGGACAGGCAGAATCAACACTGGGGCAGAGATAAAGCACTTCTTAAGGATCTCAAAAGTCTGGACCGCCCCCGGAAGCCAGTGGAAAAGATCAGCACCCTTGCGAGTAAGGTCCGTAAGAGGCTTAGCGATGACCGAGAAGTTAGCAATAAATCTCCTGTAATAATTAGAAAACCCCAGGAAGTACTGTAAAGCCTTCAGGGAGGCAGGTTGGACCCATTCAGCCACAGCCTGAACCTTGGCAGGGTCAATGCGGAATTCATGAGGAGTGAGGATTTGACCCAAAAATGATATCTCCTGCACCCCAAACACAAATTTTTCGGTTTTAGCAAAGAGTTTGTTTTCTTGAAGGGCCTGGAGCACCTTCCTGACATGCTCAATGTGGGAGGACCAGTCCTTGGAAAACACAAGTATATCATCAAGGTACACTACAAGAAATACCCCCAGGTAGTCTCTTAAGATCTCATTTATGAAATTCTGGAAGACCGCGGGAGCATTACACAACCCAAAGGGCATGACGAGGTATTCGAAATGACCTTCGGGCGTGTTAAACGCAGTCTTCCACTCCCCTTCTCTGATTCGGATAAGGTTATAAGCCCCCCGAAGATCAAACTTAGAGAACCATTGAGCCCCCTGAACCTGATTGAAGAGATCAGGAATCAGAGGAAGGGGATACTGGTTCCTTACAGTGACCTTATTCAAGTTTCGGTAATCCATGCACGGCCTAAGACCACCATCCTTCTTCCCTACGAAGAAGAAGCCAGCACCTACCGGAGAAGTAGAGGGGCGAATGTAATCCTTGGCCAGGCTTTCCTGGATATATTCTCTCATGGCTTCACGTTCAGGACAAGAGAGATTAAATATCCTACCTTTAGGGAGCTTAGCTCCTGGTACCAAATCGATTGCGCAATCGTACTCTCTATGAGGAGGTAACTCTTCTGAGGCTTTTTTTAGAAAAAACATCAGGGAAGTCCTGAATAAATTCAGGTTGAGTGTTCACTTCCTCAGTGATAGAAACCAAATTAATGGAAAAACAGGACGTCATGCATTCATTACCCCATTTAGTAAGATTCCCAGTGTTTCAGTTAAACGTGGGATTATGCATCTGCAACCAAGGAAGGCCTATAACTAAATCGGACGATAATCCCTGCATCACCAACACAGAACACTGCTCCAAATGAATGGAGCCAACAATGAGTTCAAAAACAGGGGTATGCTGCGTAAAATAACCATTAGCAAGTGGAGTGGAGTCGATACCCACTACCGGGACAGGTTTAGGCAAATAAGTCAATGGCATAGCTAGAGACATAGCAAATTCCACAGACATAATATTAGCAGAAGACCCTGAATCCACGAAGGCACTGCCGGTGGCAGACCTACCATCAGACGAGACCTGAAAGGGAAGCAAGACCTTATTATGTTTCATATTTATTGGAAATACCTGTGCGCCCAAGCGACCTCCCTGATGGTCACTTAGGCGCAGAAGTTTTCCGGCTGGAGTATTCTTACGCCTAGGACAGTCGTTCACTTGATGCTTGTCATCCCCACAGTAGAAGCAGAGACCATTCTTCCTGCGGAGCTCTCTATGTTGTTGGGGAGACACGGAGGCCCCGAGTTGCATTGGTTCATCCGAGTTTTCCGTGAAAGAACGAAGCAACGGAACCTCGGGAGCCAACATAGAAGAGCCAGAGGAGAAGGCACAAAAACGTTCACGTCGTCGTTCCCTTAGACGTCGGTCAAGACGTACCGCTAAAGCCATAACCTAATCTAGAGAGTCAGAAGAGGGATAACTAACTAACAGGTCTTTCAGGGCGTTCGACAGACCCAAACTAAACTAGCACCTCAAGGCAGGGTCATTCCACCGAGACGCTACACACCACTTCCTAAAGTCAGAACAGTACTCCTCAACGGGTCTCTTACCCTGACGTAAGGTCACCAGCTGACTCTCGGCAAAGGCAGTTTTGTCAGTCTCGTCATAGTTGAGCCCGAGAGCAGAAAAAAAAAATTCAACAGAAGAATGTTCAGGGGCGTCAGGAGCCAAGGAGAAGGCCCATTCCTGGGGGCCGTCCGGGATCCGGGACATAATTATACCCACTCGCTGGCTCTCAGAACCTGAGGAGTGGGGCTTTAAATGGAAATAGAGCCTACAACTCTCCCGAAAGGAGAAAAAAGTCTTCAGGTCCCCTGAGAACCGGTCAGGCAACTTTAGGTGGGGTTCAGGAGGTGAGGTTGAGGGCACCACCTGGGTCGCATCACGCTGGTTGCACCTCTGAGCCAGGTTTTGGACCTGTAGGGAGAGACCCTGCATTTGCTGAGCCAGGGCCTCAAGGGGGTCCATAGTTGTGTCAGGGACCAGGGTAGAAAAGGTATAGGGCCTGTGAATATGTAATGTCGGGGTAGGGAGACAGACAGGTGAGCCCTAATCTACCTGAAACTCAGTCCCTGCCTACTTGCACGGCCCGTCCTAGGTGTACGAGCCGAGTCAAACCAGGAGTGTACGTGGTGCCAAACACAGAGCAGGAGAGTAGTCAGTAAAGCCTGGGTAAATATGAAGCAGAGGTCAATTGGAAAAGCAGGAACAGCAGAGCCAGGTAGGAAGAGAATCACAGGCAAAGGACAAGCAGCAAATGAAGGTATAAGTAGACAAAGGGCGGGAGCTAGGACCGTCTGGCCAGGCTGTGATAGGTTCTCCTACTCCTCAGCCTACCAGCCTGAGTGGTAGCATAACGAGTCACTCGAGCAGACCTAGGCACAGATGCAGGCTGATTAACCACGGGCGTTGACATGGACGCTGTGTCTGGCAAATCCTTTACAGTACCCCCCCCCCCATTTAAATTTGAAGAGTGGCGCCACTTCCTGGAGGGGGCTTGGCACCAGGTAACGGTCCTTACTGACCACAAGAATCTGGTTTTCCTAGAATCTGCCCGGAGGATAAACCCGAGACAAGCTCGATGGGAGTTGTTTTTACGAGATTCAAATTTGTGTTTACCTATAGGGCTGGGTCAAAAAATATTAAAGCTGATGCACCTAATTTCTAGAACCTATTGGTGGCCTGGGTTGCTTAAAGACGTTAAGGCCTACGTCGCCGCTTGTGAAATTTGTGCTAGGTCTAAGCCTCCCAGGTCCCGACATACTGCGGACATACTATGTTCTTTGCCCATTCCCCAGAGACCGTGGACCCATATCTCCATGGATTTTATCACTGATCTAACTTTGTCCCAAGGCAAGTCGGTGGTGTGGGTTGTAGTAGACCGCTTCAGTAAGATGTGCCACTTTGTACCCCTCAAGAAACTACCAAATGCCAAGACGTTAGCTACCTTGTTTGTCAAACACATCCTGCCTCTCCATGGGGTTCCGGTCAATATTGTTTCTGACAGATGGGTACAATTTGTTTCATTGTTTTGGAGAGCTTTCTGTAAGAATCTGGAGATTGATCTGTCCTTTTCCTCGGCCTTCCATTCTGAAACTAATGGCCAAACTGAGAGGACTGATTAGTCTCTAGAACAATACTTAAGGTGTTTTATCTCAAACTGTCAAGATGATTGGGTCTCCTTCATTCCCCTCGCCGAATTTTCCCTTAATAACCGGGTCAGTAACTCGTCGGGGGTTTCCCCCTTCTTCTGTAATTTTGGGTTTAATCCACGGTCTTCCTCCGTTTCACCTGGTGGTTCCAACAATCCCGAGGTAGATGTCGTTAATCGGGAACTGTGCACAGTCTGAGCCCAGGTTCAGAAGATCCTTGAGGCGTCCCAGAGCATCCAAAAGACTCAGGCAGATAAAAGACGTTCAACTAACCCTCTGTTTGTGGTCGGGGATCTGGTGTGGCTGTCTTCTAAAAATGTGCCCCTTAAAGTTCCGTCCAAGAAGTTTGCTCCCCGGTATATAGGGCCGTACAAAATCATTGAGGTCCTCAACCCTGTCTCCTTCCGGCTAGAGTTACCCCCGTCTTTTCAGATACACAGCGTGTTCCATGGCTCCCCCTTGAAAAGCTGTTCCGCGTCCTTGGCTACATCGAGGAAACCTCCGGTCCCTGTTCTCACTCCGGATGGGGTAGAATTCAAGGTAGCCAAGATTGTGGACAACAAGATGGTCCAAGGCTCCCTCCAGTACCTGGTCCATTGGAGAGGATACGGGACTGAGGAGAGGACTTGAGTACCCGCCCGGGATGTTCACGCCGGTATATTGCTCAGGAAGTGCCATCTTCGGTTCCCCAACAAGCCAGGCCCACCTAGGAAGGGTCCAGTGGCCCCTCATAAAAGGGGGGGTACTGTAAAGGGTTTGCCATACACAGGTTCTGTGTCGACGCCCAGGGTTAATTAGCCTTCATCTGCTCCAAGGTCTGCTAGAGTGACGTGATCTGTTACCACTCAGGTTGGCAGGCTGAGGAGAGGGAGAACCTATCACAGCCTGGCCTGACGGTTCTAGCTCCTGCCCTTGGTCTATTTTTACCCTCACTTGCAGCATGTTCCTTGCCTGTGATTGTCTGGTTTCCTGGCTCTGCGATTTTTGCTATTTACCTTATTAACCGCTGTTACTTATTGACCCCGGCTTGACTGACTATTCTCCTGCTCTGATTTGCTACTTCGTACTCCTGGTTTCTCTCGGCTCGTTCACCACTGCCTGTTGCTCACGGTGTTTCCATGGGCAACTGCCCCTACCTCCCCCCTTTTCTTCTGTGTGCCCTTGTCTTGTGTTGTCTGTCTTGCACTTATTGAGCGTAGGGACCATCGCCCAGTTGTTCGTCGTCACTTAGGACGGGCCGTGCAAGTAGGCAGGGAATGAGTTTCGGGTAGATTAGGGCTCACCTGTCCGTCTCCCTACCCCGTTTCATTACACTATGACACCTGATAGCTCTGCTACTTGATAGGAGACAGTGGCTCAGCAGACAGTATCACATATAATATGCTTAGATACAACGGCTTAGCAGACAGTATCACGCATGCTAGGCCCAATTGGAAGGTTAATTGTGAAAAAAATTCTTATGGTGTTTTTCGATAAAGGTCACTTAAACTGGTATAATTTAAACAGTTAACCGATGAATGGCGCTGTTTACGTGGAATTTACCCTGCGGCCTAATGTACCATATAATGTATTTAAAAAAATGTAAAAAAAACTGCATTTTGTGGGGTGAATTGAAAAAAAAACTGTAATTCCGCCATTTCTGTTTAGATTTTACAGTGTTCATCGGGCGGCATGAATTGCATGATAACTTGACTCTGCGGGTCGTTACGATTATGGCGATACCAAATTTATATAGTTTTATTTTTTACAAAATAATTTGGTTTTGTGACGCTGCATTCGAAGATGAACTGCATAGTTTTTCAATGCAACAGAACTTCATAGGGCGGGAAGGGGTTAAAACCCACTCTCTGAAACCCCCCTTCAAGATACATTTCAACGAATCTGGTCCCCATGGCAGAAATATGTCTTTCCATCTGGCACCTCCAGCAGACTCCTTTCAGTCTAGTTTGATTTCTTTTACCTCATAATTCCTCTTTTTACTTTAATTTATTTTCTCCCCCCTTTTTTTGAACTATTTCTAACAGGGGCTGTGCAGGATTAGAAAAATATTGCTGCTTTCTTCCAAAAACAGCACCACACCTATCCACAGGTTGTATCTGGTATTGCAGGTTTGCTCCATTGAAGTGAATGGTAATGAGCTGTAGTACCACACACAACCTATGGACAGGTGTGGTGCTGGTTTTTGGAGAAAGCAGACAAGTTATCTTATCCTGGACAATCCTTTGTCATGGATTGTTCTTGTGCGGAGATGCTCCCTGATTATCCCTTTTCCTTTATGGCCGCTGATATGTTCTATTCAGCTTTATGGCCTCTGTGGTAAGTACACTGCCAGTCATTAAAGGGTTAACACTTCAGACCACTGTGGGTGACGTCACAATGAATGAGGCGGCAGTGTTAATAAACTCCTGTAGTAATGATGATGAATACGCTGATGTCATAAATATAAATGTTTATGACATAAAGAAGATTCCATATTAGAAGGTTTTACTGCCACATTCAGCGCCATATTGGATGGGACTGAGTACCTTGAGCTTGACTTCCCCACCAATACCGACCTGATGTAATTTGTAGGTTCTAGCAGGGAAACCCTTCACCCAAGAGCACTTCTTCATCACAGTGATGCCATCCTCTTCATACGGGTTGTATGTAATAGAGGGGGGTTTCCAGCAGGAGATCCCCCTCTATTAGCCGGAGCGGAGACAGATGCTACAAGGCGGCATCTGAAGGACCAGTCTCATCCGTGCATCACCCATTCATTTTAATGGGTGCCCAGGAAGAGAGACATCCGCCTAGCCAACCAGATCAGCCGATTTATGTCTTTTATGTCGTTCGTTCATTGTATTGTCTTTCCTTGAAAATCTGAGAAAATGTACAAATTCTGTTACAAATTCTATTTTGGCACCTTCTAAGCCCAGAGGAAGGGCAATCCTCCAGCCATGGTTTCCATAGAGGTTTCCCCCACAGGGGGTTTTTCCTTTCCTGCGTGCTGGAGGGTGACTTTTCGTGAGTCGGAGGTTTGCCATTTTGGGTTTGGTCATATAATATAATAAATGTTTTGACCATTTAACACCCAATTATAATGTTTTGTGTCTTTATTTTGCATTCTTTGGTTTGGTGATTGGGATTCTGGGTCTATCACATATCACAAAATCATAAGGCCGGACATCTACTTCCCACACTGACATAGAATGGAGACAAAAAGCGTTGCTGCACAATTTAGTGTACACATACTTACATTAACCCCTTCCCGACATTTGCCGTATGGGTACGCCAAGGAAAGCTATGACTTCCCGCAAATTGCCGTATCCATACGCCAAATGGTTTGGACCGGCTCTGAAGCTGAGTCGGTGCCATCATCGCCGGATCTCAGCTGTATCTTACAGCTGACATCTGGCTGTAATGGCGGGGACCGAAATAAGCTTCGATTCCCGCAATTAACCCCTTAAGTGCAGCGCTAAACCGCGAGTGCTGCACTTAAGGTGTTTGCAGCTCATCGGAACCCCAGCAATGAAATTGCCATGGTTCCGGTGGCTGCAATGGCAACCGGAAGCCTAATACTGGCCTCCCGGTCTGCCTAGCACGGAAACCGGTCAAGATCCGCCCGGCGGAGCCTGATTGGCTTCCGTAGCCGCCGGCAAGATGGCGCCGGCTCAGGAGCTGATCCGGCGTCATCAGCGGTGGAAGTCATGTTACAGCTGACATCCACCTGTAATGGCAGGAACCGGAGCTAGCTCCGATCCCTGCCATTAACCCCTTAGATGCAGCAATCGAAAGTGATTGCTGCATCGTAGTGGTTACTAGCAGATCACCACCCCTGACAGGCAATCAGGACTGGCGACTGTTTCTATGGCAACAGGAGACAGAATGGCCTCCTGCTCTGCCATTACGGAAGCCGATTAGGCCCCGCCGGAAGGCGAAGCCTAATCGGCTTGCTGTCAGTGAATAACTGACAGGTCTAATACATTGCACTACGTAGATAGTGCAATGTATTAGAAAAAAAACATCAGACAGTTGGAACTTCAAGTCCCCTAGTGGGACTTGAAAAAAAGTGTAAAAGAAAGTATAAAAAAGTGTAAAAAAAAAGTGAAAAAAATAACAGTTTGAAAACAATAAAAGTTTCAAGTAATAAAATAAAACACAATCGCCCTTTTTCTCTTATCAAGTCCTTTATTATTGAAAAAAAATAATAACCATACGTACCAAAAAAATAATAAACCATTTGGTATCGCCGCGACCGTAACGACCTGAGGTATCAAAATATTATATTATTTATTGCACGCGGTGAACAGCGTAAAAAAACCCCGTAAAAAACTATACCTGAGTTTCTGTTTTTTGTTCACTTTGCCCTACAAATATTGGAATAAAAAGTGATCAAAAAGTTGCACGTATCCAAAAATGGTACCAATAAAAACTATAGCTTGTCTCGCAAAAAAACAGCCCTCATACAGCTCCGTCGACAAAAAAATTAAAAAGTTATGGTTCTCAAAACTTGGCGACAGAAAAAATACATTCTTTTTACAAAAGTAATTTTATTGTGTAAAAAGTTGTAAAACATTAAAAAGTTCTATAAATTAGGTATTGCCGGAATCGTAGTGACCCGCAGAATAAAGTTAACAGGTAATTTATAACGCATGGTTAACACTGTATAAAAAAAAACTAAAAAAGCTGTGCCAGAATTGCATTTTTTTGTTTACCTGGCTTCCCAAAAAATAGGATAAAAAGTGATCAAAAAGTCGCATGTACCCCAAAATGGTACCAATAATCGCTACAGCTCGTCCCGCAAAAAAACAGCCCTCGTACCACTACATCTATGAAGTTACATTAGTTATGGCTCCAATAAGTCAGGAAATAAAAAATATACAGTTGTGCCCGAGGGGAACATTTCTTCTGTTTCAAGAGGCGATTTATCAATGATCGAAAATTAGGGAACCAGGAAGGGGAGGGCCCAAACATATCTGCTGGAAGCGAGGGTGCCCATATTATACCAGGACAACACTTCACAGCAAAATTCCCCAAACTGCAAAGGTGCGGAGTGTGGACCAAAAGGGGCATAAGAAAGGACGCCATAAATCAGTGAGACACTGGCCTGTTCAGAAAGGATTGCTTCACAGCGTAACACACATCTATGGATTATTTTATTGTTTTTTTACCCCATTATTATACCCCTTGACTATGCCCCTGATGTACTCTGCCCAGCTCACATATGCCCCACATTATAAACGGAAACACCAGTAAGACTCCAAACAAAACTATTAACAAGCAAATTCCACGCTCCAAAAGCCAAATGGCGCTCCCACCAATCTGAACCCTACAGTGTGCCCAAACAGCAGTTTCCTTCCACATATATGGCATCGTGATACCCGGGAGAACCCTTTTAACAATTTTTGGGGTGTGTGTCTCCAGTGGCATAAGCTGGGCATGACATATTTGCCACTGAAATGGCATATCTAGGGAAAAATATTAATTTTTACTTTGCACCATCCGCAGCGCAATCATTTATGGAAAAGACCTGTGGGGTGAAAATGCTCACTACACCCCTTAATAAATGCCTTGAGGGGTGCAGTTTCCAAATGGGGTCACTTCTCAGGGGTTTCTTTTTATTATTTCACATCTGAGACTCTGCAATTTTGATCCAATACTTTATAAATCGCGAAATTAGGCCTCGATTTCACATGGTACGCTTTCACTGCTGAGCCTGGTCGAATGTCCAGGCAAAAGATTAGGGCCACATGAAGGCTGTTTCTAAAACCAGGAAACCCAGCATAATAATTAGAGAGCTGTCTTGTTATGGTGGCACAAGCTGGGCACCACATATTGGCATATCTATGGAAAAAAAATCCCATTTTCACTCTGCAACATCGAGTGCACTCTAATTTCTACAAAACAGATGCAGGGTTAACATGCTTACTACACCCCTAGGTAAATTCATTGATGGGTGTAGTTTCCAAAATGTGGTCACTTCTGCGGGGTTTCCACAGTTTTGGTCCCACAGGCGCCCAGAAACCAATACAGCAAAATCTGCACTCCAAATGGCGCTCCTTCCTTTCTGAGCCTTGCCGTGTGCCCAAACAGCAGTTTATGACCACATATGGGGTATTGCCGTACTCGGGAGAAATTGCTTTACAAATGTTGCATTCTTTTTTTCCTTTATTTGTTGAGAAAACAAAAAATTTTGCGGTAAAGCTACGTCTTATTGAAGAAAAAGGATTGTTTTTATTTTCACTGCCCAATTCTAATAAATTCTATGAAACATCTATGGGGTCAAAATGCTCACAATACTCCTAGATTGATTCCTCAAGGGGTGTAGTTTCCTAAATGGAGTCACTTTTTGGGAGTTTTCATTGTTTTGCCCCCTCAGGGGCTTTGCAAATGCGACATTGCCTCCGCAAACCATTCTTGCTAAATGTGATCTCCAAAAGCCAAATAGCACTCTTTACATTCTAAGCCCTGCCGTGTGTCCAAACAGCCGTTTATTACCACATGTGGGGTACTGTTTTACTCGGGAGAAATTGCTTTACAATTTTTGCAGTACTTTTTCTCCTTCAGTCTTTGTGGAAATGAGAAAAAATTAGCTAAAACTACATTTTCTTTGAAAAAAGTTTGATTTTTATTTTCAGGGCCTACTTCCAATAATTTCTGCAAAAAACCTGTGAGGTCAAAATGCTCAGTATACCCCTAGATAATTTCCTCAATGGGTGTAGTTTCCAAAATGGGGTCACTTGTGGGGGGTTTCCACTGTTTTATCCCCTCAGGGGCTTTGTAAATGTGACATGGCCTCCGCAAACCATTCCTGCTAAATGTGAACTCCAAAAGCCAAATGGTGCTCCATGCCTTCTAAGCCCTGGCGTGTGTCCAAACAGCCATTTATTACCACATGTGGGGTACTGTTTTAATCGGAAAAAATTGGTTTACAAATGTTGTGGTGCTTTTTCTCCTTGAGTCCTTGTTGAAATTAAAAAAATTAGCTAAAACTACATTTTCTTTGAAAAAATGTAGATTTTAATTTTCACGGCCTGCTTCCAATAATTTCTGTAAACAACCTGTGCGGTCAAAATGCTCACTATACACCTAGATAATTTCCTTGAGGTGTGTAGTTTCCCAAATGGGATCACTTTTGGGGGATTTACACTGTTTTGGCACCGCAAGAGCCCTTCAAACCTGACATGGTGCCTAAAATATATTCAAATAAAAATAAAGCCCCAAAATCCACTAGGTGCGCCTTTGCTTCTGAGGCCGGTACTTCAGTCCAGTAGCACGCTACAGCCCCATGTGGGATATTTCCTAAAACTGCAGAATCTGGGCAATAAATATTGAGTGGCATTTCTATGGTAAAACTTTCTGTGTTATAAAGAAAATTGGATAAAAAATTAATTTCTGCAAAAAAATATGAAATTTGTACATTTCACCCCTACTTTGCTTTAATTCCTGTGAAAAGATTAAAGGGTTAAGAAATTTTCTAAATGCTATTTTGAATACTTTGAGGGGTGAAGTTTTTAAAATGGGGTGACTTATTTAGGGTTTCTAATATGTAAGGCCCTCAAAGCCACTTCACATGTGAACTGGCCCCTGTAAAAATAGCTTTTTGAAATTTTCTTGAAAATGTGAGAAATTGCTGCTAAAGTTCAAAGCCTTGTAACGTCCTAGAAAAATAAAAGGATGTTCAAAAAACTATGCCAATCTAAAGTAGACATATGGGGGATGTTAGTTAGCACTTCTATAACTGCCTTTCTTACAAGCAGATACATTTAAGTTGAGAAAAATTCAAATGTTTGCAATTTTTCGCTAAATTTTGGTGTTTTTTACAATTAAATACTGAACATATCGAGCAAATTTTGCCAGTAACATCAAGTCTAATGTGTCACGAGAAAACAATCTCAGAATTGCTTGGATAGCTAAAAGCATTCCGACGTTATTACCACATAAAGTGACACATGTCAGATTTGAAAAATGAGGCTCTATCAGGAAGGTCAAAAGTGGCTAAAGAGGGAAGGGGTTAAGATATTGTATTACGGTCTGTAGCCTTTGGTGGGAATATATTAACCTTTCTACAACAGTTTACTAGCGTAGAAAATTCACAAAATGCACAAATGTCGACATTTTTGGGGGCAAAAAGTGGGCGGGGCTTAGCAGAAATGGCCAACAATTTTACTATAATTTATGCCAGTAACTGTAAAGGATCTGCCAGGCACAGCCTCGGGGTTAACACCCATAGATAAATACTCTGCACCTGCTTCTATGTCTGTGAGACTGACTCCATCTTCCACCACTCAGGGTGGCAGGCTTAGCAGTGGGAGAACCTATCACAGCCTGGCCAGACGGAGCTAGCTCCCGCCCTCTGTCTATTTATACCTGCCTTTCCTGTTCCTCCTTTGCTTGTGATTCTTCTCGTTTGGTTTCCTGGCCCTGCTGCAGCTTCTTGTACCATTGTCCTTGCTTCATATTGACCCCGGCTTGCTGACTACTCTCCTGCTCTGCGTTTGGTACCTCGTACACTCCTGGTTTGACTCGGCTTGTTTACTACTCTTCTGCTCTGCGTTTGGCACCTCGTACTCTCCTGGTTTGACTCGGCTTGTTCACTTCTCTTGTTGCTCACGGTGTTGCCGTGGGCAACTGCCCCTTTCTCCCCCTAGCTCTGTGTACCCTTGTCTGTTTGTCTGTCGTACACTTATTGAGCGTAGGGACCGTCGCCCAGTTGTACCCCGTCGCCTAGGGCGTGTCGTTGCAAGTAGGCAGGGACTGAGTGGTGGGTAGATTAGGGCTCACTTGTCTGTCTCCCCACCCCCGTCATTACATAATCACAAGCCCATACCTAGTCTACCCTGGTCCCTGACACCACTATGGACCCCCTTGAGACCCTGGCTCAGCAAATGCAGGGTCTCTCCCTACAGGTCCAGGCCCTGGCTCAGAGGGTCAACCAGCCTGATGCTACGATGGTAGTCCCCCTCACCTCACCTCCTGAACACCATCTCAAGTTGCCCGACCGGTTCTCAAGGGACCGGAAGACTTTTCTTTCCTTTCGGGAGAGTTGTAGGCTCTATTTTCGTTTAAAGCCCCACTCTTCAGGTTCTGAGAGCCAGCGGGTGGGTATAATTATGTCCCGGCTCCAGGAAGGGCCCCAAGAATGGGCCTTCTCCTTGGCTCCTGACGCTCCTGAACTTTCCTCCGTTGATCTTTTCTTTTCTGCTCTCGGACTCATCTATGACGAGTCTGACAAGACTGCTTTTGCCGAGAGTCAGCTGGTGACCTTACGTCAGGGTAAGAGACCTGTTGAGGAGTATTGCTCTGACTTTAGGAAGTGGTGCGTAGCTTCTCGGTGGAATGACCCTGCCTTAAGGTGCCAGTTTAGGTTGGGTCTGTCGAACGCCCTGAAAGATCTGCTAGTTAGTTATCCCTCTTCTGACTCCCTAGACCAGGTTATGCCTTTAGCGGTACGACTTGACCGACGTCTCAGGGAACGACGACTTGAACATCTTGATGTTTTCTCCTCTGACTCCCCCATGATGCCTCCCGAGGTTCCGTTGCTTCGTTCCTCCCCGGAAGACTCGGAGGTACCTATGCAACTCGGGGCCTCCGTGTCCCCCCAACAACGTAGAGATTTCCGCAGGAAGAATGGTCTCTGCTTCTACTGTGGGGATGACAAGCATCAAGTGAACAACTGTCCTAAGCGTAAGAATGCAGCCGGAGAACTTCCGCGCCTAAGTGATCATCGGGGAGGTCACTTGGGCGCACAGGTATTTCCCGTAAATATGAAACGTAATAAAATCTTGCTTCCCTTTCAGGTCTCTTTTGGTGGTAGGTCTGCTACCAGCAGTGCCTTCGTGGATTCAGGGTCTTCTGCTAATATCATGTCTGTGGAATTTGCTATGTCTCTAGCTATGCCTTTGATTCATTTGCCTAAACCTGTCCCGGTAGTGGGTATCGACTCCACTCCTCTTGCTAATGGTTATTTTACACAGCATACCCCTGTTTTTGAACTCCTTGTTGGCTCCATGCATTTGGAGCAGTGCTCTGTACTGTTAATGTAGGGATTATCGTCCGATTTGGTTTTAGGCCTTCCCTGGTTGCAGTTGCATAATCCCACGTTTGACTGGAATTCTGGGGACCCTACCAAGTGGGGTAATGAATGCTTGACGTCATGTTTTTCTGTTAATTCTATTTCTCCCCCTGAGGTGGTGAACACGCTACCTGAGTTTGTTCAGGACTTCGCCAATGTTTTCTCTAAGGAGGCCTCCGAAGTGTTACCTCCTCATAGAGAATAGAGAATATGATTGCGCAATCAATTTGGTACCAGGAGCTAAGCTCCCTAAGGGTAGGATATTTAATCTCTCTTGTCCCGAACGTGAAGCCATGAGAGAGTATATCCAGGAATGCCTGGCCAAGGGTTACATTCGCCCCTCTACTTCTCCGGTAGGTGCTGGCTTCTTCTTCATAGGGAAGAAGGATGGTGGTCTTAGGCCATGCATTGACTACCGAAGCTTGAATAAGGTCACTGTAAGGAACCAGTATCCCCCTTCCTCTGATTCCTGATCTCTTTAATCAGGTTCAATGATTCTCTAAGTTTGATCTACGGGGGGCGTATAACCTTATCCGCATCAAAGAGGGGGATGAGTGGAAGACTGCGTTTAACACTCCCGAAGGTCATTTCGAATACCTCCTCATGCCCTTTGGGTTGTGTAATGCTCCCGCGGTCTTCCAGAATTTCATAAATGAGATATTAAGAGACTACCTGGGGTTATTTCTTGTAGTGTACCTTGAAGACATACTTGTGTTTTCCAAGGACTGGTCCTCCCACATTGAGCATGTCAGGAAGGTGCTCCAGGTCCTTCGAGAAAACAAACTGTTTGCAAAGACCGAAAAATGTGTGTTTGGGGTGCAGAAGATACCATTTTTGGGCCAAATCCTCACTCCTCATGAATTCCGCATGGACCCCGCCAAGGTCCAGGCTGTGGCGGAATGGGTCCAACCTGCCTCCCTGAAGGCGTTACAGTGCTTCCTGGGGTTCGCTAATTATTACAGGAGGTTTATTGCTAACTTCTCGGTCATCGCTAAGCCTCTTACGGATCTCACTCGCAAAGGTGCTCATCTTCTCCATTGGCCTCCTGAGGCTGTCCAGGCTTTTGAGGTCCTTAAGAAGTGCTTTATCTCGGCCCCGGTGCTGGTTCAGCCCAACCAAATGGAGCCATTTATCGTGGAGGTTGACGCGTCCGAGGTGGGAGTGGGGGCTGTCTTGTCCCAGGGTACCAGGTCCCTCACCCATCTCCGTCCCTGTGCCTACTTCTCCAGGAAGTTTTCACCCACTGAGAGCAACTATGATATTTGCAACCGCGAACTCTTAGCCATTAAATGGGCATTTGAAGAGTGGCGCCACTTCCTGGAGAGGTCTAGGCACCAGGTAACGGTCCTTACCGACCACAAGAATCTGGTTTTCCTAGAATCTGCCCAGAGGCTAAACCCGAGACAAGCTCGTTGGGCGTTATTTTTTACCAGATTCAACTTTGTGGTTTATAAATACCTATCACGAAATTTGAAGACATATATAATATACCCACAACTGGATAGATAATGTACAGCACACAATTTGTACCATAGAAATGTTCAAAAACTTTATTGAAATACACATAACAACAATTGGCCATCAAAAAATAAAATCAATGATGCAAGCAATAAAAGACTAGCGTGGAGATACAGCAAGGACATATATGAATAACATGCTAATAAACATAAACATCATGTGATGTGGTACGGTACAATAATCTCAATTCAAGCCCAAATGGGTATACCATAAGCAATATGAAATAGAGCAAGTAAGCCAAATCATATATACCCAAAACAGCTATAATCTCAATTTAGAAGTGAAGCAGTGAGCAACACATTATCACTGCTTTAGCAACTATAGAGGAGAGTCAGAGAATAATAAGAGCCCTAAAGACCATTACCAACCTGTAGACTGCATGATGTGTCCTAAATATAAGTGTATAACCAGCCTAGACGCCCCCGATGTGCGTTTCGCCGTCAGCTTTCTCAAGGGGTACTGACTTGTGGGATAGCAGACACCTTTAAATATGGAGTATAATGGGAGTGAACCGTGTCGGTAACCAATATTCATGGTTTCTACACACCTTGCAGGCATACTCAAATAGCTTTCTTTCCACGCCTACCATATCAGAGGACCGGAGGACTCCAGCTGCGGACACGAGCTGGATTCACAAGACGCCATGACCGCTAGGACCGCGCATGCGCAGAGGCACTCATCCGGGTGCAAAAGTTACAGCCTACACGGTGGTCTCCCTAAGTCTATGCATCACGCGTATACGTCAGAGACCATACCGAGGCTTCAAAGGAGGAGCTATATCAACCACGTCAAGTCTGCGCCATCACAACGAATGGCAAACTGCCAGATTAATATAAATAAGTGTAGACGGATAGAGGGAATGTCATAACATTAGGGGACATAAACCACGCAATTCCTCAACCAGCATCGTTTAGAACATATAAATATGCCGTTTACACGTGGGTATTTCAGCACGTGCCGACACCGATCAGATACAGAGTGCAGAATAGCTCCATAAATATATATACATCAATACACACATATGCATAAATAAGTAAAAAAATATATAAATATATATAGATAACAAAATATCTCTACATATATATCCAATAAATAACGACATCAAATAAATAAATAAATACATAGACATCCATCAATATATAATGTGAATACAAAAAAATATATATATAATATTAATAAAACTATATGTATATAATAAACACAGTGATCATTTAATCATAAGACTGCCTAAAAATATATAAATATACTAGACAAGTAAATAATAGTGAAAAGTATAGGGAGTGAATAGGGTGAGTGAACACACGTGCACGTGAAACTGAAAAAAAAGAAAGAAATATAAATAATTAATTCAAAGGGAATACATAATAATGTGAAAAAGAAGATTACGACTGCACCTGAAAAATATAACACTATTAGTCAATAAATATATGTTACATGTATATTGAGCAGATAATTGTACTTAACGTGTTTTATTTAAAAAAATATATATATATATACATATATCTATATTTATAACATTTATTTAAAAAAACATGTACATTATATAAATAATGAAAATTTGAATTAGAAAACGTGTCCATAAATATAATAAGATCCAGATATCATCTATTCATTATATCAAAAATATATGACATTATAAAACTATGTGTATATATGAAGTATAATAAATATAGCCATGGAGCAACATGTCTATATCCAGATAGACCCATAATAACATGTATTGGAAGATATGTAAAACCAAAACTCTATTCAGACTAGCGTACTACTTAGGTATAAATAAATCTAGTGTACTGGAACATATATGCAAGAAGATCATGCCATATATCTGAGTATTTAGTATTTAATACGTTATGTGGGGCTGCCACTATATTATACGCATAATAAATGCGAGCTGGTGCAGAAATAAATATCTCATCCATTGTATCAATAATATGTGTATTAAATAGAGTATATAAATATATATAGATTTTAATATTCAACATGAATCATAACATATCAATAATCATAATTAACAGTAGAAAAAAATGTGTAAAAGGTATCAGAGATACCAATACCTACCCCTTGAGAAGGCTGAGATGGGCGTCTAAGAGCATGCTAGTCTTATGGATAATATACAATACAGGCACAAAATATACATAACCTGATGTTCCCCTTAGATGCATAAGGGACCCCCACATAATCAAACGATACCCCCTTCCAAAAGATCTAAACACAAGTCAAACACATAAACTATATAAGCAGCCTCCACTGATGAATTCCCGCATACAGCGTAAGTAGCCTTGATATCTGTAAAAAATATATGAAAGATATAATAAATAAATTGACAGATATACCTATCAATATGCACAGATGTCCATACTCCACCATCATAAAAAAGGCGTCTCAAACGCAACAGTGTGGTCTTAAAATATGATACCATCAACTGTCATCCCAACATTGCATATAAACATAATAAAAATAAGACACAATAAAAAATGATGCTGTAGGGCCCCGGAAACACTACAAAAAGGATGCGAAAGACATCTTCTCATTTAGACCGTAGGGTGAGCTAGTATTAAGCTTCGTTATCCACTTACATTCAATTCGTTCGAGTTTGCGAAAAACGTCACCGCCTCGTGATCCAATAATAATCTTGTCGATCCCATGTACTTTTAGATCCTGCCACCTGTTATTGTGATGATCCCGAAAATGTCTGGGAATAGATTTCAGTTTGTTAATCATATCCAAGTCATGTGCTTCAATTCTTCCTGCCGTTTTGATGTCTCTTACATGTTCCTGGATACGTATTGTTCCCTTGTCGTCATCCCAATATACGAAAGGCCACACGGGCATGTTGCCTTGTAGATGACCCCAAACGTGCTACAATTGATAAAATGTACAACCTTGTAACACTTCTTATTTTCAGAATCAGAGAATACATCTGTTTTGATCATCAAATCACAGATGGAACAGTGGCCACAAGGGAAGGATCCCCACTTTGGTCCCCTGGAACCATACAAATATATGTTTGAATTTGGAACGGTATAGTGACTTCGGACCAGATGGTCCCTCAAAGTTTTACTCCTTTTTGCTGTTAATTGGGGTCTAGGAGGTAAATGCCTCTTCAAATCAGGATCTGTCAATAAGATGGGCCAAAAGCGGGTCACAATTTTCTGCATTTCAGACCACTGCACATTATATGTGGTAATAAGCCTTACCGTATCATCATTATTTCTCCTTTTCCGCTGTTGTTGGGTAAGAAGGTTGTTTTTACGATCTGTCTGATGTGCTCATTGATATCCTCTCTCTATATCATCCTTTCGATATCCACGCTGAACGAAACGATTCCTTAAGCACTGGGATTCTTTTTCAAAATTCGTTTGTGAGTCACACACACGACGTGCCCGCAAAAATTGGCCTGTAGGAATGGCACGAATCGTATGTGAAGGATGAAACGAAGATGCATGTAAAAGCGCATTCACCGCCGTTTTTTTACGAAAAATTGTAGTACTCACATTGCCCACAGATGATACTGTGATCTTGATATCCAGGAATTCCATGGACTCCTGACTGATCGTATTCGTTAGTTTGATATTGTATGCGTTGGTATTTAAAATGACTAAGAACTTATCCAATTCCACTCGTGTGCCCTGCCAGATGAACAAAATGTCATCAATAAAGCGCATCCAACTGACAACATGACCCGACACCATATCCATAGCTGTTCTCACAAGCTCTTGTTCCCAAAAGCCCAAGAACAAATTCGCATAAGATGGTGCACACGTGGCACCCATAGCTGTCCCACGTAGCTGTAAATAATACTTGTCCCTGAACAAGAAATAGTTATGCTCAAGGACAAAATGCATTAAACGAATAAGGAGATCAATCAGATCCTGATCATGATCCCCTGATTGCAAAAAGTGTAGAACCGCGGAAAGCCCAAGGTCATGGTCAATGCATGTATAGAGGGATTCTACATCACAGGACACTAAAAACATGTCCTGCTCAATTGTAACACCATCAAGACGTTTCAGAACATCCGTAGAGTCCTTAATATATGATTGCAGACCCTCAACACAGGGACGAAGGTAAAAGTCCAAAAAACGGCATATGGATTCACATAAGCTCCCACAGCCAGATACAATTGGACGCCCAGGAGGCCTCTTCTGATCCTTATGTACCTTCGGTAGCAAATATAATGTAGGTGTAATCGGAAATTTGACAGTAAGCCCTTCAAGGATTATCTTTGTGATAATATTATCTTCAAATGCATCAACAAGCATGCTGTCCAATTGTCTCTTAAAGACATCAGTTGGATTGGAGCTTAGGCGTCTATAGCAACTAGCATCGCACAGTTGTCTATATGCCTCGAGTTCATACATTTCCACTGGCCATACCACCACATTTCCACCCTTGTCTGCTGGTTTAAAAATTACACCCTTCATCTCTTTGAGTTCGTATAGAGCTTTGCGTTGGGCCCATGTTAAATTATCATGTCCACGTTGTTGTGGCAATTTACGAAACTCATCAGTAACCATCTTGACAAACATATCAACTGATGGATTCAAAGACAAGGGTCGCAATGTGGTGGAGCGTGGACAAATAGTTGCTGGAAATTAGCCAGTACTCACCTCTTGTTCCTGAAGTAGGGATTCTAGCGCCTGGACCGCTTCCAATTCCTCCTGTGCTGTAAAAAGATTGCGATGATCATTTTTAGCAAAATATTTTTTATATATTAATTTCCTCGCAAATAGAAAAACATCCTTAATGGCTGTGAAGTCATCAAATCCTGACACCGGACAGAACGTTAGGCCTAAGGACAGCACAGATATCTGACTTGGAGTTAATGTTATATCAGAAAGGTTAATTACCTTCATCTCGCCACCATTACTTTCATCCACAGTATTGAATTTTCTTTTCATTGGAGTCTGCCTCCTTTCATATCCTCTAGTTCTCATAGAAGCATTACCCTGTGATGTTCCAGACGCCACACTCTCCAGTGATGATAGGGATTCGGAACGTCCCATCACAGGGGGACCCCTCCTTTGCCATTTGTACACTCTTTGTTCCTGGAAATCTAGTAGATCGCGTTGGATTTTTTTTGACTTGAATGCTTTTATATCATTTTCCCATTTGGCGTACTCAGTACTCAACTCATGTTCAAATTTCACAAGGAGTTCAGGACTTAAATGAGTTTTGATTTTATCCTGTAAAGGTAATATTAACTTTTCGATTTCATCTAATTGCTTTTTATCCCATCCAATGAGAAGTTCTATAAATGTCTGGGAACATGATTTGCAGGCTTCCTCCCATTGAGATCTCAGAGACAAGTCATCAACAGGGAAGGATGGAAAAACCTGAACACGCAAGCCTCTCGGGATCAATTCTTTAGTAAGATATTGTTCCAAGGACACCTTATTCCACCAGACTCGCATTCTCCGCTTTAGTAAATCCTTTAATTTTTTCTGAGTTTCTAGTGTTCCCACATGGGTTGCACCCATGGGTCCCACAGCATCATTATTAAAAACCTGTGTCACAAGTGACAACCAATTCTATTCCCTGGTATGGAAATCCATATTAGTAACAAGGCCTATAGACAAAACAAACAAGATAACTTTGTGGTTACGTATAGGGCTGGGTCTAAAAATGTTAAGGCTGATGCACTGTCACGTAGCTTCATGACCAGCCCTCCTTCGGAGGAAGATCCTGCTTTTATTTTGCCTCCAGATATAATCATTTCCGCTATTGATTCTGATTTAGTCCCTGAAATTGCGGCTGATCAAGGTTCAGCTCCTGAGAACAAGCTGTTTGTTCCCCTGCAATTCCGGCTAAGGGTACTTAGGGAAAATCATGACTCTGAACTATCTGGCCATCCAGGCATCCTGGGTACCAAGCACATCATTGCCAGAAACTATTGGTGGCCTGGGTTGCCTAAAGACATTAAGGCCTAGGTCGCCGCTTGTGAAGTTTGTGCTAGGTCCAAGACTCCCAGGTCCCTACCAGCGGGCTTACTATGTTCTTTGCCCATTCCCCAGAGACCTTGGACCCATATCTCCATGGATTTTATCACCGATTTGCCTCCATCTCAAGGCAAGTCGGTGGTGTGGGTTGTAGTAGACCGCTTCAGTAAGATGTGCCACTTTGTGCCCCTCAAAAAACTACCCAATGCTAAGACGTTAGCTACCTTGTTTGTCAAACACATCCTACGTCTCCATGGGGTCCCTGTCAATATTGTTTCTGATAGAGGGGTACAATTTGTTTCATTGTTTTGGAGAGCCTTCTGTAAAAAGTTGGAGATTGATCTGTCCTTCTCCTCTGCCTTCCATCCTGAAACTAATGGCCAAACTGAGAGGACTAATCAGTCTCTAGAACAATATTTAAGGTGTTTTATCTCTGACTGTCAATATGATTGGGTCTCATTCATTCCCCTCGCCGAACTTTCCCTTAATAACCGGGTCAGTAACTCGTCAGGGGTCTCCCCCTTTTTCTGTAATTTTGGGTTTAATCCGCGGTTCTCTTCCGTTTCACCAGGTAGTTCCAACAATAGGGCCATACAAGGTCATTGAAGTCCTCAATCCTGTCTCCTTCCGACTGGAGTTGCCCCCATCTTTTCGAGTACACGACGTGTTCCATGCCTCCCTCCTTAAACGCTGCACCCCGTCCTTGGCTCCCTCGAGGAAACCTCCGGTCCCTGTTCTCACCCCTGAGGGTGCTGAATTCGAGGTGGCCAAGATTGTGGACATCAGGATGGTCCAAGGCTCCCTCCAGTACCTGGTCCATTGGAGAGAATACGGACCTGAGGACTTGGGTACCCGCTCGGGATGTTCACGCTGGGATATTGGTCAGGAGGTTTCACCTTCGTTTCCCCAATAAACCAGGTCCACTTAGAAAGGGTCCGGTGGCCCCTCATACAAGGGGGGGTACTGTAAAGGATCTGCCAGGCACAGCTTCGGGGTTAACGCCCATAGATAATCAGTCTGCACCTGCTTCTATGTCTGTGAGACTGACTGCATCTTCCACCACTCAGGGTGGCAGGCTTAGGAGTGGGAGAACCTATCACAGCCTGGCCAGACGGAGCTAGCTCCCGCCCTCTGTCTATTTATACCTGCCTTTCCTGTTCCTCCTTTGCTTGTGATTCTTCTCGTTTGGTTTCCTGGCCCTGCTGCAGCTTCTTGTACCATTGTCCTTGCTTCATATTGACCCCGGCTTGCTGACTACTCTACTGCTCTGCGTTTGGTACCTCGTACACTCCTGGTTTGACTCGGCTTGTTTACTACTCTTCTGCTCTGCGTTTGGCACCTCGTACTCTCCTGCTTTGACTCGGCTTGTTCACTTCTCTTGTTGCTCACGGTGTTGCCGTGGGCAACTGCCCCTTTCTCCCCCTAGCTATGTGTACCCTTGTCTGTTTGTCTGTCGTGCACTTATTGAGCGTAGGGACCGTCGCCCAGTAGTACCCCGTCGCCTAGGGCGGGTCGTTGCAAGTAGGCAGGGACAGAGTGGTGGGTAGATTAGGGCTCACTTGTCTGTCTCCCAACACCCGTCATTACAGTAACTGATGTAAATTATAGCAGAAATCTATATGTATAATGCGGCCCAGATTTATCTCTGGGGGGCGTAACAAGGCAAAGGTCCGTGCCAGACCCATACCTCCCCCCAATCAGATTGTTTGCCCCACCAATAGACAATAAAACACATTTTAAAAATGTACTTACCTCACCACTTCGATTCTTCCTCCCGGATTCCCTCAGGCTCTTACAGCAGGCCGCAGCCGTAGAAAGTACTGATGACAGGCCGCGTTGCAGCTAAAAGATGTGACACATTTATTAAGAGTCATTCGCCTGTTAATAAATGTGTTGCATCTTACTCCAGCAAACTGTTTAATAGGACTGGTGTATAAAATGCCAGTATTAAAAGGAATGTGTCGCTAGAAATTTTTATTTATTTTTTTCAGTTAAACAGTTAGTATATAAGTGATTACACATTGTTTTAATTTTTTTATTTTTTTCACAAGTCAGGAAATATTATAAATTAGATTCTAATTTATAAAATTTCCATGTGCTGGTCACTAGAGGGGGCAATTCCCAAAATTGCAGCATTGGCATGTGGTAAAGCAACCTCATTGCCTTATGCTGCAAATTTGGAGTAGACACACTCGCTCTAGTATCCTCACAGAATCCCCCCTCCTTTATTCCTTTATCCTGGCTAGTGCCAGGAGAAAGGAGGGGGTTGAATGTTCAAACCTCCTACACTGTGTGCCACCATTTTCTGAGCGAATGCACAGTATGGGAGGATTAGATACAGTGCTCAGCAGACAGTATGACTCTTACACACACATCACATACACAAACATAATTTACCTGCTCCTGCCGCCGCTGCCGCCTCCGTCGTGCCGCTCCTAGTCCTTGCATCTGCGCTGCCTTCAACATATGGCCGGAACCCGCGACCGGAAGTCGTCATCTAACTGTCCGGCCGTGGCTTCTGGTCCACATGAAAATGGAGCCGGATGTCGCTCTACCAAAGACCTTCCTTTTGGTCTGTGGGGGAGCGGCACATGCGCCGTTCCCACACAGACGGCTTACGCTATAGTGAATGGAACGGCTTCCGTTTGCATTCTCTATGGGGATGTATGTGCCGTATTCCATCTCTGTATGTGTCGTTAATGGACAGATACAGAGATGAAAAAAAAATGGCAGCCCCCATAGAGAAGTAAAAGAAAGAAAAAAGTAAAAAGTACAACACAAAAACACAAATAAATACAATTTAATTTAATGACATACTAAAAGCAATATTATATATAAAAAAAAAATGTCGTGACACCTTCCCTTTAAAGGAGTTTTCCACGTTCTGACAACTGATGACCTATCCACTGGATAGGTTATCAATATATAATCGGTGCGTGTCTGACACCTGGACCCCGCACCGATCCGCCATTCCAGCTGCCTCCAGGCACCGGACAACACTGGAAGCAGATGACTCCGGTCAAAGAATAGAGGCCGAGCTGCAGTTCTGCCGAACGGCCGCTATGCAGTGTTCGGAGGCAGTGTTGGCCAGTGCCCGGAGGCAGCTGGACTGGCAGATCGGTGCGGGGTCTGGTGTATTAACGATTGTTTTCCCCCATACATTACCGATGATTGCTCCTTGTGACACGCTGTATCGTCGATTGCCGCTGGTTTTAATGGTCAGTATCGGGCCGTCTAAAAGGACCTTTATTTCCTCAGACACCACCAGAACAAGGCATTGGAACCAACCCTTCCACCTTAGCGGGTAAAGATTAACCATCTAAAAGGTTCACTATATACACATAAGGCCTCGTGCACACTTACGTCACCGTTTTCACGGCCGCTTTTGACAGGTCCGTGAATCCGTTTTAGCGGCCGTGTGGTTTCCGTGTGCACTCCCATGTGCACTCCATGTTTCCGTGCGCCAAGCATGGTACTGTCCAGGGTGCTGAAAGAGTTAATGGGCTGCACTGATCGGCGGTAACTCTTTCAGCACCCTGGACAGTACCATGCTCGGCACGCGGAAAATAAAATTTGAATGTAATAAAAAAATAAATAAGTTCATACTTACGTTCCTCCTGTCCGGCCTCCAGCGATGACGTTCAATCCATGTCGCCGCTGCAGCCAATCACAGGCTGCAGCGGCCTCTGCAGCCAATCACAGGCTGCCGCGTCACAAAAGAAGGTCGGACTGGAGGAAGAAGTGGGACTCGTCACCAAGACAACGACCGGGTACGTATGAAATGCTTTTTATTTTATTTTTAATCAGAAGCCTCTTTTCTCTATCAGTTATTGATAGAGACAAGTGGCTGCCGATTAATGTAATAGTTTTCTAATGTTTTTCTGCCCGCCCGGCGGTTGCTAGGCAACGGCTCCGTCACACACGGACGGCACACGGATGCCTTCCGTGTGCCTTCAGTTTTTTTGACGGCCCCATTGACTTGCATGGGCCTCACGGTCACGGAATCCCGGACCAAAGTAGGACATGCTCTACTTTGGATCGGAAAGGAACAACGGACCGTCAAAAAAACTGAAGTGTGCATGGCCCCATTGAAATGAATGGGTTCAGGGTGCTATCAGTGACAAAAACGGATAGCACCCTGAAGGAAAAAACTGAAGTGTGCATGAGGCCTAAGGGCTAAAGGTGAAAACACAGAGGTGCTCACCATATATCCAGCGTATAACTGTGTCCTCCAAATCTTAGGAGTGCACGGAGCAGGAGTTGTTCTAGATTCCTGTTTATATCCCAGACACCTTCATACCATTTTAAACAATGAATCGACATATCGCAAACTTGTGGCGAAACCAAGCACCGCATGTAAAGAATCTTTAAAAATATCTGCTAGAAGAAGGAATTGGATTAGGAGTATTAACCAAGAAACAGGCAGAATACTTACTGATAGAATTCCCTATTGTTCCCATATTCCATGGGATGCCAAAAATCCATAACTTTGCACGGTCTTGAAACTTGAGTTATCTGTGACGTAGTTGGCTAGTACCCCTGCAAACAGGCCTGCCATTAGGGTAGTACCGCTGGTACTACTGTCAGGGGCCTGGCCACAAAAGTAAAATAAAGTGGGCAGCTGCCGCTCATCAAGGTTATGATCAGCGGTAATTGGTTTGTAGAAAGGAATGGGACCCATGCAGGGGCCAGAAGCAGCGGCCAGCTCCGCAACTTGGTGAGTGACTCTGTTTTAAAGCAGTAGATTGAGTTGAATTATTTTTTTATGTTGCCCCTTCTCTCCCACCTTCCCCCCGGTCTCTCTCCCCTTCCCACCGGCCTCTCTCCCCTTCCCACTGGTCTCTCTCCCCTTCCCCTCTTCAGACCCCGGTCCAGCGTCATATCCACTCTGGCCCAACTCCGCCTCGGCCACCTTCCGTTCTCTTAGCCTACTCCTCCGCCCGCTCACGGAGTCCCTGGCACTTTGCATCCTGCTCCCATCCCACGACTTTCCGTTGCCACCTCTCCAAATCCCCTGATAATGGGGGACCCAGATGTATTTCCTCAAATGGAATTCCACTGACTGTATGAAGCCCACAAATTTCTGATGGCGGGCCTGCCTGCATACCACATATTCGGGCAATCAAGGCAATGGAATTCCATTTGAGGAAATACACCACGCATTCCAAATGTCTACAAGAATTTATTTTAATGTCAGTGGAGTATCTGCGCTCACATAATTACTTCTGCCTTGATAGTTTTATTTTATTGCAGATAGAAGACGCCCTGATGGGGGTCAAAATTCTCCCTCTCCATGGACAATTTGTTTATGACATGGTGGGAGAACAACATTTTTTCAGCCAATAATACCTTTTACGAGTGGATTGTGTGGGATGGACGCTACATCGACTATCTTTTTTTGTTTAGGGGTCGTGATGTGGCGTCTGTACCACCATTTATGGAATACAATAAAACCAATACATTTAATTTACAATGTTACAGGCTCGGCATCCATGGATTTTGTTACTTTCTTCGAGATTATGTTACAGGGGAATTGTAATACAGAAAAGGAAACATTTTGTGAACCCACTTCGGGCACTACCATCTTTAATGCTAGGAGTTGTCACCCAGCTCACACCATCTAGGCAATACCTACAGGGGACCTTAAAAGAACTAGGGTAGCCTGCTCAAATGACAAGACATTTCACAACCAATGTATAAATATTGACCGTGGATTACATCTTACAGGATATTAACAATGGATGTTAAGAAGGGCATCAAAAGAAAGGGCACAAGAACCCATCTTGTTTAATAATAAATACTGAAGCACGAGAGATCAATTACCAATTTCTTCAACGGCATAGAGCCAAAAGTTTGGAGAAATATCAAAAAATTATTCAGAAAAAACGAACCCATGTTAAATCCAGATCCAGTCCTGACACAAATTGTGGGTAAAGACTTTCCTTGGGTCACCTAGAGGATGAGATCTCTTAGTTACATGTTGTCACAAGTCTTTTCTACAGTGTCGCTAACAACAAAACTTTTTTCTTTTTTCAAAAGTACTTACGATATTGATGCGTTTATAAAAATTGTACTAAGCATCATGTAATTTATGCCATTAAATGCAAACAATGTGATCGCGTGTATGTACGGATGTAGCCATCTTTATCTTGACTCGGATAACTTGCTGCAGCGTGATATCACACAACAAAAGTCATTAAAAAGTCATTGAAAAAACACTGCCACTGTGTATTTAAAGAGGCTCTGTCACCACATTATAAGTGCCCTATCTTCTATATAATGTGATTGGCGCTGTAATGTAGATTACATCAGTGTTTTTTAATTAGAAAACGATCATTTTTGACGGAGTTATGACCTATATTAGCTTTATGCTAATGAGTTTCTCAATGGACAACTGGGCGTGTTTTACTATATGGCCAAGTGGGCGTTGTAAAGAGGAGTGTATGACGCTGACCAATCAGCGACCAATCAGCGTCATACACTTCTCTCCATTCATTTACACTGCAGATAGCGATATTGTCAGGGATCATTACCATGTATATTGTTTGAAAAATATTACACATATGTATATACATTTCAGTTCTTTGTGTAATATACTGATATATAATAAGTTCTTTGTTCATGTCGGACACACTTATGGAAGACACCGCCCCCTGGAATGCAAGAAGAGTGAGTCTGAGAAGTTACAGCTGAGAAACCGGTGGGGGCTTGGGCACTCCCACATCTCTCTGGAGGCATGTGTCTTTTCTGTGTTTCTTTGTTCTGAATAAAATGTGTTTCAGTCTTCCTCCTGGTGGACGGAGGGGATGTCTACCAACATTACTCTGTGTGGTGTACTTCTCTCCAGGCATGCCTTCAGCTTTCAATTTACAGAGGTGGTTATTCGGTGTGAAATACGGACCTGACATTTGGCGCCCGAACGTGGGGCCACACTCGAGGAAATATCAAAATCCGGACAATCGACAATCACAGGGTGAAACAGAGGACTCAAAGTTGCCCACTGAAGGAATTTGATCACCTCCGCAATAACACAGTAAGCGAATTGATTTTATAAATCTTCGTCTTACCTGTGTTAGTGGACAGTCTTGTGGCGATCTGTAGAACCCTTTTGTTGATTATCTCAGGCGACAGAGGTGATATTTTCCGCTGTGAGGTTGAAAACCTGTGAGACCTTAGTCGCGCCCGACTAACCATCCTCTGGGTAATTAGAGTCTAAATAAAAGATTATATAACAGACCGGAGAGCTGCAGATTGCAAATTTTTATATTTCCAGCGAGGCCAGAGAGTCTAAATAAAGATTTTTATATCCTAGCGAGATGTAATAAATACATTGCAGACTAGAGATTATACTATTTCGGCGAGACTTAGCGTTGCAGACTGTGAAATTATAATATTTCCTGCCAGACCAAGAGTTGCAGATCGAAAATTGTTATATAAATTACGTGTATAATATAGACTGTTAGAATGGATGGTTTACGGTCCATATTCAAATCTCCAGGATCGTCCGTAAAATGAAGAAATTGATGGAAGTGTGTGGGATCCATAGAGGAGGGCGGCTCCAAGCCGCAGATTGGGCAAAAGGTATTCTGGAGAACAAAGGGAAGTTGGAAGGTAGTAAGTTGATGGAAAGTGCTTTAGTGGGATTTGTAGAAGAGGAAGTTAGGAATAAGAAAGGTATCATATGTATTAGAAAACAGAGGACCAGCCGATGCACAATGTGTTTCCAATGGGAGAGGCTGCCCCCCACCACCCACCCCTGATGTGGCCACGCCCAGCCCAACCAAATCAGTATGAAATAATCGCCTTGTTAATTTTGTCATTTGTAGTGTCTTTTCTATTTTTAGATTCAATTCTAGCGTGCAGGACGCTGTTCACTGATGAAGCAACACGTCATCATAATATAGAGATGGTGGCCGACAGATTGGACTGTTACAGATTATGTGTTTGATGTTTTGAACGTACAGTAGATAATTCCTATACAATGGTGTGATGAATGATTGCAGATACGTATGTTGTTTTGCCGGCATTGAAAGTGTTAAGATTGTGAGACTTGAAGCTGTGAGAAATGAGTGTGTGACCCCCCTCCCTCCCCCCTGTAGTATGCTGTGTTTGGGAGGAGGAGGGGGGCTGACTGGGTGCAGTCTGCAGGGCTGATGAGACAAAGGATTTCAATATGCACTGCTTTTAGAGATATATATATATATATCAGTAATGTCTACAAACCGAAATAAATTTCTTCTCTTTGCACGTGCGCTGTTGTTTATAAAAGTTACGATATTTATGTGTTATGATGTGATCAGATTTAATGTGTTTTTATGTTAATTCAGATGTATTAAACTATAGATACTGTGAGACACGGGGTTTTGAAAATGTATGTGCCCCCACCGTTCCCTATTTTTATATACAGTTTATTGGTTTGCAGTAATTAATGTTATCACATATAATATTTTCTGTTTTATTGAATAACTAACTACAATTGTTTTGTTTTTGATTTCACACATGAGTTATGTCATTGTAAAGATAAAATGTATTTTCGTCAGGAAAAAGTCATTTTTGTTTCAGGCTGTTGTACATTATAGGGGGTTAAACTAGTGCCCGACTTTGTTATGTTGAGATGTAGTTTTGAACTCTGCTACATTACTTTCGCAGAGTCCACAAAGGGGGGAATGGTGAAGGGACTGATCAGGTACAATTTTGGTTTGTTTTGAATTAATTAATTTGGTTTCAGGAGATCTAAAAATGTGTATGAGACCCCAATGAGTAATCCAGATTAAATGTGTATGAGAGTAACCTAAATGTTGAGGTTTTTCTGTGTAGATGGTTCCAGATCTTTCCAGAACGGTGAATATGGCACTGGGTAAGCTGTGCTGTAGTGCCACCCAATATGAGGTATTGTGTAAGAGACCATCCCCCTCCAGCAAATTTACACAGGAGGCAGAGGTTACGTCACCCACATGAGTCTTTATGGATTTAGATGGGGGAGAAGGCAAAACAAAAATTGTCTGGACATTGTTAATTTGATGTCAAGTTTTTAGGAATTTTTTTATTTTTTATTTGTTTTTGAATGAATCAAGTATTTGCAGAACCTGATAAAAGTGACATTCTCAAAGTGTTCTGGATTATCAGATGAGTGTGGAGAAGTGTATAACATTTGGTTTTATTTTAGAGGATAAAGACGCCACCCCTTTGAGATGTTCTATCTATATGTGACATGGGTTTCTAATGTAAATTTGTAATAAAGAGATTTTATTATACAGTATGTACAAGACAGGATACGAGGTAAATTACCCAGAAACCACTCTCACCTTCTTGTTCATCTCAAGGAGCGGAGCTGGAGGTGCTTGCTGAGGCTGTAACCTGGCGAAAGGGAAGACGGCCGACATTTACACTGACTCTAGGTACGCTTTTGGCATCGCCCACAATTATGGGCCCATTGGTAGTAGGAACTTTATTGGATCATCGGGTAAGCCAATTGAGAGAGCGAGAGACGACAGACCTGACAACAAGGATATGTGCAGCCAGGTGTCAGTAAATTGGCTTGTCCCTGGATACAATAATGCCACCACTAGGTTTGTAGCAGCCGGCATGATGTGCGCACGGCGTGACATAGGCAAAACAGCAAAGATACCTGTGAAAAGTGCAGCCCGGCCAGATTACCCGTCCCAGCGAAGGCAGAACATACAACTACCCGAGGTAGAAGTGGATGACAATGTGCTCGTGTGTGTAGACCAGTTCTCAGGGGGGTCTGAAGCCCGGCCGGTATCTTCCCCCACTGCAGAACTTGTGTGTAAGTAACAGGGGAACAGTGCTTATCCCAAGTATTGACCTGGTGTTTGTACAATTATAAGATGTCAGCAGTTCTCTAGACGTTGTCCCAAGGTTAGTTTGTTTAATAACTGTATTTAAGAAGTGTTGTGGGAATATTAAATACGGAGGTTAAGTTTTATGTAAAGTTCTAGACCAGCCTTAGCATTGGACTATTAGAGTCATGCGTCAGATAAAAGGTACAGAAGCGGAATATTCCCATTCGAAAACATTTTTATTTGTTTCTTTTTATTTTTGTTGTGAAAGGGAAATTTTAGAGCAGAGAATTCTGTGCAGTGTATATGTGTATGTATAGATATATATATATATATAAAGAAAAGAGGAATCAGTTTGTAGGTATCAGTTTTAGTTACTGACCAGTGTGAACGTTTAACATAAATCTGTCATTGTTAATGTTTTTCTTCAAGTTATTTATCTGATTAAGATCGAATTGGTATGTCCCAGGCTTTACAGCTGTTGCTGCTAAATTCTGTTAGAGCTGTTTGATTTGCCTACAGAACAGTCCTGGCAGACCGGTGCCAACCTTATCATACCCGCCTCCCACGAAGAGAACTGACCTTGAGAGGCCTTCCCAGGTAGAACGAAACAGATTAGAGTAAGAAAAATAGGTTTAAGACACTTGTCAGATAAACATGTGGAATCTGTGTATATTTCTGTGAGGTGGAGATGTTCTAGGCAATCAGCTGAGATCAAGGTACAAATCCTGCTGAAAGAGTATCACCAAGTGCAAATGAAATGTACCCAGTAATCACACATATTCTAGGTGCACTGTTCATTGTAACAGAAAAGTTTTTCCTTATATATATATAAAGGTGTTTGATGTCATTTAAGGGCCTGACATTATTGTATGTACTTAGAACAACGTTTATAATGTATGCGGATGATGTTATCACCAGATTAGTATTTATTTTAACAATTGACAAGAGTTGGGGGTCCCCAGCAAGTGCCAGTAAATATAAACTAAAAGACTTTTAACATGATGAACTCCATCACTGAGATGCGGTAGGCGCAGCCTGAGCCACTACAACGCGTTTATCATGAACTGACGGCAGTGTCACAATTCTAAGTGGCCGCCCAGACAAGTAACTTGCCAGAGGAAGAGTACAGATGCGGAGGGTTTGTGATAGTCACAATACAACTCCACTAATCCGCCTACGTGGGATCTCACCCCAGGTCTCACAGCATGAGGTGCTATGTACAGCCCGGTGACGTAAACTAAAGGAGACGGTGTCGGACAGATGAGAAGGACCAAACCAAGTCCTGATGACATCAGCAAAGATCAAAGTAAAGACCAAAGACCTGAGTGAATCCGTCAGCAGGATCAAGTGTTTTGATAAGTAAGTGGCTAGGAGGGGGTAATAATAACTCCCCCACTAGACACCAACGTAGTCTGACTCCACAATTGTGTGGGTTACCCTGAGGGTGACAGTCAGTGAAGAGCAGAAGACAGGAGAAGAAGAAGACGATGGTGTACAGGACTGGCAATGAACTGATGGGACCCGAAACCTGAGGGTGATAGCATGAGATTGGTGATAGCATTATGTTAGGCCCTATTGTTTATAATGTCTGAGGTTTATAATTATAATGTGTGTAAATATGCCATGGTGCTGCAAATTACAATCTGAGGAGTTTTATGTGGAGGTGTGAGGTGAAGGTCACTGTGCTGCCCATGACCTGTTATATCTGCAGGGGTAAAAGTCCCATTAGGACAGTAAGTGACAGTGCGACAATTGTTACCATTAATAAAATGTAGACTGGATTAATTATATATATATTACAACCAGCAGCGGTTTGTAGATTATATCAAGACAACCATCCTGTATCCAGAGGAGAATAGGGAAAGATAGGACCACTCCGACATCTTGGAAGTCCAGGTACAAAGGGGGGTTACTCATCAGGAGTAGCTCGTCTCAAGCTGGTGAAGAAATCCAAAACCCCTACCCGCCTGGTTCGACTAGTCAGTGGTAGGTTGCTAGGCAAGACTCAGGGATAAAGTAATAATATTTTTAGGGGGGACTGTCAGGGATCATTACCATGTATATTGTTTGAAAAATATTATCCTCACACATATGTATATACATTTCAGTTCTTTGTGTAATATACTGATATTGTAAAGGATCTGCCAGGCACAACTTCTGTGTATACGCCCATAGGTAATCAGTCTGCACCTGAGTCTATGTCTCTGAGACTGACTCCATCTTCCACCACTCACGATGGCAGGCTTAGGAGTGGGAGAGCCTATCGCAGCCTGGACAGACGGAGCTAGCTCCCGCCCTCTGTCTATTTATACCTGCCTTTCCTGTTCCTCCTTTGCTTGTGATTCTTCTCGTGTGGTTTCCTGGCCCAGCTACAGCTTCTAATTATTTGATCCTGCTCCATACTGACCCTGGCTTACTGACTACTCTCCTGCTCTGCGTTTGGTACCTCGTGCACTCCTGGTTTGACTCGGCTCGTTCACCACTCTTGTTGCTCACGGTGTTGCCGTGGGCAACTGCCCCTTTCCATTTGCTTTGTTTTCCCTTGTCTGTTTGTCTTGTGCACTTACTGAGCGTAGGGACCGCCGCCCAGTTGTACCCTGTCGCCTAGGGCGGGTCGTTGCAAGTAGGCAGGGACAGAGTGGCGGGTAGATTAGGGCTCACTTGTCCGTTTCCCTACCCCCGTCATTACATAATCACAAGCCCATATACATAGTCTACCCTGGTCCCTGACACTACTATGGACCCCCATGAGACCCTGGCCCAGCAAATGCAGGGTCTCTCCCTACAGGTCCAGGCCCTGGCTCAGAGGGTCAACCAGCCTGACGCTACCATGGTAGTGCCCCTCACCTCACCTCTTGAACTCCACCTCAAGTTGCCTGACCGGTTCTCAGGGGACCGGAGGACTTTTCTCTCCTTTTGGGAGAGTTGTAGGCTCTACTTACGCTTAAAGCCTCATTCCTCAGGTTCTGAGAGCCAGCGGGTGGGTATAATTATGTCCCGGCTCCAGGAAGGGCCCCAAGAGTGGGCCTTCTCCTTGGCTCCTGATGCCCCTGAACTTTCCTCCGTTGATCGTTTCTTTTCTGCTCTCAGACTCATTTATGACGAGACTGACAGGACTGCCTTTGCCGAGAGTCAGCTGGTGACCTTACGTCAGGGTAAGAGACCTGTTGAGGAGTAATGTTCTGACTTTAGGAAGTGGTGCGTAGCTTCTCGGTGGAATGACCCTGCCTTAAGGTGCCAGTTTAGGTTGGGTCTGTCGAACGCCCTGAAAAACCTGCTAGTTAGCTATCCCTCTTCTCACTTCCTAGACCAGGTTATGGCTTTAGCGGTACGACTTGACCGACGTCTCAGGGAACGACAACTTGAACGATTTTGTGTTTTCCCCTCTGACTCCCCCATGATGCCTCCCGAGGTCCCTTTGCTTCGTTCCTCCCCAGAAGACTCGGAGGTACCTATGCAACTCGGGGCCTCCGTGTCCCCCCAACAACGTAGAGATTTCCGCAGGAAGAATGGTCTCTGCTTCTACTGTGGGGATGACAAGCATCAAGTGAACAACTGTCCTAAGCGTAAGAATGCAGCCGGAGAACTTCCGTGCCTAAGTGATCATCGGGGAGGTCACTTGGGCGCACAGGTATTTCCCGTAAATATGAAACATAATAAAATCTTGCTTCCCTTTCAGGTCTCTTTTGGTGGTAGGTCTGCTACCGGCAGTGCCTTCGTGGATTCAGGGTCTTCTGCTAATATCATGTCTGTGGAATTTGCTATGTCTCTAGCCATGCCTTTGATTGATTTGCCTAAACCTGTCCCGGTAGTGGGTATCGACTCCACTCCTCTTGCTAATGGTTATTTTATACAGCATACCCCTGTTTTTGAACTCCTTGTTGGCTCCATGCATTTGGAGCAGTGCTCCGTACTGTTGATGCAGAGATTATTGTCCGATTTGGTTTTAGGCCTTCCCTGGTTGCAGTTGCATAATCCCACATTTGACTGGAATACTGGGGAGCTTACCAAATGGGGTAATGAATGCTTGACGTCATGTTTTTCCGTTAATTCTATTTCTCCCCCTGAGGAGGTGAACACGCTACCTGAGTTTGTTCAGGACTTCGCTGATGTTTTCTCTAAGGAGGCCTCCGAAGTGTTACCTCCTCATAGAGAATACGATTGCGCTATCGAATTGGTACCAGGAGCTAAGCTTCCTAAGGGTAGGATATTTCATCTTTCTTGTCCCAAACGTGAAGCCATGAGAGAGTATATCCAGGAATGCCTGGCCAAGGGTTACATTCGCCCCTCTACTTCTCCGGTAGGTGCTGGCTTCTTCATCGTAGGGAAGAAGGATGGTGGTCTTAGGCCATGCATTGACTACCGTAACTTGAATAAGGTCACTGTAAGGAACCAGTATCCACTTCCTTTGATTCCTGATCTCTTTAATCAGGTTCAGGGGGCCCAATGGTTCTCTAAGTTTGATCTACGGGGGGGCGTATAACCTTATCCGCATCAAAGAGGGGGATGAGTGGAAGACTGCGTTTAACACGCCCGAAGGTCATTTTGAATACCTCGTCATGCCCTTTGGGTTGTGTAATGCTCCTGCGGTCTTCCAGAATTTCATAAATGAGATTTTGAGAGATTACCTGGGGGTATTTCATGTAGTGTACCTTGATGACAAACTGGTGTTTTCCAAGGACTGGTCCTCCCACATTGAGCATGTCAGGAAGGTGCTCCAGGTCCTTCGGGAAAACAAACTGTTTGCGAAAACCGAAAAATGTGTGTTTGGGGTACAGGAGATACCATTTTTGGGTCAAATCCTCACTCCTCATGAATTCCGCATGGACCCCGCCAAGGTCCAGGCTGTGGCGGAATGGGTCCAACTTGCCTCCCTGAAGGTGTTACAGTGTTTCTTGGGGTTCGCTAATTATTACAGGAGATTTATTGCTAACTTCTCGGTCATCTCTAAACCTCTTACGGACCTCACTCGCAAAGGTGCTGATCTCCTCCACTGGCCTCCTGAGGCTGTCCAGGCTTTTGAGGTCCTTAAGAACTGCTTTATCTCGGCCCCGGTGCTGGTTCAGCCCAACCAAATGGAGCCATTTATCGTGGAAGTTGACGCATCCGAGGTGGGAGTGGGGGCTGTCTTGTCCCAGGCTACCAGGTCCCTCACCCATTTCCGTCCCTGTGCCTACTTCTCCAGGAAGTTTTCGCCCACTGAGAGTAACTATGATATTGGCAATCGCAAACTCTTTGCCATTAAATGGGCATTTGAAGAGTGGCGCCACTTCCTGGAGGGGGCTAGGCACCAGGTAACGGTCCTTACCGACCACAAGAATCTGGTTTTCCTAGAATCTGCCCGGAGGCTAAACCCGAGACAAGCTCGATGGGCGCTATTTTTTACCAGATTCAACTTTTTGGTTACCTATAGGGCTGGGTCTAAAAATATTAAGGCCGATGCACTGTCGCGTAGCTTCATGGCCAGCCCTCCTTCGGAGGAAGATCCTGCTTGTATTTTGCCTCCTGGTATAATCATTTCTTCTATTGATTCTGATTTAGTCTCTGAAATTGCGGCTGATCAAGGTTCAGCTCCCGGGAACCTTCCTGAGGACAAGCTGTTTGTTCCCCTGCAATACCGGCTAAGGGTATTTAGGGAAAATCATGACTCCGCACTATCTGGTCATCCAGGCATCCTGGGTACCAAACACCTCATTGCCAGAAACTATTGGTGGCCTGGGTTGCCTAAAGACGTTAAGGCCTACGTCGCCGCTTGTGAGGTTTGTGCTAGGTCCAAGACTCCCAGGTCCCGACCAGCGGGCTTACTACGTTCTTTGCCCATTCCCCAGAGACCTTGGACCCATATCTCCATGGATTTTATCACCGATTTGCCTCCATCTCAAGGCAAGTCGGTGGTGTGGGTGGTAGTAGACCGTTTCAGTAAGATGTGCCACTTTGTGCCCCTCAAGAAACTACCCAATGCCAAGACGTTAGCTACCTTGTTTGTCAAACACATCTGTCCTTCTCCTCTGCCTTCCATCCTGAAACTAATGGCAAAACTGAGAGGGCTAATCAGTCTCTAGAACAATATTTAAGGTGTTTTATCTCTGACTGTCAATATGATTGGGTCTCATTCATTCCCCTCGCCGAATTTTCCCTTAATAACCGGGTCAGTAACTCGTCAGGGGTCTCCCCCTTTTTCTGTAATTTTGGGTTTAATCCACGGTTCTCCTCCGTTTCACCTGGTAGTTCCAACAATCCCGAGGTAGAGGTCGTTCATCGGGAATTGATCACAGTCTGGGCCCAGGTTCAGAAGAACCTAGAGGCGTCCCAGAGCGTACAAAAAACTCAGGCTGATAGAAGACGTTCTGCTAACCCCTTGTTTATGGTCGGGGATCTGGTGTGGTTATCGTCTTGGAACTTGCGCCTTAAGGTCCCGTCCAAGAAGTTTGCTCCCCGGTTTATTGGGCCGTATAAGGTCATTGAAGTCCTCAATCCTGTCTCCTTCCGACTGGAGTTTCCCCCATCTTTTCGAATACACGACGTGTTTCATGCCTCCCTCCTTAAACGCTGCTCCCCGTCCTTGGCTCCCTCGAGGATACCTCCTGTTCCAATTCTCACCCCTGAGGGGGTGGAATTCGAGGTTGCCAAGATTGTGGACAGCAAGATGGTCCAAGGCTCCCTCCAGTACCTGGTCCATTGGAGAGGATACGGGCCTGAGGAGAGGACTTGGGTACCCGCCCAGGATGTTCACGCTGGGGTATTGGTCAGGAAGTTCCACCTTCGTTTCCCCAATAAACCAGGTCCACTTAGAAAGGGTCCGGTGGCCCCTCATAAAAGGGGGGGTACTGAAAAGGATCTGCCAGGCACAACTTCTGTGTATACGCCCGTAGGTAATCAGTCTGCACCTGAGTCTATGTCTCTGAGACTGACTCAATCTTCCACCACTCAGGATGGCAGGCTTAGGAGTGGGAGAGCCTATCGCAGCCTGGCCAGACGGAGCTAGCACCCGCCCTCTGTCTATTTATAACTGCCTTTCCTGTTCCTCCTTTGCTTGTGATTCTTCTCGTGTGGTTTCCTGGCCCAGCTACAGCTTCTAATTATTTGATCCTGCTCCATACTGACCCTGGCTTACTGACTACTCTCCTGCTCTGCGTTTGGTACCTCGTGCACTCCTGGTTTGACTCGGCTCGTTCACAACTCTTGTTGCTCACGGTGTTGTCGTGGGCAACTGCTCCTTTCCCTTTGCTTTGTGTTCCCTTGTCTGTTTGTCTCGTGCACTTACTGAGCGTAGGGACCGCCGCCCAGTTGTACCCCGTCGCCTAGTGCGGGTCGTTGCAAGTAGGCAGGGACAGAGTGGCGGGTAGATTAGGGCTCACTTGTCCGTTTCCCTACCCCCGTCATTACAGATATATAATAAGTTCTTTGTTCATGTCGGACACACCTATGGAAGACACCGCCCCCTGGAATGCAAGAAGAGTGAGTCTGAGAAGTTACAGCTGAGAAACCGGTGGGGGCTTGGGCGCTCCCACATCTCTCTGGAGGCATGTGTCTTTTTCTGTGTTTCTTTGTTCTGAATAAAAAGTTTTTCAGTCTTCCTCCTGGTGGACGGAGGGGATGTCTACCAACATTACTCTGTGTGGTGTACTACTCTCCAGGCATGCCTTCAGCTTTCAATTTACAGAGGTGGTTATTCGGTGTGAAATACGGACCTGACAATATATCAATATCGCTATTTGCAGTCACATAAACACACTATAACGCTACTCATGTGTCATGACAATGAATATACATTACCTCCAGACAGGACGTGACGTGTATTCATTCTCCTGAACACTTCTGTAGCGTCTCTGTGATTTACAGCATAGCAGGGGTAGTCTCGCGAGATTACGCTGTAAACTGTCATTCACAGCGAGATCTCGTTGTGCTGTGCTGTAAATCACAGCGACGTGCAGAGAAGTGGTCAGGAGAATGAATACACATCATGTCCTGGCTGGAGGTAATGTATATTCATGGTCAGGACACATGAGTAGTGTTATAGTGTGTTTATGTGACTGCACATAGCGATATAGATATATCGCTATCTGCAGAGTAAATGAATGGAGAGAAGTGTATGACGCTGATTTGTCACTGATTGGTCAGCGTCATACACTCCTCTGTACAACGCCCACTTGGTCATATAGTAAAACACGCCCAGTTGTCCATTGAGAAAGTCATTAGCATAAAGCTAAAATAGGTCATAACTCCGTCAAAAATGATCATTTTTCTAAATAAAAAACACTGCTGTAATCTATATTACAGCGCCAATCACATCATGTACAATATAGGCCACTTATAATGTGGTGACAGAGCCTCTTTAAGGCATTGAAAGTCAAGATAAAGCCGGCTACATCTGTAGGGCGCACGATTAGAAACTTCAAAACGCGCATTGTAGAACACATTTCAGATACAAAAACAAAAAAAAACACTAATGCCTCTCTGGTGCAGAAAAATACTTCTTAGAAACACATAATGGTAATTTTTAAAGCTTATGGGGGAAATGTATTAACCTTTCTACACCAGTTTTCTAAAAGGGGGCTTCCCAAAAGGGGGCAGGGTGACAGCAGCTCAACAAATTTATAATAATTTACACCTGGTGTAAACTATACTCGAAATCTATGCCTGCTAATAATTGGCAAAAATGTCACTATGTCGAGCGTAGCAAGGTAGAGGCCCATGCCAGGCTCCTCTCCGTCCCCTCTATCGGGCAATTAAATAAAAAATGAATGCTCACCTCACCACTCCTCTTCTGGTCCCCTCATGTTCTATTCGCAGCCTGCGGCTCATACAATGCACTGATTACGTTGAGTGCTGTGTCGCATATAAAGAACCTGACACTGCTCGGTGTTAGTGCATTGTATGGGCAGCAGGGAGCCTTAGGGGATCAAGGGGGAAGAAGAGAAGCGGAGAAAAGATTATACTTATTTTTTATTTTACATATTGTCCGATGGGTAGGGGGAATGGATGGAGTATGGCCACGGTCGCTACATAACGATTGTGGCGCACGAACGGCCGAAAGATGTGACACATTTAATAAATGTATTGCATCTTACTCCAACTTTCTTTATATTAAGACTGGCATATGAAATGCCATCTTAATAAATTCCCCCCAATGTTTTTATGGCCTTGAACAAGTGAAGAAACCAAAGACTGTTGGATATTGGAGAAGACACTTCCTGAATAGGGAGGCGTTCACAGCTTCATACAAGATTCCCGAAGGGTCTTAATTTGAGGAATGATCTGTTATATGTTTACTTAAGTGGAATAACACTTAATACACAATGTATATATCAACGACATAGCATAACAGTAATTTTCTTCTCATAATATGCAGTTTGATGACTTTTATGGCGATTTGTTTTTTAAATATTGCATATTTAAATATGGTGCTAAACTCCTGTTAAATAAAGATTCAGCTTCTCCCCTACTTGAGTAGCTGTGCAGCACCTGCACAAATTAGAGAATTTGCCTCTCTGGTCATGTGATCACAGGTCCTTCACACATAACTCAACAGCACTACACAAACTATTTATGCAGTTTGTTCACTAGATGGCAGCAAAGCACTGAAATGATATACATATACACCTTTACATAGGCGACATACATGTTTACATAGGCGGCATACATGTTTACATAGGCGGCATACATGTTTACATAGGCGGCGCGCTTGGTGCTAAACTTGTACATAAAAACACAACAATAAAAAGAAACATCAACTATAAATTTGTAATCCATGCCCACCTGCAGCTGCTGCTACGCATAGCCTCACCATTATGGTCAGACAGTCTGAAGGTGGACAGTGGAGAGGATTATTTTCAGACACTTCTACACTGGTTTGGACTGGTTCACTGGTTTCCCAGTTTGATCGGCTGCTTGTCTCATTTGAATTAAGAACCTCCTGAGCTCAGGACAAGGGGCAAATAACAGAAAAAGTCTTTCTCCACCTGCAGCAAAATGGACAAAGTGGTTCCCCCCATTCCTCACACTGGCCCCAGATGAAACTGCTACGGCGAAACTCCAGTTGGCGACATGTTGTCAGCAATCCTGTATTTAATAGAAGTGCATGTTCTGCACTGTGTGACCGAGGCCTAAATCTTTTCATGTATATTTTGAGCTCTCAGATTTTTCAGGGACAGATTATACGATATGTACCTACGTGGTGTTTCCTTCGACGATTCTTGCAACATTTAAAAAACACAGGGAAATATGACCTGGACATCCACAGACCCTTCCCCCCTGCCCTTTATTATTGGTTACAACTTGTCAATAAATATGTCCTCCTGTATAACATTTTATATATGAGTAGGAAATGTCCTACAAATTAGAAAAGATTTGGTCCCGATGGGTTAAGCTGAAAGAAACGGCTACGTAACATGTAGCTCAAATGTGAAGGAAATCACTATCTATCCTTACAACTAAGGCTTCGTTCACATCGGCGTTGGGACTCCGTTCATGGGTTCCGTCGGACCTTTCCGTCAGGGGAACCCATGAACGGACTCCAAACTGAAACCATAGGTTTCCGTTTGCATCACCATTAATTTTAATGGTGACGGATTCGGTGCAAATGGTTTCCATTTGTCACCGTTGTGTAAGGGTTCTGTTATTTTGACGGAATAAATACCATAGTCGACTGTGCTATTCATTCTGTCAAAATGATGGAACCCTCACACAACGGTGATAAACGGAAACCATTTGCACCGGATCCGTCACCATTGAAATCCTATGGCTTCTGTTTGTTTCAGTTTGGATTCCGTTCATGGGTTCATCTGATGGAAAGGTTCGACGGAACCCATGAACGGAGTCCTGATGCAGATGTGAATGAAGCCCTAAGATGAGGAAATGGACACCTCTGTGTGACTGGTTGGGTTTGTTGGTTAAATAGAATTGAATGTGTTATTATTTGCTTTTCATGCTTTGTAGTTTTTTTTGTCCGTTTTTTTTTTTGCAAAATTATAAATTAAACCTTTGAATAATGAAAAAAAACAGTTAGCAATTTTCAGATTACTATTCAGATCGCTAAAATTCTAATGCCAATTTAATAAAATGTGGTGAAAATCCACATGCGAACATACTCTAATTGAAGCTGAAGGATCTCCAGCTCGTCTTGGTGGCCGTACAACTTAGTTTTCCTTTTTGTACACAATCCCCCCCAGCACTATATTATAAAGCTTAGACGCTGTTTTCTTATTTTCTCCTGTATCTATTCTGTCTTATTAGGCAATGTGAGCATTGTGTATTTTTTATATGGCTCCCATTAGTGGAATGAAGGGAAAACTTTTCCATAAGGGAGAGTTTTGGGAAGGTTTTTCCTGCTTTCCTCTGATGGGATCAGATACAACAGCGATCAAACTCACTTGACAATACAAGCACGTGATACAGCCTAGAAAGGAGAACATCAGTATATTGTAAAGAAATGGCCAGACACATCATGAAATGATTGGGGGAGGCAGACATGACCAGGGTTGCAGGGGAGAAGGAAAGAGGTGAAAAGTTCAAATGGAGGAGGGGGAGGAAGGAGAAGGGGGGGTGGTTTAGGAGGGGGCGAGGTTAACGAGGGCATATAGGTAGGTTGAGGGCCAGGTTCGCGCCAGTCACGCCCCAAAAGAGCAGGTTAGCCCTTGTCACATAGGACTGACCTGAGGCACGATGCAGGCCCTGATGGAGCAAGTGCGGCAGTCTGTGGCAGAGCGGGTTATGGCCTGGCTTGAGGAGGAGCTCGGGCGGACAGGTCAGGCGGTCTCGGAGCAGGAGCTGTCTGCAGTGCTAGAGGAGGCAGCGGGAACGAGTGCTGCCGGGACGCAGGCATCGCGAGAGGAGTTGACATCCCCCCTCCGGCGGTCACGGCGGGTGCGGCCTCCGGAGCAGTCGGTGGTGCTGCAGAGGCGGATGGAGGAGGAGGCAGTGGAGGGAGAGCGGAGGTCGGGACGGCCCCTGGCGACGCGTGGCGATTCCGAGGTCCGGGCCGGTGGATACGGCTGTAGAGCCTGCGGCGCGGCATCAGGCCCTAGATGTCCGGAGGCGGGTGAAGACAGAAGTGTGCCGATGGAGGATGGTCATCGTGGGGGTCCCATCGCCCAGGCTGGTGGGAACTCAGCGCCCACGCAGTCTGGTGAGTCACTCTCACCGTTGCATACGTTTCCAACAATATTTAGATCCCCAGGGGTTGAAAATAGTGGGTTGATGTCTACTGTTAGTGGGGGGGAGATGTGCAGGAATTGCTTGGCTGTGTAAAGGCGTTGCTAGTGCGTTGCGAGGGGGGCAGGTTGCCCGCTACATCCCCGGTCGCGGCATGGGTCCCTGCAGCGGGGGGGGGGGTCGGATAGGCAGCGCACCCCCTGAGGGTGGTTACCATGGCTGAGGTTGGGGGGGGTGATGGTTGCGGTTCAGACTGACAAGGATAAGGATGTGGATAGGGTGAGGTTAGATGATAAAGCAAAAGGTGAAGTGTACATTTGTTTCGAGGGTTTGTTGGGGGCACATTTAAAGCCTGAAGTAATAGAGAAAATTTGGAAAGATGAATACGTCGAAATCTTCTCACTTCTTCCCTTGGAGAAATTTAACTTAGATAAGGGTAAAAGGTGGGAAAGTAAAAAGGAGGAGGAGGAGAAGCGTCGATACCGTTTAATCCCTCAGACGTTTGTGAACTGGCTACAGGCGTTTGCCATTCTTGCGAGTGTTATAGGGGAAAAGGCGCCGGGAAATTGTTCTGCCCTTTTCGGGTACATGGATGTTATAGGTGAGGCGCATCGGTCGTATGGTGGTCAGACTTGGTTGCGGTATGACGAACAGTTTCATCAGAGGAAAGCGGTTCGTCCCGACATTCGGTGGGACAATAAAGACATTGGGCTCTGGTTGAAGGTGATGGCCCCGGCTAGGTTCGGGCAGTCCTTTCAAGGGGGGGGGGCTGGGGTGGCCGGCCCCTCAGGACAATCAGGACAATCGGGGGGAGGGACAGGAGGGCGGTTGGGCTTGTGCTGGCAATTCAATGATGGCCAATGCAAGTTCGGGGCGGGATGTAAGTTCAAACATTCTTGCTCCTCCTACGGCGGGACTTCGCACGGGTCTGCAAAATGTTTCAAAAAAGGTAAAGGCAAAGTGGGGAGTGGTGGTGGCCATGGGGCTGACTCCGGTGAGGTGGGAAGAGATGGAGCCGTACCTAAATAGGTTCCCGGATAGGGAAAAAGGGGAATTGTTGTTGCGTGGTTTTCAGTTTGGTTTTGTGATCCCTTCCCCGGCTCACGCGGTCCCCTTTTCTTTACGGAATTTGAAGTCGGCGATGGATTATCCGGAGGTGGTGTCGGACAAGTTACGTAAAGAGGTGGGGTTAGGGCGTATGGCAGGTCCGTTCTTGTCTCTTCCCGTACGGGACATGGTGGTATCGCCACTAGGGGTTGTTCCAAAGAAAGAGCCAAATAAATTCCGGCTTATCCATCACTTGTCGCATCTGCGTGGGTTGTCCGTCAATGATTGCATTGCCCCTGAGCTGTGCTCGGTGGTTTACACGTCGTTTGACGCAGCGGTCGAGTGGGTGCGACGGTACGGTGCTGGGGCCCTTATGGCTAAGACCGACATTGAGGCGGCTTTCCGTCTCCTCCCGGTTCACCCGGACAGCCAGCGGCTGTTAGGGTGTTACTGGGAGGGGGCTTACTATATGGATCGGTGTCTCCCAATGGGTTGCTCTGTATCTTGCGCTTACTTTGAGGCGTTCAGTTCGTTCCTGGAATGGGTAATCCGCGAGGTGGCAGGGTTAGAGTCGGTCATCCATTATTTGGATGACTTTCTGTGTGTGGGCCCATCAGGTTCGGAGGTGTGCACTAATTTGCTGGGGGCAATCCAGTGGGTCGCTCATCGTTTTGGGGTTCCGTAATCCCCGGAGAAGCCTGTAGGGCCCAGCACTTGTATAGTTTTTCTTGGCATTACCCTGGATTCGGTGGCAATGGAATGCCGACTTCCTAGTGATAAGCTGGATGCGCTGCGATTGGAGGTGAGCAGGACTGGCCGGCTTCGTAAGATTCAGCTGCGGGATTTGCAGTCGTTATTAGGGAAACTTAATTTTGTTTGCCGGATAATGCCCATGGGCAGAGTTTTTTGCAGAAGGTTGGCGTCAGCGACGGCGGGGGTTAGAGCCCCACACCATTTTGTGCGGTTGACACGGGAGCATCGGGATGATTTGGCAGTGTGGAGGGAGTTTTTACACTTGTATAATGGGAAGTCATTACTTATCTCGCCGGTGGTGGATAATGTTCAATGGGAATTGTTTACAGATGCTTCAGGTAGCGTGGGGTTCGGTATATATTGTAAAGGACAATGGTGCGTGGGGCAGTGGCCATGTGAATGGGTATCTTTGGGACTGGTTCGTAATCTTGTCCTTCTGGAACTCTTCCCGATAGTGGTGGTGGTGGAAATTTGGGGGGAGCGTTTTCAAAATAGCAAGGTGCGGTTCCACTGTGATAACATGGGGGTGGTGGTGGCAATCAATAATGTATCGGCGTCTTCCCCCCCGGTGGTTAGGTTGTTGCGGCGTCTGGTGTTGCGATGTTTGTCACTCAATGCTTGGATTGTTGCGGTTCATGTTCCGGGGGTGCATAATGACATTGCGGATTCTCTCTCTCACCTACAGTGGGAGTGGTTTCGTCTGTTGGCACCGGAGGCGGATCTGGAAGGGGTCTCTTTCCCGGAGCGGCTTTGGGACTTGGTTTGCGAGCAGCAGGAGGTTTGATCAAGTCCTCTCTAGCGCCTGGTACATGGTTGGTGTACGACGCGGCATGGAAGGACTGGGTGTTGTGGTTAGCAGGTTTGCCCGAAGTCGGGTCTATGGAGGAACAGGTGGTAGCTTTATTGGGCTTCTTGGGTCAGGTATCGGTAGAAGGCTGGTCGGTGTCTAAGGTGAATCGTTTTATTTCAGCTTTGGCCTTTAGTTTTAAACTAAGTGGGTTGGCGGACTTGACAAAGGATTTCTTGATTGTCCAGGCTTTAAAGGGGTTTCGCAAAAAGGGGGTGGGACGGCCGGATGGCCGCCGCCCGGTTTCTTTCGCGCTTTTGGAGCAGTTGGGCGACGTATTGGGGAGGGTGTGTTTTTCGAGTTTTGAAGTAGCATTGTTTCAGTTGGCTTTTTCGTGGGCGTTTTTTGGGGCCTTACGGGTGGGTGAGCTAGTTGCCCCCAGCAAGAAGAGAGTGGGGGGTTTGCAATCGGAAGATGTACTAGGAGGTGGGGAGAGAGTGGAATTTTGGGTGAGGCGGTCGAAAAAGGATCAGGGGGGTAAGGGTAAACGGGTGGTGCTGGGGGCAGTGGCGGGGGCAGGGATGTGCCCGGTGAGATGCTTTGCGCGGTACGCCGCACTAAAAAGGAGTAGTGGGGGGCCGCTGTTATGTCATAAGGATGGTTCCTTCTTGTCACGATGCCAGTTCACAGTTGTTTTCCGTAGGTGTTTGGAGGTGTTGGGTAAAGGCTATTTACTCACCGCACTCTTTTCGTATTGGGGCAGCTACAGAAGCTGCGTCGTGGGGTCTGGGGCCTGAGGTGGTGAAGCGCATAGGTCGTTGGGATTCTGTGAGGTATAAGTCCTACGTGCGTCTCCAATTTATGTGATTTGCGATCACGGCTGTGGGAGGATGGGGGTTGTTTGCTCTTTTCTCTTCTTCATACCTCCCCCCCTTCCCTCCTCCTCCCTCTCCTTTCCCCCCTCCCTCTCCTTTTCCCTCTATCTTTTCTTGTAGTTCCTCATTCCTCGTCTCTTAATTCTATTTCCAGGTTGTGTCATCTTTGTTATTCTTCTATTACAGGTGGCTCACCTGCACTGGTGTGGATACTTGGACACTCGTATGTGCACTGAGGGGCTTTAAGGGCTGATGTTCGGCTGGATGGGCGGCAACAGGGGTTCCAAAGGTCATCGGTGGTGATATGGTGGCTGGGCATGCGCGGCATGGTGTGGAGTCGAGTTTTGCCGGATTTTCATCGGTATGCTCAGTTGGATCGGGTTCCTGATTTGTTGGTCCCTCATGTGGGGGGTAACGATTTAGGTACTCGTCCGTTGAGAGAGCTAATTCGGGATGTCAAGTATGATCTTCTCCGGCTGTGGTCCTGTTTTCCGAAGGTGAAGGTGATTTGGTCTGAAATTGTACCGTGGAGTGTATGGCGAAATGCGCTTTCGGTAGAGCGTATAAACAAGGCCCGGGTAAAAGTTAATCGGGCGGTTTCCAGCTTTGTGGTGAAAAATGGGGGTTTTTTTGTCCGGCACTATGATTTTGAGGACGGCCAAGGAAAATATTGGCTAGGTGACGGAGTGCATCTGAATGCAGTGGGCATTGACCTTTGGGCTTTGCGTATTCAGGAAGGGATTGAACGCGCAATGATGGATGGTGGGTGCTCGCATACTTAAAGGTGGTTTAAGTATGCTCGTGTGGCGGATTGGGGGGTCCTTGGAGTTGGTGGTAATTTGAAGTGGGGGATTCATCAGAGGTATGGTCCCTAACAAGTACATAATTGCTCATGAATATGGGCGTATTTTGGCCTCCTGCTGGGTGGTGTCCCGGGGAGTAGTTTTACATACTTGGCAAGCCAACTGCAGAGTAGAAAGGTGCCCCTGAGCCTGTAGGGAGATGGCTGGGGGTAAGTAGCTATACAGGGGGCAGTTAGGCACCAAAGTTTTGGAGCTCCAAGGACTTCCCTTTCCTAGTAATGTTATTTATAAAGCTATGTTTTATGTTCATGTAAATTTGTTAATAAAATGGCTGCTGTGGCCGAAATTTTCCAACCCACTGTCTCGTGTATTTTACTAGGGATGGGAGAGGGGCATGGAAGAGAGGAAGGGCCATGAAGCAGAAAAGGGGTGGACGGTATTGAAGGGGAGGTTAAGCAAAAGGGTTCGAAGGGGGCGAGCTCTGTAATCCCATGGTCAAGAAATGGCCGGACACATCATGAAATGATTGGGGGAGGCAGACATGACCAGGGTTGCAGGGGAGAAGGAAAGAGGTGAAAAGTTCAAATGGAGGAGGGGGAGGAAGGAGAAGGGGGGGTGGTTTAGGAGGGGGCGAGGTTAACGAGGGCATATAGGTAGGTTGAGGGCCAGGTTCGCGCCATTCACGCCCCAAAAGAGCAGGTTAGCCCTTGTCCCGCCCTCCCTCCCTTAAGGTTAGGTGTTATGTTTGTTTTTTGCAATATGGATTCTTTGTTGCTGCTGGTGTTTTTTCTTTTACAGGGGACGACTGGTGGTGACTGGTAGGAGTGGAGTCATGGTGGCATTGTTGGCGGATTGGGGGGTCCTTGGAGTTGGTGGTAATTTGAAGTGGGGGATTCATCAGAGGTATGGTCCCTAACAAGTACATAATTGCTCATGGATATGGGCGTATTTTGGCCTCCTGCTGGGTGGTGTCCCGGGGAGTGGTTTTACATACTTGGCAAGCCAACTGCGGAGTAGAAAGGTGCCCCTGAGCCTGTAGGGAGACGGCTGGGGGTAAGTAGCTATACAGGGGGCAGTTAGGCACCAAAGTTTTGGAGCTCCAAGGACTTCCCTTTCCTAGTAATGTTATTTATAAAGCTATGTTTTATGTTCATGTAAATTTGTTAATAAAATGGCTGCTGTGGCCGAAATTTTCCAACCCACTGTCTCGTGTATTTTACTAGGGATGGGAGAGGGGCATGGAAGAGAAGAAGGGCCATGAAGCAGAAAAGGGGTGGACGGTATTGAAGGGGAGGTTAAGCAAACAGGTTCGAAGGGGGCGAGCTCTGTAATCCCATGGTCAAGGGTTTTTTTGGTTTTTTTTTATGTTTTGTGGCCATATAAAACCATTTAAATGTTCCTGGAAAATTCCTTGAAATATGTAGTAAATTTTATTTAGTGTTAAGTACACTGTATTATTAGGGCGCTGTACTACAGCAGTATTGTATTGTATTGTATGGTGCTAATATTGTCTGTTAACTTATAGTTACATAGTTACATAGTTTGTACTGTTGAAAAAAGACACATGTCCATCAAGTTCAACCAAGGGTTGGGAAAGGCGAAGTGGGATGGGAAAGCGGAAGTAAAAAATTTCTACACATAGGAGCTAATATTTTTTTGTTCTAGGAAATTATCTAAGCCTTTTTTAAATCCATCTACTGTCCCTGCTGTGACCAGCTCCTGCGGTAGGCTATTTCATAAATTCACCGTTCTCACAGTAAAAAAGGCTTGTCGCCTCTGCAGGTTGAACCTTTCTTTTTCCAGATGGAGGGAGTGCCCCCTTGATTTTGAGGGGGTGTTACATAGAACAGGATTTCACCATATTTTTTGTATGTGCCATTCATATATTTATATAAGTTAATCATGTCCCCCCTTAGTCGTCTTTTCTCAAGGCTAAAAAGGTTTAGTTCTTTTAATCTTTCCTCATAACTTAGATTCTCCATGCCCCTTATTAGATTCGTTGCTCTTCTTTGTATTTTTTCCAACTACAGGGCATCCTTTCTATGAACTGGAGCCCAGAACTGGACTGCATATTCTAGATGAGGCCTCACTAATGCTTTGTAAAGTGGTAATATTACATCCCTGTCCCGCGAGTCCATGCCTCTTTTGATACACTACAATATTTTGCTGGCCTTTGAAGCAGCTGATTGACACTGCATGTTGTTATTTAGTTTATGATTTACAAGTACACCCAGATCCTTCTCAACAAGTGACTCCCCCAGTGTAGCTCCCCCTAGGACATATGATGCATGCAGGTTGTCCGTACCCAGGTGCATAACTTTACATTTATCTACATTAAACTTCATTTGCAAAGTGGACGCCCAAATACTTTGTTTGTTTAAATCTGCCTGCAATTCACAAACATCTTCCATTGTCTGAACTATATTGCATAGCTCGGTGTCATCTGCAAAAATAGAAATAGTGCTATTAATCCCATCCTCTATATCATTAATAAATAAGTTGAATAATAGTGGTCCCAGCACTGAACCCTGGGGTACACCACTTATAACCGGGGACCATTCAGAGTAGGAATCATTGACCACAACTCTCTGGATACGCTGCTTGAGCCAATTCTCAATCCAATTACAAACTATACTTTCTAAACCTATAGTCCTTAATTTACCCATTAGACGTCTATGGGGGACAGTGTCAAATGCCTTTGAAAAGTCCAAAAACACTATATCCACAGCGGCCCCTCTGTCTAGGCTTCTGCTTACCTCTTCATAAAAATAAATCAGGTTGGTGTGACAGCTTCTGTCCTTTGTAAAACCGTGCTGGCTGTCACTTATAATACTATTTATTGTCACATAATTTTGTATATAGTCCCTCAATAGCCCCTCAAACATTTTCCCCACAATTGATGTTAAGCTTACTGGTCTATAATTACCCTGCGAAGACCTAGAGAACTTTTTGAAAATAGGCACCACATTTGCCCTGCGCCAGTCCCTTGACACTATACCAGTCATGAGAGACTCTCTAAATATTATGAAGAGGGGGACAGAAATAACTGAACTAAGCTCCTTAAGAACTCTAGGGTGTAACCCATCTGGTCCCGGGGCCTTGTGTACGTTTATTTTATTTAATTTAGCTTGCACCATATCTACATTCATCCAATTCAGTATATAAACTGATATATTAACAGCACTGGCAGTGGCTACATCAGCTGCTCTTTCTTCTGTTGTATATACAGAGCGGTAGAACCCATTTAGTAACTCTGCCATCTCTTGATCCACTGTGACCAACTCCCCATTACCACTATCTAAGGGTCCTACATGTTCAGACCTTGGCTTTTTTGCATTTATATGCTTGAATAATTTTTTAGGATTTGTTTTACTATCCTTGGCCACCTGCCTTTCATTTTGTATTTTTGCTGATTTTATTATCTTTTTACAGATTTTATCAAGCTCTTTATATTTTACAAAGGCTACAGCTGTAACCTCAGATTTGTATTTTTTAAATGCCCTTTCTTTGTCACGTATTGCCCTTTTTACAGAAGGTGTAAGCCATGTGGGGTTTAATTTTAGTCGTTTATACTTGTTACCTGTAGGAATAAATTTTGCACTATAATTACCCAAAGTAGATTTGAAAATCTCCCATTTATCATTTGTCCCATTATTTAACATTAGTTCTTCCCAGTCTATATCCTGAATTGCAGGCCTCATCCTGGGGAAATTGGCCTTCTTAAAATTAAGTGTTTTTGCCCTCCCAGCCTGTATTTGTTTTTTACAGTATAGGTAAAATATAACAATATTATGATAACTGTTACCGAGGTTTTCACGAACATTGACATTCCCAAGAAGCTCTGCATTATTAGAAATGACCAGATCCAACAGAGCTTCACCTCTAGTCGGGTCTTCCACAAACTGGCCCATAAAATTTTCCTGCAACAGGTTGAGGAAATGTCTCCTCTTTGCAGTTGAAGCCGAACCATAACACCAATTAATATCCCGGTTATTAAAATCTCCCATTATCACAACAGTACCCGCCTGTGCAGCCCGCTCCATCTGTTTATATATTTGACCTTCTATCTCTTCAGTTATATTGGGGGGTCTATAGATTACACCAAAAGTAATTTTTTCAGTGTTTACCTCCCTTTGTAATTCCACCCACAAGGTTTCAACCTCCTCACAATCTTCACCCTCTAATGTCTCATTCACACTCACCTTCATATTGCTTCTCACATACAGACATACACCACCACCACCTTTCCTATTTGCCCTGTCTTTCCGAAACAGTGTAAAACCCTGTAGATTTACAGCCCAATCATGTGAAGAGTCCAGCCATGTTTCAGCAACACCAACTATATCTATATTTTCTTCCAGTATCAAGGCTTCCAGCTCCCCCATTTTGCTTGCTAGACTTCTGGCATTTGTGAACATACACTTTAACTTGCCTTTAAATGTTTCACTTTCAGTATCAGAAATGTGATTATTTGACATTTGGGCTTTTTTATTTTCACTGCTGTTTTGTAATGTAAGGATCTCCTTATCTTGTTGCCTAGTCCTCTCCCCACCATCTGCTTCTCCCCCCACCAATATAGTCTGACACCTCTCTAACCTAACTACCCCTTTATTTTCTACATTGGCCTCCCTCCTCAGCCCTAGTTTAAACACTCCACCACTCCAGCTAGAATTCTCTCCCCCAGCACAGCGGACCCCCTTCCATTTAGGTGCAAATCATCTGCAGAATACAGTTTGTACTCCAATGAAAAGTCAGCCCAGTGCTCTAGGAACCCAAAGCCTTCTCCTCTACACCAAGACTTAAGCCATGCATTTAACTCCCTGAGCTCCATCTGTCTTTCCTGTGATGCACATGGCACAGGCAGTTTTCCTGAAAATACAACCTTGGAGGTCCTTCCCTTCAGCTTGTAGCCTAGTTCTTTAAAATTATTCTTAAGGCTCCTTCACCTACCATTTATTCTGTCGTTGGTACCCACATGGACCACAACAGCTGGATCATCACCAGCCCCTCCCAGCAATTTGTCCACCCATTCCACCACATGACGAACCCTGGCACCAGGGAAACAGCAAACCATTCGGTTGAGGCGGTCTCGGCGACAAATTATTCTATCCGTCTTCCTGATTAAAGAATCCCCTACAACTGTCAATTGTCTTGGCTTACCTGCATTACCATCCCGCCGACTACTAGCTGGGCTGTTCCCCCGGCTGTTAGGGAAATCAGTATCCACTAGGGCTGCCATTTCTGAGACCGACACCCTCGCATCATCACCAAACTTGGCAATTTTGCTTGGAATGTCAGAAACCGGATTGGCCTTCCTTTTCTTTGACCCCTTTCTACTGCCCTAACTACATTAACCCAGCTACTTACCTAATCCTGCTCACCCATGTCTTCATCCTCCAGTTCTAACCCACTAACTGCATGCTCCGAGAGCAGCAAGCTCAGCTCAAGATTGTCTATCCTCCTCAGTGTTGCATTCTGCTCCTCCAGATCTCTAATGCGAGCTTCCAGGTGTCGTGGAAATCCTTCGCTCAAAATATATTAGACTGAAATTTATACGAGTCCAAACAGACTCTCAAGGCCAGACCCCATTAGTCAGTATCCTAATTAGGATATTTCACCGATATATATTGAGAGAGGAGAAGAAAACACACAGATTCTGCTGATATGCTCAAAATGCTCCTCTGAAGGATTTATTACCAGACTCAAACTGTTAAACTGAAATTCAGAAGGGGTGTAGGCTTCAGGTTAACCAATCAGAGACAATGTGACAATATTTGTTATTCAGTAAAAAGCATACAATAAAATACATCCCAGATACATCATTATAATTCTTCACACATCAGGTTTGCAGGTGGCCTTATCTCTTTTGGACAGAATGTTCTCGTGGAGATGGGGGGAGACCTTCCATTCAAGCATACTTGCCCCCCTCCCTTCTCACTCCCTACAAACTTCGCATGGGAACCAAGGTCAAAGGATAAAACATACGAAATCAACATTACTTGTATTAAAGGAACAATGACTTTTCTATTCACTACAAAAGAACCAAGATGGGAACTCCAGAAAAGATGGCTGCTGCACGAAACTAAATCATTTAAACATTATTATAATCACTTTCATGTAATACATATCTTAGTAATTCGGCATCCTGCTTGATAATTCATAATGTCATTTCATACAGAGAATATAAGCAAATAAACCATCCTTCACACAGGTGAACAACATGCTCACATCTGCCACAGAGATATTCACCCTGGTACTCTGGCTCCAGTCGTGTATACATATGGCAAACTGTGCACTGAAGAAAACCTCCAATCTTGCTATCCATTATCCAAGTTACAACAAAACAGTGAACAATTGTCAAAGTAAAAGAAAAGAAGAGTACTTACTGGGGCTTCAACTCCTCTTTTCAACTCCGGTTTTAGAACTCCACTTAAATCACAAGCCACTTAAACCACCAAGCTCAGAAAGAGCTCCCTGCAGTGTGTTCGGTCTGGGACTTGCGGCCGAAATACATTCCGTCCATTACGGACGTAATGTGCTCGTGTGAATCCAGCCTTACGCTCGTCAGACTTTCCTCTATTCAAATTTAATTTCTCTAACGGCAAAAGAGAGAAAATCTCAACATATTCATCACGCCAAAAACGATCTCTAACCTCCGTCTTAAGGGAGCCCTCAAAACAAACATTTGGCTAACCAAACCCCATGCAGTTGAACCGCAACAGGAGCGCCAGACCCACCAGCACTCCCAGTGACTTTAGAACCTAGCGCCGCAGCCCCAGATACCGAACCGTACCAGGAGAAGGTGCAAGCGGGGCCACATGTGGTGGGACTTTGCGCTGCACCAAAGCCTCTCTAACACCAGCCAGTAATTGGGCCACTACCTGTCCCAAATCAGACACAGTCAAGCTGGAGGGCTCCTGACTATGGTGTGAGCTGGGCTCAGGAAGCCTTGACCACCTAGCTAGTCTTGACTTGGGGATTAGCGGCATATCCCTGAGCACCCCTGATGGTAAGTCTATAACTTAACCTTTACCTAACAATGTCCACCACCCCAGTCTCTTCTGTTCCATGGGAGGTTTCTGTCCGCCCTGAGGTCACCTCAGGAGCAGGACGTATGTTACGTCCATGGCCGGGGGTCGTCGTTCTGACTTACCCCTTGACGATCCCGGCCATGGACGCCTCTCTTCTCGGCGTGTACTCCCTCCAGGGAGACGCCGGCACTATCTTCCGGTCCCTGAGCAAACAGAAATGTATCCTAAGCGTACATCATACCATCAGATATAACTATCAGTTACCAGAATTCCCAAAAATATACCTGATGCGCAATAAACTCAATACACAACGAAATAACAAATATAAATCTTTATTATCCCACTAGGGAAAAATTACCCACAAAATACAAACAGTTACATAGTTACATAGTTACATAGTTAGTACGGCTGAAAAAAGACACATGTCCATCAAGTTCAACCAAGGGACGGGAAAAGGGAAGGAAAAATTTCTACACATAGGAGCTAATATTTTTTTGTTCTAGGAAATTATCTAACCCTTTTTTAAAGCCATCTACTGTCCCTGCTGTGACCAGCTCCTGCGGTAGGTTATTCCATAGATTCACAGTTCTCACGGTAAAGAAGCCTTGTCGCCTCTGCAGCTTGAACCTTTTTTTCTCCAGACGGAGGGAGTGCCCCCTTGTTTTTTGAGGGGGTTTTACAAGGAACAGGATTTCACCATATTTTTTGTATGTGCCATTAATATATTTATATAAGTTAATCATGTCCCCCCTTAGTCGTCTTTTTTCAAGGCTAAATAGGTTTAATTCTTTCAATCTTTCCTCATAACTTAAATTCTCCATGCCCCTAATTAGCTTCGTTGCTCTTCTTTGTATTTTTTCCAACTCCAGGGCATCCTTTCTATGAACTGGAGCCCAGAACTGAACTGCATATTCTAGATGAGGCCTCACTAATGCTTTGTAAAGTGGTAATATTACATCCCTGTCCCGTGAGTCCATGCCTCTTTTAATACACGACAATATCCTGCTGGCCTTTGAAGCAGCTGATTGACACTGCATGCTGTTATTGAGTTTATGATTTACAAGTACACCCAGATCCTTCTCAACAAGTGAATCCGCCAGTGTAGCTCCCCCCTATGACATATGATGCATGCAGGTTGCTGGTACCCAGATGCATAACTTTACATTTATCTACATTAAACTTCATCTGCCAAGTGGACGCCCAAACACTTAGTTTGTTTAAATCTGCCTGCAATTCATGAACATCTTCCATAGACTGAACTATATTACATAGCTTGGTGTCATCTGCAAAAATAGAAATAGTGCTATTAATCCCATCGTCTATATCATTAATAAATAAGTTGAATAATAGTGGTCCCAGCACTGAACCCTGGGGTACACCACTTATAACTGGGGACCATTCAGAGTAGGAATCATTGACCACAACCCTCTGGATACGGTCCTTGAGCCAATTCTCAATCCAATTACAAACTATATTTTCTAAACCTATAGTCCTTAATTTACCCATTAGGCGTCTATGGGGGACAGTGTCAAATGCCTTTGCAAAGTCCAAAAACACTAAATCCACAGCGGCCCCTCTGTCTAGACTTCTGCTCACCTCTTCATAAAAACAGATTAGGTTAGTTTGACAACTTCTGTCCTTAGTAAAACCATGCTGGCTGTCACTTATAATGCTATTTATTGTCACATAATCCTGTATATAGTCCCTCAATAGCCCCTCAAACATTTTCCCCACGATGGATGTTAAGCTTACTGGTCTATAATTACCCGGGGAAGACCTAGAGCCCTTTTTGAAAATAGGCACCACATTTGCGCTGCGCCAGTCCCTTGGCACTATACCAGTCACTAGAGATTCTTTGAATATTATTAAAAGGGGGACAGAAATAACTGAACTAAGCTCTTTAAGAATTCTAGGGCGTAACCCATCTGGTCCCGGGGCCTTGTGCACATTTATTTTATTTAATTTAGCTTGGACCATATCTACATTCATCCAATTCAGTATATCAACTGATATATTAACAGCACTGGCACCGGCTACATCAGCTGCTCTTTCTTCTGTTGTATATACAGAGCTAAAGAACCCATTTAGTAACTCTGCTTTCTCTTGATCCCCTGTGATCAACTCCCCATTACCATTATCTAGGGGTCCTACATGTTCAGACCTTGGCTTTTTAGCATTTATATACTTCAAGAATTTTTTGGGATTTGTTTTACTATCCTTGGCCACCTGCCTTTCATTTTGTATTTTTGCTAATTTTATTACATTTTTACAGATTTTATTAAGCTCTTTATATTTTACAAAGGCTACAGCTGTACCCTCAGATTTGTATTTTTTAAATGCCCTTTTTTTGTCGTGTATTGCCCCTTTCACAGAAGGTGTAAGCCATGTGGGTTTTAATTTGAGTCGTTTATACTTGTTACCTACAGGAATAAATTTTGCACTATAATAACTCAAAGTAGATGTGAAAATCTCCCATTTATCATTTGTTCCATTATTTGACATTAGTTCTTCCCAGTCCATATCCTGAATTGCAGCCCTCATCCTGGGGAAATTGGCTTTCTTAAAATTAAATGTTTTTGCCCTCCCAGCCTGCTTTTGTTTTTTACAGTATAGGTAAAATATAACTATATTATGATCACTGTTACCGAGGTTTTCACGAACATTGACATTCCCAACAAGATCTGCATTATTAGAAATGACCAGATCCAAAAGAGCTTAACCTCTAGTCGGGTCTTCCACAAACTGGCCCATAAAATTTTCCTGCAACAAGTTGAGGAAATGTCTCCCCTTTGCAGTTGAAGCCGAACCATGACACCAATTAATATCCCGGAAATTAAAATCTCCCATTATCACTACAGTACCCAAATCCTTCTCCTCTTAAAACACAGATAATTAAAAACTCCCCGGATTGGAATGTCCACCATAATCCATAATAATAACAACCATGTGATAGTGCAGTAGTGTAGTAATACAGAGTATCGCCTGAAGATCAGCAGTCTAGAATTTGATCAACAAGCTATGGCATAAGTGTTTTAACACCTTAATGACCAGCCTATTTTAAACCTTAATGACCAAGCCATTTTTTAAGTTTTTCCATCGTCGCATTCCAATAGCTATAACCTTTTTATTTTTGTGTCGACATAGCTGTATAAGGTCTTGTTTTTTGCAGGACAAGTTGTAATTTTTAATAGCACCATTTTGGGGGACATATTATTTATTGATTAACTTTTATTAACTTTTTTTTTGGGGGGAATAGAAAAAAACCTGAAATTTCGCCACTCTTTTTCGCGTCTTAAATCAACGCCGTTTACCGTGTGATATAAATAACACAATAACTTTATTCAGCGGGTTGTTACGATTACAACGATACCAAATTTGTATAGTTTTTGTATGTTTTGCTACTTTTACACAGTAAAAACGCTTTTTTTTCAAAATTATTTGTTTTTGTGTCTCCATATTTGAAGAGCCGTAACGGTTTTATTTTTTCGCCGATACGGTTGTATGAGGGCTTTTTTTTTGCGGGAAGACTTGTAGTTTTATTGGTACCATTTTGGAGTAGATGCTACTTTTTGATCACTTTTTATCACAGTAATTTTTCCATAGTTTTTTATGACATTTTTTACGGCGTTCACCGTGCGGGTTAAATAATGTAATACATTTATAGTCGGGGTCGTTACGGACGCGGCAATACCAAATATGTGTAACTTTTTTACTTTATTTTTGTTTTTTAATAGTAAAGCATTTTGTAAGGGGAAAAGCTGGGTTTTTCATTTTTTTTCAAATTTTTTTTAAAATTAACTTTATTAAACTTTTCTTTTACTTTTTTACTAGTCCCATTAGGGGACTTTAATATGCGATTCTCCGATCGCTATTATAATACACTGCAATACCTAGCAATACCGGCATGACCTAGCAGGCAGAGCCGATTCTAGCTTTTCTGCTGCCTGAGGCGAAAATGGAAATGGCGCCCCCCCGCCCTCCACAAAAAAAAAAAAAAAATTGTAAGTAAGAAACAACTTGCAAAAAATTAAAGCTGTGTGAACAAAAAAATACATTAGGGCCTGTTCACATCACGGTTCGCTTCCGTTCCGAGGTTCTGTCGGGTGAACCCCGCAACGGAAAGTGAAAGTGACAGCACAGCTTCCGTTTCAGTCACCATTGATCTCAATGTTGATGGAAACATCGCTAATGGCTTCCGTTCGTCACCATTCCGGCAGGTTTCCGGTCTTCCGACGGAATCAATAGCGGAGTCGATTACGGAACGGAATCGAACGGTGATGTGAACAGGCCCTTATTGAACATCATTGTTATAAACTGCAAGGTCTCATAATGCTACAGGCAATTGTGTAGTAAATATCCCTATATTGCCCCAGCTATAAATACTAGTAAAATGACCAGGGCAACGTGTATCCAAAATTCAAACACAAAAATGAAAGAACAATGTCAGTGTTCAAACTTGTGTCAGGGACCTTTAATGGCTCTTTACAGTCAGTATAGTAACGCATGCTGCACTTTACAGTCAGTATAGTAACGCACGCTGCACTTTACAGTCAGTATAGTAACGTACGCTGCACTTTACAGTCAGTATAGTAACACACGCTGCACTTTACAGTCAGTATAGTAACGCACGCTGCACTTTACAGTCAGTATAGTAACGCACGCTGCACTTTACAGTCAGTATAGTAACGCACGCTGCACTTTACAGTCAGTATAGTAACGCACGCTGCACTTTACAGTCAGTATAGTAACACACGCGGCACTTTACAGTCAGTATAGTAACGCACGCTGCACTTTACAGTCAGTATAGTAACGCATGCGGCACTTTACAGTCAGTATAGTAACGCACGCTGCACTTTACAGTCAGTATAGTAACACACGCGGCACTTTACAGTCAGTATAGTAACACACGCGGCACTTTACAGTCAGTATAGTAACACACGCGGCACTTTACAGTCAGTATAGTAACGCATGCTTCACTTTACAGTCAGTATAGGAACACATGCGGCACTTTACAGTCAGTATAGGAACACATGCGGCACTTTACAGTCAGTATAGGAACACATGCGGCACTTTACAGTCAGTATAGTAACACATGCGGCACTTTACAGTCAGTATAATAACACATGCGGCACTTTACAGTCAGTATAGTAACACATGCGGCACTTTACAGTCAGTATAGTAACACATGTTGAACTTTCTTTCTGTCCACGTCTGTTGGGTCTGTACTACCAATCCGTAATATTTGTAAACCGAAACTGCACAGACCAGACTAGGAATGAATGTGATCATCGAGCCAGTAATATAATCTGAAAACTATTCACTGCATGTTCAGGTCTTAAAGAGGCTCTGTCACCAGATTTTGCAACCCCTATCTCCTATTGCAGCAGATCGGCGCTGCAATGTAGATAAGAGTAACGTTGTTTTTTTTTTTTTAAAAACAAGCATTTTTGGCCAAGTTATGACCATTTTTATATTTATGCAAATGAGGCTTTCTAAAGTACAACTGGGCGTGTTTAAAGTAAAAGTACAACTGGGCGTGTTTAACCCCTTAATGACTGGGCCATTTTGCATGTTAATGACCAAGGATTATTTTTTGTTTTTTCACGGTCGCATTCCAAGAGTCGTGACTTTTTTTTTATTCCGTCGACATAGCCGTATAAGGGCTTGTTTTTTGCGGGACGAGTTGTATTTTGTAATTGTACCATTTTTAGATGCTTATAACATATTGATTAACTTTTATTAACTTTATTTTAGTAGAGAATTGAAAATAAGCAGCTATTCCAGCATTCATTTTCACGTTATAAATTTACGCCGTTTACTATGCAGCGTAAATAACATGTTAACTTTATTCTATGGGTCGGCACGATTACGGGGATACCAAATATGTAGAGGTTTTATATGTTTTTCCTACGTTTGCACAATAAAAACCCTTTTAGAAAAAAATTACTTGTTTTTGCATCGCCGCATTCCAAGAGCCGTAACGTTTTTATTTTTCCGTCGATGTGGCCGTTTGTGGGCTTGATTTTTGCAGGCCAATGTGTAGTTTTCATTAGTACTATTTTGGGGTACATAGGACTTATAGATTAACTTATTTTATTTTTTATGGGGGGAATGGGAGAAAAGAGAGAATTTTGCCGTTGTTTTTTGCGTTTTCTTTGGACGCCGTTCATCCGGCGGTTTAATTAATATGTTCATTTTATTGGTCAAGTTGTTACGATCGCGGGGATACCATATATGTGTATGTGTGATTTGTTTTGACAGTTTTACTAAATAAAACCACTTTTTGGGCCAAAAAAGTAGTTTTATTTGACTTTGACTGTAATTTTTTTTTTTTTCACAAACTTTATTTAACTGATTGTCATTTTTTTTTTTAAGTCCCATCAGGACACTTCACTATGCGATCTGTTGATCGCATATATAATGCTTTGGTATACTTAGTATACCGAAGCATTATTGCCTGCCAGTGTAAAACTGACAGGCAACCTATTAGGTCATGCCTCTGGCATCGCCTAGCAGGCAGATGCTGAAGACAGACCTGGGGGTCTTTGTTAGACCCCCGGCTGTCATGGAAAACCGACGGCGACCCGCGATTTGTTTGCGGGGGCGCCGATCGGGTGACAGAGGGAGCTCCCTCCCTCTGTCAAACACATTAAATGCCGCTGTCACTATTGACAGCAGCATTTAATGGGTTAAACTGCCGGAATCGGAGCGCACTTCGATTCTGGCAGTTGCAGCAGCAGCCAGGCTGTGCATAACAGCTGTGCTCCTGCCGCTGATCGCATGGGTACAGTATCAGTACCCGCGCCATCACAGGACGGATATATCCATCCTCCTGCGCGAACTAGCAGCTGCTGAGGACGGATATATCCGTCTTTCGGCGTTAAGGAGTTAAAGTTATGTACAACTGGGCGTGTATTGTGTGTGTACATCTGGGCGTTTTTACTTCTTTTACTAGCTGGGCGTTGTGAATGGGAGTGTATGATGCTGACGAATCAGCATCATCCCCTTCTCTTCAAAACACCCAGATTCTGGCAGTTCACAGACACACAGCGTGTCCTCGAGATGTCATGCTGTGACGTCACTCACTTCCTGCCCCAGGTCCTGCATCGTGTCCAATGAGCGAGGACACATCGGCACCAGAGGCTACAGTTGATTCTGCAGCAGCATCGGCGCTTGCAGGTAAGTCGATGTAGCTACTTACCTGCAAACGCTGATGCTGCTGCAGAATCAACTGTAGCCTCTGGTGCCGATGTGTCCTCACTCGTCCGACACGATGCAGGACCTGGGGCAGGAAGTGAATGACGTCACAGCGTGATCTCTCGAGAACACGCTGTGTCTGTGCACTGCCAGAAGCTGGGTGTTAACGAAGAGAAGTGGATGATGCTGATTCGTCAGCATCATTCACTTCTATTCACAACGCCCAGCTAGTAAAAGAAGTAAAAACGCCCCGATGTACATACACAATACACGCCCAGTTGTACATAACTTTAAACACGCCCAGTTGTACTTTAGAAAGCCTCATTTGCATAAATATACTTGGCCAAAAATGATCGTTTAAAAAAAAAACAAAAACGTTACTCGTATCTACATTGCAGCGCCGATCTGCTGCAATAGGAGATAGGGGTTGCAAAATCTGGTGACAGAGCCTCTTTAAAGGGGTTGTCCCAAGATTAAATGTTATCCCCTCTCTACAGGATAGGAGATAACATGCTGATCAGTGGGGGTCCCTCGTACCCCTGAGTTAATGACGCTGCAGGTCAAGCATACACCCTGCATACACCCTGCCGCTCCAGTTACTCAGGGGTACAAGGGACCACCGTTCCAGTTATCAGTGGGGGTCCCAGTGGTCAGACCCCCACCGATCAGCATGTTATGTTCTGTCCTGTAGACAGGGGATAACATTTAATCTTGGAACAACCCCTTTAACTGCAAGGGGCAAAAATGTATATTTAGAAAAAAAGGCATATGGAACAGTAGCAAAGCAAAAAATAAACTGTGCACAACCTATAAATAAATATGTACCAGCAGTGTATATACCGCACAGATCCATATATAGCAGCTGTGAATATACCGCAGATATAAATATATACCAGTAGTGAATGTTATCAGCCACAGTCCGCCCTTCTCCTCCTCCTCTCATCCAATAACATGTGGAGACTGAGGAGAGGTGCAGAGTTGCCATACTCACTCGTTAGACGCGCTCTCTGTATCGTGGTCCACAGGGGCGTGCGCTTCTCCGCTGCAAGCTCTGTTGTGAACTTGTGATTTTCTGCACACAGGGGCGGATATAGGATTGAAATCTAGGGCAGGGGTAGAAAAAACACAAACTGTGAACAGACCATATTTTCCCCCCTCCTCCCCCTAACACCACCCCTATTGAACTCTGTCACCTGTCAACGGAAAAATCATCTGTCAGAAGTAAAAATGTTTCCCCGATGAGTACAAAGCCCCACCTGGGAATTAGACTTTCTTGTACTCCACAATGGGGAAACATTTTTTCCCTCTGGCGGCTAACTTTTCAGTTGACAGGAAGCAGAGTTACATGAAGGGAAATTTTTTTTCCTTGACCTCTAGTTTCTATTGTGGCGCAGGGGAGAAAAAAGTATAGGTTTTATATTTGTAATACTGCTAACTTTTATTTTTTTGCTATGTTCGGCTGGACCATTTAGACTAAGGGTATGTGCACACGTAGTGACCAAAAACGTCTGAAAATACGGAGCTGTTTTCAAGGGAAAACAGCCCCTGATTTTCAGACGTTTTTTGAGCAACTCGCGTTTTTCGCGGCGTTTTTTACGTCCGTTTTTGGAGCTGTTTTCATTGGAGTCTATGAGAAAACGGCTCCAAAAACGTCCAAAGAAGTGTCCTGCACTTCTTTTGACGAGGCAGTCATTTTACGTGTCGTCGTTTGACAGCTGTCAAACGACGACGGGTAAATGACAGGTCGTCGGCACAGTACGTCGGCAAACCCATTCAAATGAATGGGCAGATGTTTGCCGACGTATTGTAGCCCTATTTTCAGACGTAAAACGAGGCATAATATGCCTCGTTTACGCCTGAAAATAGGTCGTGTGAACCCAGCCTTAGTCATAGATTAGTTGGACTACTTCGATAATGTACGTTTTTTTTTTTTTAATAAAATGGTGAAAGAGGGTTGTGCAGGGGAGTTTTTATTTCAATAAAAAATGTTTTCTTATGTCAGTTTTTTTTTAAATTATATTACCGGCCGGCCTTAGGTTGGATGGCGCACTGTGCGGGGGACTCTATTGCTGCCCTCTACAAATACAGGCAAATATACACATATATATATATATATATATATATATACATACACACACACACAGACACACACACACACACAGACAGACATAAAGCATGTTAACATATACAGACACATATATAAACACACACACACATATATACAGACAGACAGAATGCATGTATACATATACAGACACATATACACACATACACATACACACACACACACACACACAGACAGACACAAGGCATGTATACGTATACCGACACATATATACACACATAGACGGACCCAAGGCATGTATACATATACACAGGGCTGCCATCAGGAATTTCTGGGCCCCATACTGCCAATGAGTCTGGGCCCCCGCCCCCCCTCGTTATTAGGAGGGGGGGGTGAAATGTAAAGGGGCGGAGCAGGGCAGAGACAGGAGGTGGGTGTCGGAGGGCAAAGGGGAGAGACTAAGTGCCAGGGCTGGGAGAACTGAAGGTAGCAGTGGTAGCCAGGGAGGAGACGCAACCTAACAGGGGCTCTGTGGAGTTACAGGGAAGAGGTGTGTGTGTGTGTGTGTGTGTGTGTGTGTGTGTGTGTAGAATCTGTCAGGGTGTAGGAGGGCAATATAAACAAAAATCATTGCACTGAAGCCCTATACACAGGAGAGTCACTCACCAAAATGTAGTCCCTAAGATCTCCCACCGCCACGGGCATGTCTGGATGATGCTTTTGCATTCTCTTCACACGCTGCACACACGTTATCTGTGTAAAAACCACACAACAAAATTAATTCAGACACCAAACCAGAAAAAAAATTCCGATCCTAGACCAGACCTGTTAGGTAATTCAGACACCTTTCCACCAGACCCCTACCTGTGGCCAGAGTTTAGCATTTAGACTTTTATCTACAGGGGGGCTGTGTCTGGAGCTATCTACAGGGGGCAGTGTGTGGAACTATCTACAGGGGGGGGGGGGTTGTGTGGCACTATCTACAGGGCGGTGTGTGTGGCACTATCTACTGGGGGGTGTGTGTGGTACTATCTACAGGGGGGTGTGTGGCACTATCTACAGGGGGGTGTGTGTGGCGCTATCTACAGGGGGTGTGGAGCGCTATTTACAGGGGTTGTGTGTGGCGCTATCTTCAGGGGGCTGTGTGTGGCGCTATCTACAGGGGAGGTGTGTGGCACTATCTACAGGGGGGTGTGTGGCACTATCTACAGGGGTGTGTGTGGCACTATGTACTGGGGTGTGTGTGGCGCTATGTACAGGCGGGTGTGTGTGGCGCTATCTACAGGGGGCTGTGTGTGGTGCTATCTGCAGGGGTGGGTGTGGCGCTATCTACAGGGTGGGTGTGGCGCTATCTACATGGGATTGTGTGGTGCCATCTACAGGGGGCAGTGTGTGGCACTATCTACAGGGGAGTGTGTGTGTGTGGCGCTATCTACAGGGGGTATGTTTGGCGCTAACTACAGGGGAGTGTGTGGCACTCTCTACAGGGGATTCCAGTCCAGGAGGAGACCCTGACCTCACTGTCCATATTTGGACAGTGACCTCAGGGGCTACCTCTAGGAGAGGAATCCCCGGCCAGAGTGTCGGCAACTCTCTGGCCGGGGATTCCGCTCCTGGATGGGTGAATGGCAGAGCAGGAAGCTGATACTTTCCTGCTCTAACTATGGCAGTGGCTGAGACACGTCTGGGACAGTAATTTGCCGGGACTGCATCTGTAGATTCAGGACAGTCCCTGCAAATTCAGGACTGTTGCTAACTTTGCCTCCGGTATAAGCTTTCTCCCCCTGCCCAGGTATACTCTCTCCTTCCTCTACCCCTCCCCATGTATAATTTCTCCCATCCCTTCAGATATCATCACTTTTCACCCAATTATTACCCCCCCCCCCCGCCCCATTGTATAATGCCTCCTCCAGTGGAGGGATGTCACAATACCAGAATTTGGACTTCGGTACCGATGCTTTGTGTAGTATTGCGATTTCGATAACAAAGCGATACTTTGCCAACAGTAATAAAAAAACAAAACAGTTCTTCCATTTCTTATGTGAGGCGCGAGGTGTGATGGTAAATTTAACCTCCATGTCCCTCACATTAATAGTAATTAACCCCATCATGTTCATCAATTATAATGGGTTAATGTGTAAGGTACATGATGGGGTTAATTACTATTAATGTGAGGCACATGGAGGTTAAATTCATCACACCTCGTGCCCCACATTATTAAGTGAAAGAAGTTTTTATTTTATTTTTTTACAGCGTACACATCATAAATGACGCAAAAAAATTGTTGTGCAGGTTATTACGGCCGCGCCAATACTGAATGTGTGTATATTTTATGTATTGAGACTTATTTTAATGTGTTTTGTAAAAAAGGTGTAGGTGTATATTTTTTTTATTTAACATTACTTTATGTTTTTACTTTATTTTGTAAACTTTAATGTACTGGTATATATCTATATACGGATAGTACACAGGCAGTTGTTAGGACAGACCTGAGTATGCCCTAACAGGAAATATGGTAGGACAGTCCTGGGGTCCTTCATTGGACCCTGGCTGTCTGCCCATATATGGTATGTCCCTCAATCGCGTCACAGGGATTCCTGCGACGCGATCCAAGGGGCATCCCCCTTCTTATTTTCCCCTGAATGCTGCAGTCAGCTTTGATCGCAGCATTCAGGGGAATAGCGGAGGAGATGAGAGGTTTCTTTGATCTCTGCCTTTATAGAGTGGGACTGTGGCTGTGTAATACAACCATTGCCCCGCCCCGCACGCGGTCAGCACGAGGTGATGCGGGCGGCGCTGCACTAATGAGCGGCGGTTCAGGCACTGAAGACAGAACATGGGGGTGTTTTGTAGTGCGCCCGCCATGTTCTGTTTTCAGTGCCGCCACTCATTAGTACAGCGCTGGCCGCATTGCATCATCCTGGCGGCGCGCACATGTCAGGACTCCGGAGCGGGGCCGTAACTGTATCACACAGCCGCAGCTCCGCTCTCATACATTCATGTATTACAATATTGAGCTGTGCGGCCGTACAGCTTAGTATCGAAATACATGAAATAACGGTATCGAACCATTTGGGTAGTGCACGGTATCGAAACCGTATCAAAGGTTTGATGCATCGTGCATCCCTACTCAAGTGCCATCCTCCCTCCATTATTATCTCCTTCCCACTCTAGCATAATTTCCCTCCCTACCCAATGCCATCTCCCTGCCCCATTATCATCTCCCTGCCCCCATTATCATCTCCCTTCCCCCATTATCATCTCCCTGCCCCCATTATCATCTCCCTGCCCCCATTATCATCTCCCTGCCCCATTATCATCTCCCTGCCCCCATTATCATCTCCCTGCCCAATTATCATCTCCCTGCCCCCATTATCATCTCTCTGCCCCCATTATCATCTCCCTGCCCCCATTATCATCTCCCTGCCCCCATTATCATCTCCCTGCCCCCATTATCATCTAACTCTACCCCCATTATCATCTCCCTGCCCCCATTATCATCTAACTCTACCCCCATTATCATCTCCCTGCCCCCATTATCATCTCCCTGCCCCCATTATCATCTAACTCTACCCCCTCCCCATAGAAAGCAAAAATCTTCCCCACGTCTGTATTAGTTTACACTGCAGCATAGGATTGTATCACTCAGCTCTACAACGGCTCTTTTCTCCTGTCCTGTGTAAACAGAGGGAGAAGACAGGTTTATTGTCACATGTTACACAGGACGGGAGATAAGAGCCGTAGAGCTGATACAATCCTACGCTGCAGTGTTAAAGAGGCTCTGTCACCAGATTTTGCAACCCCTATCTGCTATTGCAGCAGATAGGCGCTGCAATGTAGATTCCAGTAACGTTTTTATTTTTAAAAAACGAGAATTTTTGGCAAAGTTATGACCATTTTTGTATTTATGCAAATGAGGCTTGCAAAAGTACAACTGGGCGTGTTGAAAAGTAAAAGTACAACTGGGCGTGTATTATGTGCGTACATCGGGGCGTTTTTACTACTTTTACTAGCTG